>NC_142540.1:5356666-5679583 GCF_056151865.1 Erythranthe guttata
CAAAGCTTGTCCTAAGGACCCATTCCCTCTACCCAGAATCGATCAGCTCATCGATTCGACCTCGGGGTGCGAACTCCTCAGCTTCCTCAATGCATACCAAGGGTATAACCAGATCTTACTTGCGCCAGAAGATCAAGAGAGGGCTAGTTTCATAACTGACCAAGGCATCTACTGCTATCAAGTCATGCCCTTCGGGTTAAAAAACGCAGGAGCCACCTACCAGCGTCTAGTGAACAAAATGTTCGCAGATCAGATCGGTAAAAATATGGAGTGGTACATCGACGACATGCTCGTCAAAAGTGTCAAGGTCTCGGACCACCTAGCTGATCTAGATCAGTGTTTCGTCACCCTACGAAAATATAAGATGAAGCTCATGTTAGAGTAGGTGACCAACAAGCCAACATGTGGCTGTGGTCTTTCGAATTTATTATTGTAATAAACGAACCTTTATTCGTATTAATGATAAAACACCTTGGCATTCTATATCTTTGTCCCTTTGTCACAAGCATAGATATAGTCCTTGCAGTTATTACAAGTACTAGTAATTGATCGTTAGGATCGTGAGATATTTACTTAAGTATTATAACTGTTAAACGTGTTCCTAGTCGAAGGGTTACGCCACTAATGAGGATATCGGCCTTTCCCATTAAGACTAGCACTTAGTGTATGTGTACTGCAGCTCATCAGTAAACGGTATTGTGATATCGGCATGCATAAGTGGGTGCTCGTAAGTTGACGAGTTCACTGAACTCCCTCACCCTAGAAATCTCTAAGTGGTTCCCAATAATCGAGTAGAGATATCTATGGTATAGTTGTACACCATTAGTCCTTATGACCTAGACATCACCGTGACTTCACTAGAGGACCAGCTGTATCGTGACCTGTCCCTGAGTTCCACCGAGGACCATCCCAAGGGCCAGTGTTCGTGCAGTCCGAAATCTAGTGGGAGGTCTGTGCATTGTAGTCGGGGATTCGATCGCTAGAATTGTCTTGGATGTCCTGTGTGTTCTGAAAGTTTGTAATCATTCTAAGTCTCTGGCCAGAGCTGACTAAGTGATGATTAGAGAATTCGATTCTCTAAGTCATGCACGTGACGATTACAACACTTGGAACGATCGCACCGTCATCGAACATATAAAGAGGTCTCGATGAACCAATGCCTCTAGTTCGATCGGGACATATGCATCGAAGGGACCGTACTGTACGTTAACTATATCTGAAGGTTCTTGCAGGCACTTCATTTGTATCTAGGGAATCATGACGCGTAGTTGCTAGACGCCAATCTTGATTCGTTGGGTGATTAAGGTGAAACGAGCTTCATCTTAATCGTAACTCGAAGGGGACGAGTTTTGACCACAAAGGGTTGTGGGCCCACGGCTAGCTTACACCTGAACCATCGAGGGTCACACTGCTCGTGCACATGAGATCTTTGAATAAACGGTCAGAGATAAAATAGTTTATCTTTGCATGATTGGAAGTCAATACGATTGGGTCCAACATTCGTAATTTGGAATTATGAATGAGAATAAGAAAAGGAAAAGAGTAGGCGAACGTATTAGTGAACATTCTAAATCGGGAAGTTTCCAAATTTAGAAAGTGCACTGAACTAGGGTTTCCACTTTTGGAAAGTTGGAAAACGAGAGTTGGCACTCGTAATGACGAGGACATTATAATGATTCCGAAAATGTAATCGTTACAACTTTCCGATCATTGAATTGAGAGAGACGAGCAAGTAAAGGAACTAACGAGCTTAAGCTGTTGGGCCCAGTCCAACTTAAGCCCGTTAGGGTTTTATGCAAGGGACTATAAATACATGATTTATAGGCCTTGCACAAAAACAACAAACCCTAACCCTAAAGCGGCCGTCCACCTCTCTCTCTCGCTCTCTCTCTCGCGCGGCCACCTCCGCCGTTGACGCCGCCCCGTCGCCGGAATCGGCCATCCCTTGGCCGATCCCTTTCGGTATTCTTTTCTTCCTTCTTTTCTTCCGTTAATTCTAACTACTTCGTGTCTAGTGCCACGTTTTAGTAGATCGAAGTATACGAGGTGAAATCCGAGAGGAGGAAGACTGTAGATCGAAGAATCGAGGAGCAACGCACGAGCCGAAGCCGCACGCTGCCCCACGCGCCGCCCCGGAAGTCCGCGCGTGAAGCTCACGCGCCGCCGTGGTCAATCTGCCGCTGCTGCCGCTGCACTCCATTGCTGCCCCGATTGTACGGATTGGTTTCCGTAGCAATCTCGACGTGCTATACGCTCCTACCTCACGCTTCAAGAGGTAAACACGCGAAACCCTAGTTTCGATTTGAGTTTTGTTTAAACCTATGTATTCATGTTTGTTTCGTATGATTTTATGTGATTATGTGTAATCGATTAAATCGTTGCAAGCATGTTATTTGGTTTAAACGCGAGCATGTTAATTGATTTAAATTCGATAGAAATTATTAGCATGTAAATTGTTTTTAACTTTCGCTGGAAGCGCAAAGGTACGCAATTAATTGTTATCTATTATCGGGCATGTGCTTATGTGATTTAAAACTCGTTTAATTCGCATAAAATTTTTATTTTCCGCTGCGTACGCGTGCCCGAAACCCAACAGTGGTATCAGAGCTCGTTGCGCAATTAATTGCGTTCGTATTTATATGCTATGATTTTATGCATGTTCGATGTATTAAAGTAGTGATTGTCGTATTATGTAATTGGGAATTTTCGTAAGTTTAAAATATTTTTGAAATATTGTTTAGAATTTTTCCAGCTTTAAAATTGTTTAAAATTGGAAAATCGGATCTGAAATTGTTTTAAAATGTCGGTTTTTAAATGTTCGGATCGAACCGGTCGAACCGGCCGGTTCGATGGTTGTGTGCGATATAGTTGACCGAATCCACGTGGATTCGGGTCGGTCAGACCGGTTCTCGGTCCGACTGACCCGGCCCACTGATTTGGGTCAGCTGGACCGGGCAGAACCGGACCGCTTCGGTCCGAACCGGTCAGACCGGTTGGGCCGAACCGGTCCACTGAAAAAAAAAAAAAAAAAAAAAAATTCAGATTTCTAAAATTAAACTTAAAACAAATTGATTTTAATTGTTGGAAAATTATTTTCAATTAATCCCAATTAGATAATTGGATCGACAATCATCTATTTTAGTAAATAGGTGTTAGATTGATTAATTAATTTAAATTGTTAAATTGATTTCAATTAATAGAACACATTCATAATTTTGATTATGATTCAACTTAATTAGTAGTACCTCAACATTATTTCAATGATTTATGCTAGTTGAGGTTCTATAATTATTTTGAAAAACCCGATAATTAATTAATGTAATTAATTATATAGTTAGGTCGTATGTTCATCTTAGGACAATATGCGTTTCCATATACCTTTAGAGAACATAGATGTAGGAATCACATAGACCAATCCAAACCTTCTGATGAGATAAAACATTTTAATAAAATCCCTCATTCTTTTAATTAAGAATCATTTCAAGCTATAAAGAAATACCCAATCTGTTGAGTTATTTCTTTCCTTCTGCCAACGGTTGGATTATGTGTAGCCCTTCACTGTAGTGCAGTAAGCCGTGTTAGCGGGGAGTGCTATGGTGGAGTAAGCTGTAATTCAATTGACATATTGATGAAGGTAGCCATAGAAAAGGGTTATGTTGGATTAACGTGGTCGGCTAGATTAACTAGGGACTGCATTAGTTTGGCATAATCAAGTTCTATGAGCATCTTTGATTGGTAGGTTAGACTTGACACACGACGATTTTGATATTCGCGAGATTAACTTAGGTCATTATCAAGTGTGAGGAAAATTTATTTAGGGTCATATTGTGGATATGATTGATTGTGATCTACCTTTGGGCAAATATAATCGGGCTAGATTAACTACGGGTTATATTTGTCTATTGGACCTAAAGCCCATTAAGAAAAATCAGTTTTCTCGTTTGTCTACTAGAGGGAACTGGAACTCGATAAAATTAGTGGGAGAACAATTAAATAACATAAGGCCAAACATTTAATTGTAACAATCATTTAACGCGAATCTCTAATAATCCTCTTCCCTATACCTCTCAGATAATTATGTCTAAGAATCCCATAATGTCAATCCTCGACAATAAACTCAATGGCCCTAATTACCTAGATTGGTTGCGTAGTCTTAAGCTTGTGCTAACCGTTGAGGGGCGTCTCTATGTTTTGAACGAGAGGCTTCCCGCCACTATACCTGCCACAGCGACTGGTGCTGAAAAGGAAACTTATGAAGCTTGGAAGAAAGATGACACACATGCTAGGTGCTATATGATAGCCGCCATGGAGCCCGCGCTTGCGAGGAAATATGAGTCTCACATGCATGCTTTCGATATAAAGGCTCATCTCGATAGCATGTATAGTGAGAATATTAGGGCATCGAGGTACATTGCTACAAAGGAGTTGATCACAGCGAGACTGCGCGAAGGGACTTCGGTCCACGAGCACTGTCTCAAAATGATCACTCTCCTTGAAAAGCTAGTGCATCTCGATGTCACCCTCCCGGCCGAGCTCTCGTTGGATTTGATCCTGTTGTCTCTTCCTAGTTCCTATGAATTGTTCATAGTGAACTTCAACATGAACAAACTAGATCCTCCCTTGGATTAGTTAATGAACATGTTGGTCAGTTTCGAGTCCACCATTAAGAAAGAGAAGTCTGTTCTCATTGCTGTTACTTCTAGAAAGAAGAGTTCTTCCTAAAAGAAGAAAAATGAAAGAGTTCCCTTTCCAAACAGCAAGTTCGAAGTGGGTGAAGGTAGTGGGGGCCCCTAAGGCGAAATTCAGCAAAACGTAAGGAGATAGGTCAAAACCCCGCACAACTTTGGCACGCTAGATTAGGTCATGTCTCTTTAAGAAGGATGAACGATTTTGTTAGTGAAGGACTGTTCTCTTTGGAGGACGTGAAATCACTACAAATTTGTGAATCTTGCCTTAAAGGGAAAATGACCAAGTCACCCTACAAAGGGAAAATGGAACGAGCCGAGGGTCTTTTGGATTTGATCCATACAGACGTATGTGGTCCACTAAGTGTTAGTGCGAAGGGTGGATATAACTACTTCGCTGCCTTTACCGACGATTATTCTAGGTATGGGTATGTGTACTTGATGAAGTATAAGTCTGAAACTTTTGAAAGGTTCAAAGATTTTAGACACGAAGTGGAAAAGCAACTCGGACGAAGTATTAAGAAGCTACGATCCGATCGTGGTGGAGAATACTTGAGCATCGAGTTCATTGACTATCTAAAAGAAAATGGGATACAGTCCCAATGGACTCCACCGGGAACTCCTCAACTTAATGGAGTATCCGAACGTCGGAATCGAACTTTATTAGATATGGTTCGATCAATGATGGGGTTCACAAACTTACCGGCATACTTGTGGGGTCATGCACTCCGTACTGCCGCGTATTTGCTGAATAGAGTTAACACCAAAGCAGTTAAATCCACACCTTATGAACTTTGGCATTCCCGGAAACCCAATTACAAACATATTAGGATATGGGGTTGTCCCGCTTATGTGAAGCGATTAGTGGGAGATAAGTTGGATAGTAAATCCGACTTGTGCTATTTTGTGGGGTATCCCGAAGACTCGATGGGATACGAGTTCTACTATGTCAAAGAAGCAAAGACGTTTGTTTCGAGAAATGCCACCTTTTTGGAAAGGGAGTTTCTATCCGATAGAAAGGGCAGCATGATAGAACTTGAAGTAGTTCAAGAACCACAAAGTGAAGTTCAAACGCAAGAACAAGTAATCGAACCAATACAACAAACCACTGATATACCTCCTGAACCTACGGTACGTAGATCCGAAAGAGTTCGGAAAATGCCGGATAGGTTATTCCTCCTCGAAAATGATGAAGATCATGTTGATCTTGGACGAGATCCAAGAACATACAATGAGGCCGTATCGGATGCGGACATGGGACATTGGCTAACTGCCATGAAATCCGAAATGGTAGGCTGCAAGTGGATCTATAAGAAGAAAATTGGAGTGGATGGAAATGTATCGACCTATAAAGCTAAATTGGTAGCAAAAGGATACACTCAAAGGCAAGGTGTTGACTATGAGGAAACCTTTTCGCCAGTCGCGATGCTGAAGTCCATTAGGATTTTGCTGGCCATAGCTGCGTGGTACGACTACGAGATATGGCAAATGGATGTGAAGACCGCCTTCCTTAATGGAGATATTGAGGAAGAAATTTACATGGCGCAGCCGGAAGGCTTCATATCTTCTGGAAGTGAGCAAAAGGTTTGCAAGCTCCAGCGATCCATTTATGGATTGAAGCAAGCATCCCGTAGTTGGAACATTAGGTTCGACTCAACTATCAAAGAGTTTGATTTTGAGAAGAATCCGGAGGAACCTTGTGTATACAAGAAGGTTAGTGGGAGGGCAGTGATATTTTTAGTGCTTTACGTTGATGACATTCTACTCATTGGGAATGACGTAGGAATGCTGCAACAAACGAAAGCATGGTTGTCCACACGTTTCTCAATGAAGGATTTGGGAGAAGCATCTTACGTATTAGGGATACGCATCTATAGAGATAGAGCAAGGAAGATGCTTGGCTTATCCCAAAGCCTGTACATAGACACCGTTATGAAACGGTTTAGCATGGAAGAATCCAAGAAGGGATTCTTGCCAATGTCCCATGGGGTTCGTCTCTCGAAATCTATGTGTCCGCAAACACCTAGTGAAATCGAGGAGATGAAGAGGACGCCCTATGCTTCTGCCATAGGAAGCATAATGTATGGCATGCTATGTACGAGACCCGATATTGCGTATGCTGTGAGTGTCACAAGCAGATATCAGTCTAACCCCGGCCCGGCTCACTGGAAAGCCGTGAAAGATATCCTCAAGTACTTGCGAAGAACTAAGGATATATTTTTGGTCTATGGGGGTGCCGAGTTGAAATTAGAGGGTTTCACTGACTCTAGTTTTCAATCGGACGTGGACAACTCAAAGTCGAATTCTGGATTTATATTCACGCTTAATGGTGGTGCCGTGTGTTGGAAGAGTTCCAAGCAAAGCACGACGGCCGATTCCACTACCGAAGCGGAATACATTGCAGCATCCGAAGCTGCAAAAGAAGGGACTTGGATAAGGAAATTCATCCAAGAGTTGGGTGTCATTCCTAATGCTAGTGATCCAGTACCGTTGTACTGTGATAACACCGGAGCCGTGGCGCAAGCTAAGGAGCCACGATCTCATCAGAAGTCGAAGCATATTCTGAGGAAGTATCACGTGATCCGAGAGATCATTGATAGAGGTGAAGTTAAGGTTGAACGAGTCACCTCGGAAGAGAACGTTGCAGACCCCTTCACGAAGCCTTTACCAAGATCGGTCCATGAGAAACATCGAGAGTCGATGGGATTGCGATTTATGGGTAGTTGGCTTTAGGTCAAGTGGGAGATTGTTAGAGTAGGTGACCAACAAGCCAACATGTGGCTGTGGTCTTTCGTATTTATTATTGTAATAAACGAACCTTTATTCGTATTAATGATAAAACACCTTGGCTTTCTATATCTTTGTCCCTTTGTCACAAGCATAGATATAGTCCTTGCAGTTATTACAAGTACTAGTAATTGATCGTTAGGATCGTGAGATATTTACTTAAGTATTATAACTGTTAAACGTGTTCCTAGTCGAAGGGTTACGCCACTAATGAGGATATCGGCCTTTCCCATTAAGACTAGCACTTAGTGTATGTGTACTGCAACTCATCAGTAAACGGTATTGTGATATCGGCATGCATAAGTGGGTGCTCGTAAGTTGACGAGTTCACTGAACTCCCTCACCCTAGAAATCTCTAAGTGGTTCCCAATAATCGAGTAGAGATATCTATGGTATAGTTGTACACCATTAGTCCTTATGACCTAGACATCACCGTGACTTCACTAGAGGACCAGCTGTATCGTGACCTGTCCCTGAGTTCCACCGAGGACCATCCCAAGGGCCAGTGTTCGTGCAGTCCGAAATCTAGTGGGAGGTCTGTGCATTGTAGTCGGGGATTCGATCGCTAGAATTGTCTTGGATGTCCTGTGTGTTCTGAAAGTTTGTAATCATTCTAAGTCTCTGGCCAGAGCTGACTAAGTGATGATTAGAGAATTCGATTCTCTAAGTCATGCACGTGACGATTACAACACTTGGAACGATCGCACCGTCATCGAACATATAAAGAGGTCTCGATGAACCAATGCCTCTAGTTCGATCGGGACATATGCATCGAAGGGACCGTACTGTACGTTAACTATATCTGAAGGTTCTTGCAGGCACTTCATTTGTATCTAGGGAATCATGACGCGTAGTTGCTAGACGCCAATCTTGATTCGTTGGGTGATTAAGGTGAAACGAGCTTCATCTTAATCGTAACTCGAAGGGGACGAGTTTTGACCACAAAGAGTTGTGGGCCCACGGCTAGCTTACACCTGAACTATCGAGGGTCACACTGCTCGTGCACATGAGATCTTTGAATAAACGGTCAGAGATAAAATAGTTTATCTTTGCATGATTGGAAGTCAATACGATTGGGTCCAACATTCGTAATTTGGAATTATGAATGAGAATAAGAAAAGGAAAAGAGTAGGCGAACGTATTAGTGAACTTTCTAAATCGGGAAGTTTCCAAATTTAGAAAGTGCACTGAACTAGGGTTTCCACTTTTGGAAAGTTGGAAAACGAGAGTTGGCACTCGTAATGACGAGGACATTATAATGATTCCGAAAATGTAATCGTTACAACTTTCCGATCATTGAATTGAGAGAGACGAGCAAGTAAAGGAACTAACGAGCTTAAGCTGTTGGGCCCAGTCCAACTTAAGCCCGTTAGGGTTTTATGCAAGGGACTATAAATACATGATTTATAGGCCTTGCACAAAAACAACAAACCCTAACCCTAAAGCGGCCGTCCACCTCTCTCTCTCGCTCTCTCTCTCGCGCGGCCATCTCCGCCGTTGACGCCGCCCCGTCGCCGGAATCGGCCATCCCTTGGCCGATCCCTTTCGGTATTCTTTTCTTCCTTCTTTTCTTCCGTTAATTCTAACTACTTCGTGTCTAGTGCCACGTTTTAGTAGATCGAAGTATACGAGGTGAAATTCGAGAGGAGGAAGACTGTAGATCGAAGAATCGAGGAGCAACGCACGAGCCGAAGCCGCACGCTGCCCCACGCGCCGCCCCGGAAGTCCGCGCGTGAAGCTCACGCGCCGCCGTGGTCAATCTGCCGCTGCTGCCGCTGCACTCCATTGCTGCCCCGATTGTACGGATTGGTTTCCGTAGCAATCTCGACGTGCTATACGCTCCTACCTCACGCTTCAAGAGGTAAACACGCGAAACCCTAGTTTCGATTTGAGTTTTGTTTAAACCTATGTATTCATGTTTGTTTCGTATGATTTTATGTGATTATGTGTAATCGATTAAATCGTTGCAAGCATGTTATTTGGTTTAAACGCGAGCATGTTAATTGATTTAAATTCGATAGAAATTATTAGCATGTAAATTGTTTTTAACTTTCGCTGGAAGCGCAAAGGTACGCAATTAATTGTTATCTATTATCGGGCATGTGCTTATGTGATTTAAAACTCGTTTAATTCGCATAAAATTTTTATTTTCCGCTGCGTACGCGTGCCCGAAACCCAACAGTGGTATCAGAGCTCGTTGCGCAATTAATTGCGTTCGTATTTATATGCTATGATTTTATGCATGTTCGATGTATTAAAGTAGTGATTGTCGTATTATGTAATTGGGAATTTTCGTAAGTTTAAAATATTTTTGAAATATTGTTTAGAATTTTTCCAGCTTTAAAATTGTTTAAAATTGGAAAATCGGATCTGAAATTGTTTTAAAATGTCGGTTTTTAAATGTTCGGATCGAACCGGTCGAACCGGCCGGTTCGATGGTTGTGTGCGATATAGTTGACCGAATCCACGTGGATTCGGGTCGGTCAGACCGGTTCTCGGTCCGACTGACCCGGCCCACTGATTTGGGTCAGCTGGACCGGGCAGAACCGGACCGCTTCGGTCCGAACCGGTCAGACCGGTTGGGCCGAACCGGTCCACTGAAAAAAAAAAAAAAAAAAAAAATTCAGATTTCTAAAATTAAACTTAAAACAAATTGATTTTAATTGTTGGAAAATTATTTTCAATTAATCCCAATTAGATAATTGGATCGACAATCATCTATTTTAGTAAATAGGTGTTAGATTGATTAATTAATTTAAATTGTTAAATTGATTTCAATTAATAGAACACATTCATAATTTTGATTATGATTCAACTTAATTAGTAGTACCTCAACATTATTTCAATGATTTATGCTAGTTGAGGTTCTATAATTATTTTGAAAAACCCGATAATTAATTAATGTAATTAATTATATAGTTAGGTCGTATGTTCATCTTAGGACAATATGCGTTTCCATATACCTTTAGAGAACATAGATGTAGGAATCACATAGACCAATCCAAACCTTCTGATGAGATAAAACATTTTAATAAAATCCCTCATTCTTTTAATTAAGAATCATTTCAAGCTATAAAGAAATACCCAATCTGTTGAGTTATTTCTTTCCTTCTGCCAACGGTTGGATTATGTGTAGCCCTTCACTGTAGTGCAGTAAGCCGTGTTAGCGGGGAGTGCTATGGTGGAGTAAGCTGTAATTCAATTGACATATTGATGAAGGTAGCCATAGAAAAGGGTTATGTTGGATTAACGTGGTCGGCTAGATTAACTAGGGACTGCATTAGTTTGGCATAATCAAGTTCTATGAGCATCTTTGATTGGTAGGTTAGACTTGACACACGACGATTTTGATATTCGCGAGATTAACTTAGGTCATTATCAAGTGTGAGGAAAATTTATTTAGGGTCATATTGTGGATATGATTGATTGTGATCTACCTTTGGGCAAATATAATCGGGCTAGATTAACTACGGGTTATATTTGTCTATTGGACCTAAAGCCCATTAAGAAAAATCAGTTTTCTCGTTTGTCTACTAGAGGGAACTGGAACTCGATAAAATTAGTGGGAGAACAATTAAATAACATAAGGCCAAACATTTAATTGTAACAATCATTTAACGCGAATCTCTAATAATCCTCTTCCCTATACCTCTCAGATAATTATGTCTAAGAATCCCATAATGTCAATCCTCGACAATAAACTCAATGGCCCTAATTACCTAGATTGGTTGCGTAGTCTTAAGCTTGTGCTAACCGTTGAGGGGCGTCTCTATGTTTTGAACGAGAGGCTTCCCGCCACTATACCTGCCACAGCGACTGGTGCTGAAAAGGAAACTTATGAAGCTTGGAAGAAAGATGACACACATGCTAGGTGCTATATGATAGCCGCCATGGAGCCCGCGCTTGCGAGGAAATATGAGTCTCACATGCATGCTTTCGATATAAAGGCTCATCTCGATAGCATGTATAGTGAGAATATTAGGGCATCGAGGTACATTGCTACAAAGGAGTTGATCACAGCGAGACTGCGCGAAGGGACTTCGGTCCACGAGCACTGTCTCAAAATGATCACTCTCCTTGAAAAGCTAGTGCATCTCGATGTCACCCTCCCGGCCGAGCTCTCGTTGGATTTGATCCTGTTGTCTCTTCCTAGTTCCTATGAATTGTTCATAGTGAACTTCAACATGAACAAACTAGATCCTCCCTTGGATTAGTTAATGAACATGTTGGTCAGTTTCGAGTCCACCATTAAGAAAGAGAAGTCTGTTCTCATTGCTGTTACTTCTAGAAAGAAGAGTTCTTCCTAAAAGAAGAAAAATGAAAGAGTTCCCTTTCCAAACAGCAAGTTCGAAGTGGGTGAAGGTAGTGGGGGCCCCTAAGGCGAAATTCAGCAAAACGTAAGGAGATAGGTCAAAACCCCGCACAACTTTGGCACGCTAGATTAGGTCATGTCTCTTTAAGAAGGATGAACGATTTTGTTAGTGAAGGACTGTTCTCTTTGGAGGACGTGAAATCACTACAAATTTGTGAATCTTGCCTTAAAGGGAAAATGACCAAGTCACCCTACAAAGGGAAAATGGAACGAGCCGAGGGTCTTTTGGATTTGATCCATACAGACGTATGTGGTCCACTAAGTGTTAGTGCGAAGGGTGGATATAACTACTTCGCTGCCTTTACCGACGATTATTCTAGGTATGGGTATGTGTACTTGATGAAGTATAAGTCTGAAACTTTTGAAAGGTTCAAAGATTTTAGACACGAAGTGGAAAAGCAACTCGGACGAAGTATTAAGAAGCTACGATCCGATCGTGGTGGAGAATACTTGAGCATCGAGTTCATTGACTATCTAAAAGAAAATGGGATACAGTCCCAATGGACTCCACCGGGAACTCCTCAACTTAATGGAGTATCCGAACGTCGGAATCGAACTTTATTAGATATGGTTCGATCAATGATGGGGTTCACAAACTTACCGGCATACTTGTGGGGTCATGCACTCCGTACTGCCGCGTATTTGCTGAATAGAGTTAACACCAAAGCAGTTAAATCCACACCTTATGAACTTTGGCATTCCCGGAAACCCAATTACAAACATATTAGGATATGGGGTTGTCCCGCTTATGTGAAGCGATTAGTGGGAGATAAGTTGGATAGTAAATCCGACTTGTGCTATTTTGTGGGGTATCCCGAAGACTCGATGGGATACGAGTTCTACTATGTCAAAGAAGCAAAGACGTTTGTTTCGAGAAATGCCACCTTTTTGGAAAGGGAGTTTCTATCCGATAGAAAGGGCAGCATGATAGAACTTGAAGTAGTTCAAGAACCACAAAGTGAAGTTCAAACGCAAGAACAAGTAATCGAACCAATACAACAAACCACTGATATACCTCCTGAACCTACGGTACGTAGATCCGAAAGAGTTCGGAAAATGCCGGATAGGTTATTCCTCCTCGAAAATGATGAAGATCATGTTGATCTTGGACGAGATCCAAGAACATACAATGAGGCCGTATCGGATGCGGACATGGGACATTGGCTAACTGCCATGAAATCCGAAATGGACTCCATGTACTCCAACAAGGTATGGACCTTGGTAGATCCACCCAAAGGAATTGTTCCTATAGGCTGCAAGTGGATCTATAAGAAGAAAATTGGAGTGGATGGAAAGGTATCGACCTATAAAGCTAAATTGGTAGCAAAAGGATACACTCAAAGGCAAGGTGTTGACTATGAGGAAACCTTTTCGCCAGTCGCGATGCTGAAGTCCATTAGGATTTTGCTGGCCATAGCTGCGTGGTACGACTACGAGATATGGCAAATGGATGTGAAGACCGCCTTCCTTAATGGAGATATTGAGGAAGAAATTTACATGGCGCAGCCGGAAGGCTTCATATCTTCTGGAAGTGAGCAAAAGGTTTGCAAGCTCCAGCGATCCATTTATGGATTGAAGCAAGCATCCCGTAGTTGGAACATTAGGTTCGACTCAACTATCAAAGAGTTTGATTTTGAGAAGAATCCGGAGGAACCTTGTGTATACAAGAAGGTTAGTGGGAGGGCAGTGATATTTTTAGTGCTTTACGTTGATGACATTCTACTCATTGGGAATGACGTAGGAATGCTGCAACAAACGAAAGCATGGTTGTCCACACGTTTCTCAATGAAGGATTTGGGAGAAGCATCTTACGTATTAGGGATACGCATCTATAGAGATAGAGCAAGGAAGATGCTTGGCTTATCCCAAAGCCTGTACATAGACACCGTTATGAAACGGTTTAGCATGGAAGAATCCAAGAAGGGATTCTTGCCAATGTCCCATGGGGTTCGTCTCTCGAAATCTATGTGTCCGCAAACACCTAGTGAAATCGAGGAGATGAAGAGGACGCCCTATGCTTCTGCCATAGGAAGCATAATGTATGGCATGCTATGTACGAGACCCGATATTGCGTATGCTGTGAGTGTCACAAGCAGATATCAGTCTAACCCCGGCCCGGCTCACTGGAAAGCCGTGAAAGATATCCTCAAGTACTTGCGAAGAACTAAGGATATATTTTTGGTCTATGGGGGTGCCGAGTTGAAATTAGAGGGTTTCACTGACTCTAGTTTTCAATCGGACGTGGACAACTCAAAGTCGAATTCTGGATTTATATTCACGCTTAATGGTGGTGCCGTGTGTTGGAAGAGTTCCAAGCAAAGCACGACGGCCGATTCCACTACCGAAGCGGAATACATTGCAGCATCCGAAGCTGCAAAAGAAGGGACTTCGATAAGGAAATTCATCCAAGAGTTGGGTGTCATTCCTAATGCTAGTGATCCAGTACCGTTGTACTGTGATAACACCGGAGCCGTGGCGCAAGCTAAGGAGCCACGATCTCATCAGAAGTCGAAGCATATTCTGAGGAAGTATCACGTGATCCGAGAGATCATTGATAGAGGTGAAGTTAAGGTTGAACGAGTCACCTCGGAAGAGAACGTTGCAGACCCCTTCACGAAGCCTTTACCAAGATCGGTCCATGAGAAACATCGAGAGTCGATGGGATTGCGATTTATGGGTAGTTGGCTTTAGGTCAAGTGGGAGATTGTTAGAGTAGGTGAACAACAAGCCAACATGTGGCTGTGGTCTTTCGTATTTATTATTGTAATAAACGAACCTTTATTCGTATTAATGATAAAACACCTTGGCTTTCTATATCTTTGTCCCTTTGTCACAAGCATAGATATAGTCCTTGCAGTTATTACAAGTACTAGTAATTGATCGTTAGGATCGTGAGATATTTACTTAAGTATTATAACTGTTAAACGTGTTCCTAGTCGAAGGGTTACGCCACTAATGAGGATATAGACCTTTCCCATTAAGACTAGCACTTAGTGTATGTGTACTGCAACTCATCAGTAAACGGTATTGTGATATCGGCATGCATAAGTGGGTGCTCGTAAGTTGACGAGTTCACTGAACTCCCTCACCCTAGAAATCTCTAAGTGGTTCCCAATAATCGAGTAGAGATATCTATGGTATAGTTGTACACCATTAGTCCTTATGACCTAGACATCACCGTGACTTCACTAGAGGACCAGCTGTATCGTGACCTGTCCCTGAGTTCCACCGAGGACCATCCCAAGGGCCAGTGTTCGTGCAGTCCGAAATCTAGTGGGAGGTCTGTGCATTGTAGTCGGGGATTCGATCGCTAGAATTGTCTTGGATGTCCTGTGTGTTCTGAAAGTTTGTAATCATTCTAAGTCTCTGGCCAGAGCTGACTAAGTGATGATTAGAGAATTCGATTCTCTAAGTCATGCACGTGACGATTACAACACTTGGAACGATCGCACCGTCATCGAACATATAAAGAGGTCTCGATGAACCAATGCCTCTAGTTCGATCGGGACATATGCATCGAAGGGACCGTACTGTACGTTAACTATATCTGAAGGTTCTTGCAGGCACTTCATTTGTATCTAGGGAATCATGACGCGTAGTTGCTAGACGCCAATCTTGATTCGTTGGGTGATTAAGGTGAAACGAGCTTCATCTTAATCGTAACTCGAAGGGGACGAGTTTTGACCACAAAGGGTTGTGGGCCCACGGCTAGCTTACACCTGAACCATCGAGGGTCACACTGCTCGTGCACATGAGATCTTTGAATAAACGGTCAGAGATAAAATAGTTTATCTTTGCATGATTGGAAGTCAATACGATTGGGTCCAACATTCGTAATTTGGAATTATGAATGAGAATAAGAAAAGGAAAAGAGTAGGCGAACGTATTAGTGAACATTCTAAATCGGGAAGTTTCCAAATTTAGAAAGTGCACTGAACTAGGGTTTCCACTTTTGGAAAGTTGGAAAACGAGAGTTGGCACTCGTAATGACGAGGACATTATAATGATTCCGAAAATGTAATCGTTACAACTTTCCGATCATTGAATTGAGAGAGACGAGCAAGTAAAGGAACTAACGAGCTTAAGCTGTTGGGCCCAGTCCAACTTAAGCCCGTTAGGGTTTTATGCAAGGGACTATAAATACATGATTTATAGGCCTTGCACAAAAACAACAAACCCTAACCCTAAAGCGGCCGTCCACCTCTCTCTCTCGCTCTCTCTCTCGCGCGGCCACCTCCGCCGTTGACGCCGCCCCGTCGCCGGAATCGGCCATCCCTTGGCCGATCCCTTTCGGTATTCTTTTCTTCCTTCTTTTCTTCCGTTAATTCTAACTACTTCGTGTCTAGTGCCACGTTTTAGTAGATCGAAGTATACGAGGTGAAATCCGAGAGGAGGAAGACTGTAGATCGAAGAATCGAGGAGCAACGCACGAGCCGAAGCCGCACGCTGCCCCACGCGCCGCCCCGGAAGTCCGCGCGTGAAGCTCACGCGCCGCCGTGGTCAATCTGCCGCTGCTGCCGCTGCACTCCATTGCTGCCCCGATTGTACGGATTGGTTTCCGTAGCAATCTTGACGTGCTATACGCTCCTACCTCACGCTTCAAGAGGTAAACACGCGAAACCCTAGTTTCGATTTGAGTTTTGTTTAAACCTATGTATTCATGTTTGTTTCGTATGATTTTATGTGATTATGTGTAATCGATTAAATCGTTGCAAGCATGTTATTTGGTTTAAACGCGAGCATGTTAATTGATTTAAATTCGATAGAAATTATTAGCATGTAAATTGTTTTTAATTTTCGCTGGAAGCGCAAAGGTACGCAATTAATTGTTATCTATTATCGGGCATGTGCTTATGTGATTTAAAACTCGTTTAATTCGCATAAAATTTTTGTTTTCCGCTGCGTACGCGTGCCCGAAACCCAACAGCTCAACCCCCTCAAATGTCCATTCGGAGTTCGAGGAGGCAAATTTTTGGGTTATATGATTTCACAGCGGGGAATTGAAGCTAATCCCGCGAAAATCTAAGCAATCACCTCCATGGCTCCACCAACATCGATCAAGAAAGTTCAACAGCTCAACGGCTGTTTGGCATCCCTGAACAGATTCATTTCAAGATCAGCGGACAAGGCTCTCCCCTTTTTCAAAATTTTAAGGGGAGGAAAAAAGTTCGAGTGGGATGAGGCATGTCAAAAGGCATTCGTTGAGCTGAAGTCGTACTTAGCATCCCCACCCTTGCTCACAAAACCTCAGCCCGGAGACACCCTCCTACTGTACTTAGCTACCTCAGATAATGCCATCAGCGCAGTCCTCATCCGAGATGGAGAAAAGGGCCACCAACCCATATACTACATAAGTCGCGCCCTCCAAGGAGCCGAACAACGCTACACCAACATGGAGAAACTCGCTCTTGCCCTCATCAACGCAGCTCGGAAGCTTCGACCTTACTTCCAGTCACATCAGGTGGTGGTTCTCACCAATTACCCTCTGAAGCAAATACTAAGAAGTCCCGAAACATCCGGACGATTAGCAAAATGGGCAATAGAGCTAAGTGAATATGGAGTGGAATTTAAACCCCGCCCAGCTATCAAAGCGCAAGTATTGGCAGATTTTCTAGTCGAAATGACTTCCATACAAGAAAGCACTTCTATACCTACTTGGTCTGTCAACGTCGACGGATCTTCCACTACCACAGGAGGGGGAGCGGGTATCGTACTAACGAATCCTGATGGAGATGAGTTTGAATACGCTCAACGATTCGAATTCACAGCCTCAAACAACGTTGCTGAATACGAAGCATTGATAGCGGGAATCCGCCTCGCCCTAGCAGCCGGAGCGCGCAAGCTCCTAATCCAAAGCGACTCTCAGCTCGTCGTTAACCAAGTACTCGGAGTGTACGAGGCCAAAGAAGACACCATGGCCAAATACTTAGCTCTCGCGCACACTCTCTTATCTAAATTCGAGAGCTACGAGATAAGACAAGTACCCCGCTCCTTTCAAGTTGGGGATTTAGTCCTCCGGAAAGCTGAAGCCTCTCACCCCATCGGGAAGCTCGACCCAAAGTGGGAAGGACCATATAAAATCACAAAAGTGGTCAACACTGGAGCATATCGCCTAGAGAACATTGATGGACACCCTATACCCAGAACATGGAATATAGGGAACCTCAAATGGTTCTATGCCTAAGGTATACACCTGCATTACTTCAGATCAGTTGAGGTCACCATCCATACCCATTCTATATGAAAGTTACTTACAAATTGTCACATCTGCAGGCTCCGCAAACTTCCACGTAACTCGTCTTGTACGTTGTTTCAACATGGTTAGAAATTTTCTACTACATAACTAGGTACGTTAACATCCTACCTAAACTGGGGGGCTAGTAAATTTATTTTCACCAGCAATTCATCATCACATCCCACCATCTTATTACAGATTGAGAGCCAATTACGAGGGGATGCATATTACTCAATCAACGGCCCAAAGAGCGAGAACACTCCATACCACAGCGCTAAGGGTAACTATACTTCCACTAGCATTCACCACACGGATGATCTTATTTACTCCTACTAACGTGAAAAAATAATTCCACTAGCAGGCATGATCGCATAGTAACTCGCAGCAACTCAAGAGTTGATTTCATAACTCGAAGTGCTAGGAAGAAAAAACATCCCCGTAGTATGGTACGTAGATCGGCAATGCACATCCCCTCAGCTTCAATTACCAAGTCTTCAATACAAATGCTTAGACAAAATTCTTTTTCTCAATTATATTTGACAGGCATAGAGAAGCCAAAGGAATTCATTTTACCATCAGCACAGCAAAACGAACGAGTACAAGCAAGACGTGGAAGAAGAAGTACAAGCGTAGTACAATCACTTAAGAACAATTTTTATCAAGTCAAATATTTTTTTTTTCTCTCGCTCCACCAGTACTTATTTACCTTCGCCTCACGTAGGCCTATCGCATTAGTCATTTACTTACATTCGCCTCACATAGGCATGTAACAATTTCCCTTTGCTATCGTTGAATAAATAATATTTTTCGCTTTACTAACTACGCCTTTACGTCTATACAAATTACCTCTTACCATGAGTTCAAGTAAATACCACCCTACAAACACTTAGAGAGATTTAGAGAATCCGTATAGCCTGGCCAGCTGGATTGTCTAGGTCCCTTTAGCTGTTTCACGAGGTGCTACTTTTAAAACGTGGCCACGGACAAAAATATTATAGACCCAAGTGGTCCAAACAAAGGGCACGACCCCTAACAAAAAACTTGGGAGATTGATCCCCTCCTCAAGTACATCGCGTATAATGTTAATGTAAACACATAGAAGCAACGCATTAATTCTTGACAATGTCAAAATAAATAAATCGAAATATAAAACTTCAAAGTCAAACGAGGAAGAAATTCAAATAAAATAGTAGTGGACATACCCAACTACATCAAAGATAAAAACAAACGACGAAATCCATAAAAAAAAAAAAATAATAGCAATAGAAATAAAGGGGGTAAGTTAACTATCCTAACAGATAAGTCTAAACTCCCCTACCACGAGCGGAAGATGCACCCACAGTGGAATCATCCACAACTATATCATCCACGAGCTCTGTGCCCATCCCATTGGCATTTATCTCATCTTCCTCTTCATCGGATATGCCAGCTTCCATCCCACGAATAACTTTCTCGCTAATACCACCCGCATCGCGCAGATATTTGCGACAAGCGCGCACTAATGGCTTATAAACCACAGCCAATGCGTGCTCCTCAATCATAGCAGTACACTCGTCACTACCTCGGAAGCTAACCTTGGTTTCCTCCACGATGGACTCCCTATAGGCCACACCACCTGATGTCGTCAGGAACCTCTTCCCCGTCGCCTTCTCAACTTCATATTTCTCTTTGAGCTGGTCGTAGCATACGTTCAACTTATGAACATCATCCTTATACGCCTTCGCTTCACTTCGAATAACCTCGAGCTCCTCTGTCTTCTCAACAAGCTCCTCTGTCCGCCGAGCAAGCTCTTCCGAGCGTAGAGCAAGATCGGACCGTGCCACCTCCAACTGGCTTAGAAGTTCATCCTCACGCGCTTGACTTCGAGCCCTTTCATCTTCCTCCCTAGCCTCCACACTCCTACCATGCTCCATGAGATATCTCCAAGTCGCTACCAACTAAAAAATAAATAAATAGAACAATAAATTTACACAAAGAAGAGGAGAAGTAACATTTCATCTAGTCTCAAATAAACAAGGACTCACCAGACATATGTCCCCACCAGCTAACTCCAACATGTGACAAGGGCCCTTACCAGACATCCGGGCACGATCATACTCCCGAACGAATCCCTCGGTACTCAACATAGGTAGATCACGATCCGACACATCCCAATACGACTCCTTACCATCGCGATTCACGCCATAGGTAAACAATTGTTTCCCTCCTCCACCATGGAAAGCATAGGTCTCCTCTGGGACAACCCGTGGACGCTTAGGCACAGCCACATACTCGGTATCCACCATCTTTCCCTTGCCACGATCCCTCGTCGGTGGACGCCCCTCCACTTCACCAGCACTGCTACGATCATCGGCGACTACTCGAGAACTTTTCACATGAACATCCTCACGAGTCAAACCATTTGAAGAACCTCCCAACACACAGGGAACCTTCTTCGATTTCTTCTTCGACGACCCATTCGCCTTAGCTTGAAGTGCTGCAAAGGTGATACCCCCATCTACAAGAGATAACAAACACATAAGAAACATGGGAAATACACTACAAAAAAAAAAAAAAAAAAAGAGAGAGGAACACAAGTCAAAGCAACAAAAGGATATACGACGCTACCCTTCACCGTCGGTATCAAACTCCTCGGATCAAATTCCACATCACACAATCCAGATTCCTCAATCCTCTTCGCCATATTTGCAGTCATCGCGAAACTCTCACACGTAGGATTCCAAACTACGGGAACGTCAAAAGTGGGAGCCCTCACGTAAAAAAAATAGGTCTTCCATTTCCCCAAAGATAGCTTCACACTCTTCACGAATTGGTAATGAACGCGAGGATGAAAGCAAAAGAAAGGCATCTTATTGGGCCGATGTAACGTAAATAACGCCTTAAATAAACTCACAGACACAGGCAGACCTACTCGAACCACCCTAAAATGAAACGCCTGGAACATCAGAACAGCAGTGGGCGTTAGCTGACTATACCCAATCTTGAATTCCTCGCAGACCTTCAACAAGGTCGGATGCGGCGTAATCTGAGATGTACACGTCAAGTAACCCAAAAACACCGTATGAAATCCATCGGGTGGCGAATACAAACGGTCCCCCTTCTAAGGCAACAACAACTCAACATTACTTGGCGCTCCAGATAAACGACGAATAGAGTGCAAATGCTCCTCCGTCAACGCACTATCAAAATTAACTAAGTCCAAATTAATTGGTTTCCTTTTCTTTTGCCTTCTCTTATCAACCTCAACATCACCAGACGGAATATCATCTTCCTCCCCTTCCTCATCCACCAGATCAACTTCATTACTCGACACCACACGCTCACTCGACGAATACGATCGACTAGAATCATCGCTATCACTTCCAAAATCAACAACTTGGCGTCGAGAAAAACGCCTACTAGCCACAACTCCATCTACTTGCTCACTAACATTATCATTCGCTTCTACATCGTCACTCCAAGATTCGATGACTTCTCGCCTTACGGAACCGCTAACACTCACATCATCTTCAACGAAAATTCCCTCCTCATTTTGCCCGACCCGCTCGCGCGAACGGAGCCGAAAACCAGATCCGGACGCGCCCGCACGCGCGCGCGCCGTCTCCAGACGCGCGCCCCCACGCGCGCTAGAACCCACTTCAAACGCGCACTCACGCGCTCCCCGCCCAGCCGCCGACGCGCGCGCGCACGCGCCCCTATTGGGCAGCGCGCGCGCGTCCGCCCCTTCCCCCGCCCCACGCGCGTCGGTCGCGCACTCACCAACCGCCCGCTCGCGTCCCCCCACGCCCGACGCTCGCGCGCGTCCTTCTCCCCCCAGCCCCGACGCGCGTGCGCGTGCCTCGGCCACCGTGCCCGACGCGCGCGCGCGTCCATCCCCCATTGGACCACGTGGAATGGCAGCCCCCCCTTTAACCTCCTCCTTCCCGAGGCAAGCCAACGGCTCCTGACACCGGCTCGGCTCCCCACTTTCCAAGAGAGGATTTCTCTCACCAGCAGTTAGCCGACTTTCCACGCGGCTCAAGCCGCCTTCCTCCTCCGAGCCATCTACCACCCCCATCTGCACAGAATTTCGTGCAACGCCCACTGCGGATCCGGTTTCCACACCCGATACTACAGGCTTCTCATGCCCCATACCCACCGTACCAAACGTTTTCTCGCCTCCTTCAACCGGATCTCGAAGTTTAATTCGCAACGGTTTCGAATTACCCGGGTTCGACATGAATTTTTTTTTTTTCTCCGGAGAAGCAATCAAGAAAACAAAAAATTTCTACTCTACCGCAAAAAATATTTTTGAAGAGAAGAATAGCACAGAAGAAGACTGAGAATTAAAAATACATACCCATATATATTACGTAGGCGTTGAAGTTTAACGCTTTCCACCGCACAAGGAGTCTATTTATCTAGCCCTGGTATATTATTTAAAACCCTTAAATATATACCTTGCTGCCAAATAAATACAATAATCCCTTATTTAAATTAAGGAATTAATTCACCACCAACGGAAACAATTCAATACACGACGCAATTAACTCTCGACACGATCCGGATCCCTCTACACAAGTCCCCGTCTCGAATCGAGAGTTGGGGGGCTTAATGATATACCTAATTGGGCCGACCCAATGGGCCCCAATTTATTTAATAATTAGGCCCAATACACGAAAGTACTCGGGCCCATTACGCGAAAGCCCAAGCACCTTCAAAGTAAGGCTTGGGCCCAACAAAATAAGCCCAACTCAATCAACGACATATAAATAGAAGTTTTATTCATTTGTAAAGGTACGTTCTCATTATTGACAAGAAACCTCGAATATTATTCTCTCAGCTATCTCTACGATCCGTACATCTGACTTGAGCGTCGGAGGGGTTTCCGCCGGATCAACCCCCGGCTTAGTTCACGTGTGCTCTTTTCGCAGGGACCTCAGGATCATCAAGTTATCAAGCTACTGATCCGCTTTGCTCTCCCAGCTCGTTTTCTATACTACCCTAGGTGAGCTATATTTTAGCATCATCAATATATATATATATATATATATATATATATATATATATATATATATATATATATATATATATATATATATATATATATATATATATATGTAACTATGTATATATTTTGTTTTTGTTGTTTTTGTAAAATATATTTTTTGATTTTTTTAATATGTTGATGAAAATTATTTTTATTTTTGCACTTTGTAATTTAGAAATGATTGATGAATAAAAAAAATGATTTGACATTTGACATCCTAAAAAATACTTCAAAAAATATTAAATTACCTTCATTAGCTTTAAAATTCATTCGGAATGCATTATGCATGATTGATTTGTTTCGACGCTGCAAAGTGCTATAAAAAAATTTAAAGGGTGCAAAGTGCCACAATGCTATATTTCAGAGGTGCAAAGCGGAATTAAGCCATTAAAGAATTGTGTGAAATTGAAAGTTCAATTAATTATAGAAAAAAAATATTATATGCATTAAAAACAATTCCGAGAAGGGGCCGACAATGATATTATACATGAAAAACAAAATTAAACTTTTATATTAAATAATATGGGTTCGCTAAATGTTGGAGGTCGTACCAATCCTTATTAGGAGAGTTGGTACTTAGCATTTACCAATAGGGTAAATGTCTAGAGTTCGAGTCCCCCTCCTCTACTTCCCCTTGTAATGGACTTGAATTTGCTCAAAAAAGAAATGTTGGAGGTCGTGGCCTCCTTTGGCCCTATGCTGATTCCACCACTGCATTTTTCTCCGAAGGATAACGAGAATTAAATTGAACAAGCTATTAAAATTTTTCATTTTAGGTAGATTAAGATATATAAATAATTAATAATTTAATTTAATTTCATTATTAGATCCATGCTCCATGCTGGCAGTACTAATATTTAGATCAACGGGTTCAACTCACATCAAATCTCATGAAGCTACAGTTATATGACACAATTCTTATTTTATTATTATATTTTTTTTAAAACAAAATTCAAACTCTGTTGCAAGAAATAAATTGATGGGGAGTAGAATTGTAACCAAACTTACTTATAGTAAAGTCACATATGAACTCTTTTAGCAAGAACTGGTAAATAACATTACAACAATTCTAGTTAAAAACTAAATCTAATTTGAATTTCTTAAAGTAAAGATATTTCATAAAACTAAATAAAAAATTAGCACCAACAAAAATGAAAGCTTCAAAGAAAATGTTAATTACATGGAGAGAAAGAGTAAAACAACAATAATTCATTCAATACTATTATTAACCATCTAATTCCTACAGTGCATACATATATTATACATATTACATACATACTTTCTTTCACTTTTTTACAACACAAAAACACAAACAGTGACACACACACCCACACCCACACACCCCTATAATAGTACCTCTTCATCCTGCAAAATAACCGCTAATAAAGAATACTTAACACGAATCGAAATCTTGCCATTCTCAACGACAAGCCTAGCACCCGAAACCACCCAGTACCCCGGGGAATCCTGTGGGCCCCGCTTCATCTCAGTCGTGTCAACAAATCTCAAAAGCTTAAGTGCTTGTGCAGACATGGGCGGTCCGTCAGGGTACAGAGCTGAGTTTACATTAACCTCAGAAGGGTTTGGAGCAGCTTTTTGTCCGGTAGTCGAAAAACGGCTGCTAATTAAAGTCGATATAATCCCTGATTTTTGAACCATCGAAGGTGACCCGTCCCACTCTGGCCTCTTCACGACCGTCGCACCGATTACTTTCGAAAATTGGAGTCGAATAAAAAGCACATTTTTCATGCCGGTTTCTTTGACTTGGAACTGAGCGCCGGTGACTATGGAGAAATCGTCTTCGGATTCGACGGGGGCTGTGCATATGTGGGAGAAGCTCTTCCATTGTACCTTTTCGTAATATCTTCGATCGTGAGAGTTGTAGTTGTTGTTTTGAATTGATTCGTTTTGAAGCTGAAAGGTTTTTGGTAAGGAGGAGAGGTGCTGCAAATGGATTGCTAGGCAGTTGCTTCGTTTTCCTTCCAAGTAGAGACGAAGACCGGTTACTGGTCTGTTTCCGACATCCACCTATTAATTCGAACAAGTTCATAAATATTTCTGTAACGGCATACGATAACCAAGGCAATGTTTGGATACGAGAGAGAGATGTTTTACCTCATCGGTATTTACGTAAAGCTTGGGACCCATCAAGCTGAACTTCAAAGACGCAGCTCCTTGCTGTTTTCTATCGGGACCAAGTGGAACATCACCGAATACAGGTGCCCATTGCTTCGGAAGTTGAAATTCCAAAAACTGATGAAGCTCTTCTATAGGTGGCTTATCTGCATTTGACGAGAAACGTAGTTTGTTTATCATCTACCAGATAGCATTTTGCTTTCCATAATAATAATAGTAATAATATCACTTATGATAATTAAGTACAACGAACGAATGAACGAACGTGTTGCTTACAGCGCAAGTATAGATTGATTGCGTGAACCAACAATCCATTGCCATCGATTCCACTCAAGAGCGACGAAATTGGAATAAAAGACATCGAGATTGCTTCGGGATCTAACTGTACAGTTTGACACCACTTACTATGAGGCATGTTCCTAACACTGCTTCCGCCTCTCCTCTTCCAGAAGAAGGTTATTTCCTGGGATTTTCGATATCAGTATATTCAATAATCTTATAAGTTTAGTTATAACAAGATCAGCTCATCGTGTAATAAATTTAATTTTTGCAGAGGTATTAATTACCTCTTGATTAGAGTGAAAGCTTTGTGAACTGGAATCCAACAAGCCGAATCCTCTTTCATTAGCCGCACTCTGAAAATCGGTCGAATACGAGTATTTAATCAGTGTGTTGCAAATTATATCATTTTTTCAAGAATTCACGATGATCAGATACGAAATGCCCAAATTAACTCGGACCCGTCTGTATTATTGACATTTGTAACTAAAGCATATTGAGATTATAAGCAAAATATCAAATAATGGATTCTCGTTTAAACGGGACACAACAAGAACTATGGCATGTTATTGGGTGAAAACTTGTAGAGATGCTTGACTAGATAATCTTCGGTTTCATCTGTGGTAATTAAATATTTATAAATTTCCTAACTTTTTTACAAATTCAGGATTGATGGTACACACCACATGATAAGTATTTTCAAAATTTGAGAATTTTTTATCTAATGCATCAAATGTTTGGCTATGGAAATTTAATTTTGACTACAAAATAAAAAATATGATTATTAAAAAGTCAAAATTTAAAATGATCGAAACAAACCGTTTCACTGCCACTTGCATCAGTAAACCTCTTGTCCGCCACATCCTTCAATCTTCTCTGTACATCAATGGTCTGAAGAGGCGACGAGTGCTGCTGTTTTACATATACAACGTCCTTCCCTCCCATTTTCACACCGACAATTATATGTGTGCCGTATTTCTCAATAAACCTGAAAATAAATAAAAAAAAAATTTACGAAAATTAGTCATTCTACATAGAAATATCGAAAGTTAGGTCATGCATATTGATTAACAGAGGCTAACTGCAATAGAGCATAAATAAAATCGAGTAGCATCACACTTTTACATCAATTTACTCCAGTCCTTTATGAATACATTATAATTTTTTCAGTTTTTGAGTCGAGATCTCTTTTGATCTTTCTAATGCTTGAAATTCAATGGAAGGAGTGATACTGTAATAACTCAATTGCAGAGGATTTGCTTCACAAGCTTATACGAAAAATATCCCATGTTCGTATATATATATATATATATATATATATATATATATATATATATATATATATATATATATATATGTATCACAAACCAACTAAACAATTACAATCCAGTTCCAATGACGAAAAAACGGAGCAAGTTGATTCTATTTTTCAAATTAAGATATTGCCGTAAATATACATATTTTTTTCTTCGTTTTCTGACCTTGCTAATGCAGCAGGATCCCATGCAGAAGGCACTGCTTGTTTGACATGATCTCGAAGAACTACTTGCGACTTGTCTAACGCAATGCTGTAAAGCGTGATCGAAACCCCGTCGAACGCAAGTGACTTTGTGAATGCAGCGTCTTTCTGCCAAGATCCCGTAAATTCGAACGCTGCGTTGAAATGCCCCGTCGGGATTTTACCCGAAAGTGCTAATTCCTGGTTGAAATGTTCCGACATCTACAAATCGAAAAAACAAAAAATAAACACAATTTGATTTTGGATAGTATATCAGAATAAAAATTCATCTACTTGTAATCCTATAATTAAACAACCTATAAATTTCAACAATCATGGTTTAATCAAAGTTCCCCCCAAATAAATTCAGACAAATCAATTAATTTTAGAGGGAATGAATGAATGAACCTGCTGGAAGGGTATGACGTCAGAGCTGAAGCGCATGCGTTCGCCTTTGTCGCAGTTGATGGACTTGGGTACGTTCTGGACCAAAATACCCCCGGGAACGGCGATATCGCGAACTTGAGCATCGTCAACGGCGATCAGCCTAGACCCAAATTCGGTATTCCGCTGCTTTTTGGAGTACTTCAACCGTAGGTCCAGGGTCAAATCGTAGCCCAACCCAATCGACTGCACCGCCTCCTCCGCCGCCTTCCTCAGCCTCAACGCTATCTCCTTCTTACTACCACCACCACCACCACCGCTATTCGCCATAGTTTGAATCAATTACTGAAATTGCTCAAATTGAAGCAACAACAAAAAAAAAAGTATGGAAAAATAAAAGGGAGCAGCAGAGATTAATTGGGATGAATTGGATGTTGGAAAAAAGGGGGGATCGGAGAATAGTCAAAAAAGAGTTGTTGGATTGTTAAATGATTAATTGCTGGTGAGAATTCAGTGTGTGCGGGGGTGGGGGGTTTGATTTGAAAAGATTATGTGCGGGGGGGTTAGGTAGTGATAGTGTTTGGATTTCGTGATTGTTTACAAGGAATGATTCAGACATACATTGGCAGAAGATTGTTTGTTTGACGGGATTATTAAAAAAAAAAAAAAAAAGGAGAGAGAGAGAGAGAGAGAGAGTGGCGGGAAGTCAAAGAGGTGGTGCTGCGGTTTGCTTCCACGAAACACCTACTACAATCAGATTGACTAAGCCGCCGGGGAAGAACAAAATCAATTTTTTTTTTACTATTGAAATATTTCTTTGTTTTTTATTATTTATTACAATTTACACAGTTGTACATATTATGGCGGGTGTTCGTAGAATAAAATTATATTTCAACAAGTTCGTATAGGGGTGTAAAGGGCTTGTTTGATTGCGCTTAATGAGCCTCTTAATGACACCTTAAACTGATTCGGTAAGCAATTAGGCATTCAGGGCATTTGGTAATGATCTCTGAATGTTTCCAAAAGGATCCGACCTATTAAGCCGGAAATTGGATGCTGAACGAATAAGTGCAATATATGAATAGAATTGTACCCACCACTATTGCTATCTCATGGTACCTCATGATAATATTATATTCGTATACATTGTTTTTTATAAAGTGTCTCCACCTTTTAATATATTTATTAATTATATTATATACATCTTGGATAGAGAAATCAAAATGTCTCCTTCGTTTTCCTTTCTGTATTTATTTTACTTTCTTTCTCTCTTTTTTTTTTTTTTTTTTTTTTTGCTTATCAAATTTTCTCCTGGTTATAGAAATCAATTTTTAGTGTATCGTACAAAATTTTCCATTTATCCTAACAAAATTCATAGGTAAATTATATCATTTGTTCTTTTATTTATCTTAACAATATTTATTATTATGTATTTTTTAAAGTACTTACAAAGGGTTTCAAACCTAAATATTTTAATATTTTTTCGTGAAACTTCATTTGCGAGATGTAGAATCATTCACGTGAACTATTGTTGCACGTTGCTAATTAAGTTAATCATGCTAAAAAAATACATATATGGTGTTAATTAATATTTTAATTAAGAAATATTTTGTCAAGATTATAACAGTAAATTAATATTATTAAGACATTACTAATCTTAAACAATCAAATGAGCTTAATGGTTCAGCATTCAGTATTCAGAGACCGCTCTTATCCATTCAGTTATGTATTCAGCATTCAGCATTCAGTGCTTAATCGTATCAAACATAGATCAGAATGAAATTTTTCAGTTTCACTAATTTTGATTCGAAAATGTCTGAATTTGGAACACTATTTTTAGTTCTGATTTTCGGTTTTTTTGAATTTATTTGGAGGAATTGGAATGGTATGTAAAATTACCGAAAATGCTGATTTCCGATCCAATTTTAATTTTGAATATTCTTATGGCTTTTTTCGAAATATATAATATAATATAATTTTATGATATATTTTGTAATTCCATAATATAACTTATGTATACTTTTTATGTAAAATATAAATACCAAAAGATTGGGTAAATTAAAACCTTAAAAAAAGATTAATTGATAGATATCATAAATTGTACGTTGCATATTTCCGTATAAAAAAATATATGATTCAAATTGTTGTTCTTACATGTGTTTTTATGTATTGCGTTTTGTTAAACTCTCTTTTGGATTTTATTGCATTTTCCTACAAAATTTAAAAAACTGATAGAAAAATCTTGTGAAAATTTTCGGTATATACGAATTTGGAACAAGAGATTATAAACTAACGAAATTTCTGAAATTCCACTGATTCCGAGGAATTCCGAAATCGAAATAATTTTTTACATTCCAATTTTTTTGGAACAGGTGAATTGAACCCATTTCTTACTTAAAAAAAAATTTATTTGTCAAAAAAGCCATATTCCATCCGTTCCATCCCATTTCAACCCCTAATATATATATCATAGTGTTTGTGATTTATAAGAGTAATTATATATATATATATATATATATATATATATATATATATATATATATATATATATATATATATATTAATCTTTATATTTTATTGTTATTTATTTCTATAATACTTTATGTTATTATACATTATTTAAATAAAAAATAATATAAAAAAATAAAATAAAAAATAAAAAATAATAAATAAGGCTAGCGTGCCGACTCGTGAGCTAACGAACAACATAAAACTGGCTAGAGCTCGGCTCGTCAGAAAGCTCGAGTTCGATCTTGAAAAACTCGAGTCCGAGCTTTTTTTGTGATGGCTCATCGAGCTCACGAGTCGACTCGGCTCGTTTACCACCCCTACATCAAAGCAGGGGAGTTAGATGCTACATCAGGTTATTTGCGCCGGGTGAATATGTACCGTAGATTTGATTAAATAACTATCCACTAAACACACATACACATGGGTGTTTCTATGATTATGTGTAGATCTGCGGTTTAAATCCACCCAGCGTAAATAACCGGGTGTAGCATCTAATTAATTATCAAAGTGATAGTTATTTTGGGCTTAATTTCACTTTACCCCCTCAAAATGTATTATTTTGCCACTTTGTACCCTCGAAAATAATTTATGGCATTTTGCACCCTTGAAACATGTTTAATTGTTCAAATTGCACCATAATTTATTTTTAGGTCAGAATTTTCGTTGTTGACCTAATTTCTGATAGTCAACAGAGTCATTTTTGCTCGAAAATACACTAACAATTTGCACCTTGAAGAAAAAAATCAATTGAATAAACAAAAATGATCATGTTGAAGATAATAAAATAATTAAGGGTGTTGCTATTTGCATCGGGACTATACAACCGAATCTTTTTCATTTAATTTTTTTATTTGAAATTCTCTCTCCTACTCTCAAACTCTCTCAAGACATTCGAATTTCGGAAAATATTTCGACTTTGAATCCGTAGCAAACGAGGCTCGATTCCGATAAAAACACTTGTTTAGGATTAGATCTAGGTAAATTTTGAAAAGAAAATTAATTTTGAACTTCTCGTTCTATAGGGCACGAAAACTTGAAGATCTGCAGCACGGTTGCTTGACGAACTTCAAGTTTTCGTGCCGAGAACAGGAAGTTCAATTATTTTTTTTGAAAATTGTTAGGGTTTCGTCCTCTACAGAATGTTAGAAATATCTGCTACAAATGAATGTTTGCTGAGGCGAGTTGACTCTGTCCTTAAGACGAAATTTCCCCGCAACGGTGAACGAAAATCGTCTCCGAAGATACAACGACAAATACTTGGAATAGGAGCACTCCAAATCCCAAGTACAACGAACTGTACTTTGTGTAGAACTTTTCGAGAGAATCTGTAAAGGGTAGGCTAAATATGCAGTAGGATGTTTAGATTGAAGTGAGGAATTATGGGAAAGACGGGGTCTATTTATAATGTTTGAGAAGTAGTGTTCTTTGGAGCAAAAATGTACATAAGGAGTCTTTTGCGCCGAATGGTTGCACCATTTCGAGTTGAGCCGATTGGTTTGCATTGGTTCGGCCGCACCAATTCAAACCAATCGAGATGGGCTTCGGGCAAGGAGAGTCCACAGGGTTGACGACCCAATCGAGATGGGCTTCGGGAGAGGAGAGTCCAATGGGTTGACGGCCCATGTCCTAATGTTTTTGGCCCAAAAAAATAATGTAGTGGTTTGGGCCCAGGCCCAAATGCGATCCGTACAAATGAGCCGGCCGGACGGACGGCGGCGCTCACGTGTGGACACGATTCGAAATAGGTCTTTCTCCCAAACAAAGTTGAATGCCCAAAGAGCGTGTGACCCTTTGTCCCAACATTTATATATATATATATATATATATATATATATATATATATATATATATATATATATATATATATATATATATATATATATATATATAACTCAGTACTTCTCTAGTTTTCCAATGTGAGATAACTCAAAATGTCACTTTCCTTATATTTTGGACTAATAATTTTCATTCACCATAAAAATGGGTTTATACTAATCTATTCTAAAATTGATTTATATAATCAATTAGACCATACAATAACATTGATAAAAAAATGTTCATGACTCAATTTTGTAACCAATTTTCCCAACAGAACGAAGATTTCAAATTTTTTTGAAGCTCCCGTTCTGCAGAGCACGATTCCTTGAAGATCTTCAAGTTTTCGGGCTCTGCAAGAACGGGAGCTTAAAAAAAAATCGGTTTTTTTTTTGTAAATATTGAATTTTTTAATAATTTGAGGAACATCATAACACATATTGGGATTATTGTACTCATTTGCATATTCATCGTCAAATTCTTTGTCAGAATCACCATCATCACCCTACCAAGTTATACAAATTAATAATTAGTATATTAATAATACTAAGGAATAAAGTAAAAAAAAAAAAAAAAAAAACTTAACCCTAGATTCTCGTCCTCGGGACGGTTACTCAAATCTTTTTCTTTTTTCTTTTTTTTCTTTTTATACTCCACATGTTGCACAACACAATCACTCTCTTCAAAAAAAAAATCTTCGTTTTTACCTTGTAAAAGTAACCTGAATCGACCATCGAAAAAGTAGTTGTTCGGTTTCGAATTTGTCGAACGACCTTTAGATTCTAAGTTTTTGACTTTTTTTAGTTGAGAGAGTTTCGATTTTTTTAGAAAGTTAGAAAATTGACAAATGAGACTACCGCTGCAAATAAGTCAATTTCAATAAAAATCCCGTTGTGATTAGCATTTCAGAATAATTAAACAATAGAAAATTATGTCCAAAAGATAAACTAGGGTGCACTTTGAATAATTAAATATGTTTTAATTATGCAAAGTGCCATAAGTTATTTTTGAGAGTGGAAAGTGCTAAAATTAAATATTTCGAAGGTGCAAAGTTGAATTAAGGAGTTATTTTGATACTTCATTTTTTGGAGGTCCAAAAATACACCTCGTAAAGTGAGGTATAAAAGATTTAACCATCCAATCAACTTGTCATGAATTGATATATATATATTTCGATTTTGGCTATGGTGTACGGACACGGATTCGTGGACACAGGGATACGCGGATATGGACACGGTGATACGGTATTTTCAAAAACTACGATACGGACACGTGGGGGATACGCGTAAATATAAAAAATATAGGGGGTATATTTATAAATAATAAAAATATAGGGGTACATTTATAAATTTAAAAAAAATATGTATAAGTCGTCGTCGCATAAAAGAACCACTCGCCCTTGTTGCTCGTGTTCTTGATCGCCGTCGCATGCTAGACTTTTGGAGTTTTGGGTGGACTCACAAAGAAAACAGAGGAAAAGTGTACTAGAGAGAAAAGAAAATGCGCATTTTTTTATTAGGGCTCTCTACAACGTAAGAGAAGTGTCCCAACTTTTTTAAAATTGTGGACACTGCTCGATATGGGTGTCCTACTTTTAGCAAAATTACGACACGGCCCGACACGGGTGTCCGAGAAGTGTCCGGGAGTGTCCGAGTGTCCAAATATTGAATACGGGGACTCTTCACCTTCTAGAAGTGTCCGTGCAGCATAGGATTTTGGAACATCTTTGGAATTCTTGAAATTCGATCCGAAAATAATTTCAAAAATTTCGAATAATTTTCGAATTTTCCAAATATTATTAATATTTATTAATTATTTTAGCTTATAAATTTACATAAATTTTACTATTTAAATTATCATCAAATATATACATATAATTTTTTTTTGTGAGAGGTATTCATAAATATTAAACATAAGTAAATGGCTAAACCTAATAAACGGTCGCAGAAGTAGCAAAACCCTTGTTTGCGCCGTCTGCAAAATTTGAACTGATTAAATTTTGCATTTTCGAAAACAAATAATTCCGATAAACATCAAAAACTTTCCGAACTATTTCCGGTCGGTCGGCCGGCCGGTTCGATTTACGCCTTCACGATAAACCCCGGCCCAACTCATTTCCCACTTCCCTTATTTGCAGAGAAAACCTAGCTGGTTCTTTTTTCCTTCCAACAACGAACTGAGAAGACGAAGAACATCTGCTACCAGAGGAATTCCTTTCTTCTTTACGGTAATTGATTCTGAACGCAATTGTTCATCCTTATGAATATGTTGCATCAAATTAAATTAAAATTCAAGCTCTCTAAAACCCTGATTTTTTGTAGCTGAAAGTAACTCAGTATGTATGTATGTGTATGTATTCTTTGAAATTAGAAATATGAATATGGTGGCTGTGGATTTATCTTAACAACCCTTGTGATTGTTCGACATGGGATACGTGGATTTTGGGCGAAAGAAAGAATTTTTATTATATGACAGAGAAATTAACATTTTTTTATGTTTTCAATTAGTGTAATGGAGCAATAGTAAGTCTGGTAAGTTATGTATTAATTCTTTCATGTTAAAGTAGGGAAATAATCTGAGAAAAAAACTAGTTTGTAGTGAAAGTTTAGAAAATAAATCAATTTTATCGTTTGTTCTTCTCCGCCATGGAAGAAGAATGATTCTGTTCTGATGAGATTCTCTATTGCTTCTCGATTTTTTCTGTTGGTGTTAGTGGCGGAGCCAGTATAGGCTAAGGGGGGCCATGCCCCCCCCCCCCCCCCCCCCACACACACACAAAATAAATCAATTTTCATGGAAGAAGAATGATTCTGTTCTGATGAGATTCTCTATTTCTTCTCGATTTTGTATTGGTGTGGTTTATCAGGCAAAAACATTATATATATGGGAATCTAGAAATAATTGATATTCTCTTTGCCCCCTATCCCTCCCTCACTTTTAAATATCTGTGTGTAAACAATTTTGATATTATCATGCTAAGATCAAGTTTGCTACAACTAGAGGTACCATGGTAAATTATTATTGTTTTAAGGTAATGATAGGATGGTCAGAATATGTAACTTTTATGTGTATATATATACATGCATTTATTAGTTCTTATAATGACTCTGCTATATATAAAAATAAGAGAACAGTTCTATAAAATGAAATTTGTTTTTGGAGGATGTTTGAAGGAGTAAAAAATATAAATCCGCCTTAACAATGTTTGCGAAAACATTTTCATTCTTCAGTAAATATATCAAATTTTGCCTAAGATTCCTTTTCTATTGAATAGGTATTGTAATCGAGAATGATATCATCCGTTTCTTGGATCCCGAAAGGGGTCCTAAAATCAGTACCTACTGCAGCTGATCCTCCTTCGAAAGAAGAACTCGAGGAGATCATGAAGAGTGGCGTTTTGGGATTACGGTAAACATTAGTTTTCCTTTTTTTGTTTTTTTTTTCCCTGCTTCTTTATGTAAATTGAATTATTTGTTTTATGTCCCATAACTGCAGTGGAAGCCTCATAATTTAGTAGGGCGAGTGTTGTTTAATGTGGAACAATAATCATCTAGCTGTTTTTATGGAAAATTTTGGCTTGTCTCATTTTTATTTGAAATGTTTTTTTGTATTAATTTATTTTTTATCGTTGCAGTGAAGAGAGTGAAGATGAGGAAAACGAAGAAAATATGAATGTTGATGATGCATTGAAGCAAGATGATGAACTTGCTCGTGCATTAAGTGCTGCTGATGCTCTCGGAAAAGCTTCGAGCAGTTCAAAGGGTGTAACTGACAGCTTAACGAATGCACTGAAGGAACTAGATATGGATAAATACGATGAAGAGGAGGATGGTAATTTTTTGAGATTACGCTATCTTGATATTGTTAAGTAGAAACTCACCTCGTCTGTGAAAAATACACATTTTCCAGCTTTCATTATTTTCAATTTTTATTTTGAGACCAGGTGTCGAGCTTTTTGGCTCGGGGTTAGCTAACTTATACTATCCAAGTAATGACGTGGACCCTTATTTGAAGGATAAGGATGTAAGTTGCTTACATCATCACTTGGCTTAAATATAAATGTTGCAGACAGAATTAATATATTATATATATATATATATATATATATATATATATATATATATATATATATATATATATATATATATATATATATATATATTCAAATATTGGTTACATTTGCCACTAACTGATGCACAATTCTACTATTTTAGGAAGACGATTCTGAAGAGGAAGAAGATATCACCATAAAACCGGAAGATGCTGTCATAGTCTGTGCTCGAAATGAGGATGATGTCAGCCACCTTGAGGCACGTAATTGTTTGTGAAGGATGTTGTGAAAAATTGCAGCTTTAAGTTCTTTTCAATATTAGGCGGTGATTGATTTGAAGTCTCTCTCTCTCTAAAAACAGGTTTGGATATTGGAAGACCCTACAGACGGTGATTCGAACATGTACGTACATCATGATATTGTCATTCCAGCATTTCCCCTTTGCACGGCTTGGCTTGATTGTCCCCTTAACGGAGGAGATAAAGGTAATGAAACTGCATATATATATATGCACACACATATATATGTATGTATATGCTAGCCTCTAATACATGTGGTCCCCTTTGCTTTTTTTAATTATGTCTACTGACCTCGTCAAGTGATATTTGCTTGTCAATAGGAAACTTCATTGCTGTTGGCTCAATGGAACCGACTATTGAAATTTGGGACCTTGACATTGTATGTAGATTGAGTCATTTCATTAGTGGATATTGATTTATGGGTTAATGAACTATTTAATCTTATCTGTAATTTTTTTTATGGTTTTAGATGGATGAAGTTCAGCCAACTGCTACATTGGGTGGCATTATCGAAAAGAAGAAAAAGGGGAAGAAGGTTAGCTTCTTAAGTTATGCCTTTCAACATTGGTTAGAAATACTAGGATTTAATAGCGTACTTGCACGTATGGTGTTCGATTTCTCTGTTTACACGTTATTCTTATCGCTCGTTTTCTTTGTTTTTGTTTAGAAAACTATCAAGTACAAGGATGGCAGTCACACAGGTCCAGTTCTTGGACTTGCTTGGAATAAAGAGTACAGGTATCTGAATCGCTTCCAAATGTTTTATTTATTCTTCACCGATGGCTACGTTTTCTAATGTAGCTCTCTGTCAATTTATTCAATCATATGTTCAGGAACCTACTTGCTAGTGCAAGTGCTGACAAGTTGGTCAAGATTTGGGATGTGGCAACCGAAACATGTAATCTAACCTTGGAGAACCATACAGACAAGGCAAGACTGGATGTTTTTTTTAAATCACTCTTCATTGCGATTATTTACATGGGATCATAATCTTTCGCACCGTTTACCATTATCGCGACTTGGTCTGAAAATAAAAAAATCAACCATGCAAACTTGCAACATAAGCATACAAGCAAGCATACAACAAGATAATGTTTCATTATACTAGACTAAAAAAAGATAACAAAATACTCCATCATATGTCTTTACTAGTCTTCTATAGTAAGTAAAGGTAGTCTTTGTTTTATGTTTATGCCTACGTGACTTGGTTTCATGTTTCTTTTAGATACATGTGTTTTAAGTATTATATATATATATATATATATATATATATATATATATATATATATATACTGATGATGTATTAGAAAAAATATTCAGAATGTAGGTTTATGTCCCGGCATAGTTATTTCTCGAAGGTTAGCATTTGAATGATATGATAACACAATTGTTTGTACCTTTAGGTCCAAGCAGTGGCGTGGAATCATTTTGCTCCTCAAGTTCTTCTGAGTGGATCGTTCGACCATTCTGTAGTTATGGTATGTATCGAGAATCTCGCTAACAACTTGTGCCCGACACAACTTATTGATTAAGCGCTTAATTAGTATATATGAATAACTAAGCTTGTTTGTATTGTGCTTTGCAGAAAGATGGCAGGATACCGTCGCATAGTGGATTTAAATGGACAGTTGCAGCTGAAGTAGAAAAATTGGAGTGGGACCCACACACAGAACATTCGTTTGTGGTCCGTGCTCATTTTTATTTATTTCATTTATTGGGGAAAATTTTGACCATCTGCCAATAAATTTTCACCGATTTATCTTTTTTTTTCAGGTTAGTCTTGAAAACGGCACGGTTACTGGTTTCGATATCCGTACCGCTAGCTCAGAATTATCGTCTCAGTCGAAGCCAAGTTTCACTCTCCATGCACACGACAAAGCCGTTTGCACAATTGTGTATAATAGTTTAGTCCCAAATGTATGTAACCCTACTTCTTCATCACCCCTTCTATTATTCAACATTTTATATATTTATTATGTACTCACGTCGTGATGATAAATTCTTGCAGCTTCTTGCTACCGGTTCCGAGGATAAAATGGTTCGCCTATCCCTCTGTTTATTTAAATTCAATTTTAACCCTATTTATTTTTCCCTGCAAGTTTAATGATATTTTCTTCATGCAGGTGAAACTCTGGGATTTATCAGACCAGCAGCCTTCATGCATTGCGTCCAAAAATCCTAAAGCTGTATGTTTTGCTCGTTTTTTTTTTCTTCTATAAAATATGTGATAATCTCTGACTTGAATTGTTGTTAAGGGATCTCGTTATAAACATTTATATTGCGTTTGAACTGACACGGGCTTAAAATCGTTTTTCAGGGAGCTGTGTTTTCCATCTCCTTCTCACAAGATAGCCCCTTTACTTTAGCAATTGGAGGTGCCAAGGGAAAATTGCAGGTGTGTGTGATCATCAGAATTGTTTTTTTTTTTTATCAATTTGTTTTTTTTTTATAATTATTTTTTTATCGCCTCATGCTTGCTTTAATCGTTTGCAGTTGTGGGATACGCTATCGGATCCCGATATTGCGAAAAGATACGGAAAGTATGCGAACCGGCCTAAACCTCCTGCGTCTGTTTGACCAAAACTCAGTCAATAGGCAATATATGTATAATGCTGGTCTTGGATTCGAGTGCACCATTTTTGCAGTTTTGACGTTCGAAGTTTCTTTTAGTTCATGACTAGTACGATTACAAAGTTCACTTATATAAGTACATTATAGTTTATAAGTTTTGGTTTTTTATTAGCATTACTCCCTGCTCGTATTTATTTTCGCTTGTTTATGAGCATTACTTACTATCGTTTCATGTGGGTTATCCATGTGTTAAAATTGGATGGATCGAATCGAAGTCCTTTGAGAAAAATTCTGATTTTGGAAGTGAAAAAGTAGTTCCAATTCTATTAAAAAGAATTTGGAATCGGAATTTTGGAAATTGGAATGAAAAAATTAGTTCCAATTCTATAAAATGCATAATATTGGTATTTTAAGTGTAATATTTTGGAAAAAAATGAATTTCCAGAACTTAAAATCGGATCGAAAATTGAAATCTCATATATATTCTAATTTCGAACCAAATAATTTTGAAATTCGGATTGAAGAATATCATTCCAAAATTGAAAATTTCGGATCGGAATGGTAACTCGGATTATATTAGAAAGATGTATAATTTGCAATTTTATATACTTTGTGCATTTAAATATGGCCCATACTCATTTATAACTTCATTCATTCAAATTCGAAAAATTCGAAAAGGCATCGAGACACGTGATTTGGATTTTGGATAGGGAAACACTAATACTAAAAAACAAATATGAAGAAAATAAAAGAAAAGTAAAGACACCACCAAATATTTTATTTTATCTTTAGTAAGTTAAGTTGTGGTATTATTGGTTGGTTCACATTTTTTTTTTCTTCAATTTCAAATCTGTGAATATAAAATTAATAAATCATCGGGAAAGAGATAAATCTTTTCAATTTTGTAAAATAAGTACTTTTCAAACTTGTTTCCACAATAAAGTTTTCTTACATAACAATAATTTATGTTACTTCACACGGTATTAATTTTTTTTGGATAAATAGCACTTAACCCCATATAATTTGATCTTTGTGCACATGACTCCCTGTAATTTGAACTTTGTGCATATGACAACCCTTGTATTTTAAACATAAGCACACAATCCTCTATAGTCAGTGGCGAGGCCAGAAAGTTTGGTGAGGGGGGGCTTAAACACACGGGGGGTTCGGGGGCAGCGCCCCCGAAAAAAAATTTGCTATAAAAGAAATTTGAGATGAAAATTTGATACGCATTTTTTTCCTTCACTTTCAAATGATAATCCAAAACAAATCGTGAAAGCTAAATTGCTATAAAAAATTAAGAAACATGAATATCAAGTCGATTATCAAATTGACACAATCGACTTCTAATTGATACCCAATCTGAAAATTAAGATGAGAGAGAAGTTGTCAAATGCTAAACGATTGTCGGTGGGTGGCAATTTAACTGCTATTAGTGAGACTGTGGGAGAGAACAAAGTTTTTTTTTTCTTTTTCAAGAAACGTAAGGCATGGGGGCTTTGAGTAAGTGGACTAGAAATAAGTGGGCTTAAATAATATAATTGAATAGATTAAAAAAAAGATATAATTGAATAGGCTAAAAATATAAATAAAATATACATGGGGGGCTTTGAGTAAATATACTAAAAATAAGTGGGCTTAAATAATATACTTGAATAGACTAAAAACTTAAATAGAATATATATCAAAAAAAAAAAAAAAATATATATATATATATATATATATATATATATATATATATATATATATATATATATATATATATATATATATATATATAATGGGAAAATTTTTGGAAGTGAGGGGGGGCTTGAGTCCACCCTAGCCCTTGGGTGGACTCGCCCCTGTCTATAGTATTCTACTTGGTAAATAATCATGCTCATTAGGAAGAAGAATTTTTGGAAAGTACAGGGTGATTATGTGCTTATATTAAAGTACAAGGGAGTCATGTGATATATTGAAAGTTTAAAGGACTCATATGCACAAAGTTCAAACCATAGGGGTTTAAGTGCTATTTATCCTAATTCTTTTAGACACTTGATACTTGGATGATATTTTTTCATCTATCAAAGTGATACCACATGTATATTGTTATAGATCATTTGTTGTTGTAATAATGATTCATAAATTTAAACTTTCAAAAAGTATTACTATTAAGAGTTTTAGATTTTGTTGAATCATTGTTGACTTTTTGTAGTTGAATTTGAGATAATAGTATTTATTGAGTTAGGTGTCAATAAATAATCTACATCTAGTAACTAAAAGATAGAATATCATTATTTTATTATTATAGAAAATCAAAAGGGTCATCGAATTGGACAAATTCTAATTTTAAAGTGAAAAATTAATTCCAATTCCGTCTAAAAAAAATTCAGAAAAATTGAAAATCAAAAATTTGAAATTCGAAAAAAAGAATTTGGTCCAAAATCGTGTTTTTATTGGATCCTGTAAAAATAGAAAAAAGTATTTTTATATTCAACTATAATATAAAAAAACATAATAAAAATGATATTTAAGTGTAACTTTTTGCAAACAATTTGATTTAAAAAAAATTATTTCCGGAACTATAATTGGATGTAAAAACTCAAAAACCAGAATCTCATAAGTATTCCAATTTCAATCGAAAGCAAGTTGAGAAAAATCTGCAATTGAAATGAAAAATATTGTTCCAAAATTAAAATTGTATTCGAAAAAATGGAGTAAATAATAATAAAAAAAAGGGAAAAAAGAAGAGAAAATGCAAAAGATTGATTGCCCATAAATCCGCAGAGGCTGTCTTTTTTCCAGCACAAGCTTTGCGCTGCCGCTGCCGCCGCGTCGCCGGCTTGTCCCCATAAATCCTTACCTCAAACGCAAGCAAATTCGAATTTTTTCCAATAATAAATAAATAAATAAATAAATAATAATAATAATAAAGAAATAAATAAAGAAAGAAAAAGCTAGACTACATATAGAGTAATAGTAAATCCAAAAATCGTCGACATAAACTAACCCACGCGGCCACTATTCTTACCTCGTAAACCTTGTAATAACACAATTTCAAGATTCTTCATTCTCTCTCTCTCTCTCTCTCTCTCTCTCTCTCTCTCTCTCTCTCTCTCTATATATATATATATATATATACTACTCTCTCTCTCTCTCTTGTTCACTTTTTTCTTTTTGAATGAGTGAGTGATCTTAGGCGGGAAATCATCGGAAAAAAAAAATGATTGACTCATCTCCGTCTTCCTCGGCAGAATCCAGCTTCCGGGAACTCGATCAAGCTTTCTTGCAGGTCCGGCCTATATTTAATTTACACACACACACACACTAATTTTATTCTTACAGTTTGTATTTTGTTTATTTATTAATTAATATTTTGTATTGGCTTTACATATATATATATATATATAAATATGGGCACAGACTCAAACAAGAATATGGCTGGGAGAAGTTCTCAACACAAGATTCGATCAGGATAATTTAAACATCTCTGAGTTGCTTCAAGATGGAGAGATACTGTAAGTTCTTGTCCTTTTTTTTTTATTTAAAAATTCATAAATCATAATTATTTAATTCCTTCTTACATAGCTGAAATCTAGATTTATTTGAGTAGCTTAAATGTAGAAAATTGAATTAAATTGTAGAATAATATTATGCACATTTGGCTATTGTTCATAAGTGAATCATTTAGTATTTATCCTCTCTCTCTCTCTCTCTCTCTCTCTCTCTCTCTCTCTCTCTCTCTCTATATATATATATATATATATATATATATATATATATATATTGACTCGACCGACATTTTTCGGATTTTAGGTTTGAAGTTTCTAAAACAGTGTGGAATCTGTTGTTGACAAAATGTATGGAGTTAAGACATTTAAAGCATAAATACGGGCCGTTTGGTTCGAAAACGAGCAGTGGTAGGTACAAGCCTTACTCCAACGTCGATTCCTTTCTAAAGGTAATGCATCATTTTTTTTAAATCGAAACAAACTCGTTGAAATTTTAGACTGCATCAACGATTTCTATTGCTAATTTAATCGCTTCTGTTTTCGTAAATAGACGTGCAAAATTCTTGGATTGAGTGGCATTGACCTATTTTCTCCATCGGATGTTGTCGAGAAACGAGACGTTCGAAAAGTTTGCATTTGCATAAGAGCCCTTTCGAAGAAAGCTAGGTCTAAGCATCTTTGTGTAAGATATTTCTTTATTTGTTCTGTACCAAGTTTATTTATTATTGCCTGCGATAAATTAATATTTCGTTATTTATTTTAGGTCCCTGATTTCGATGTGGTTATATGCTCGTCAGTAGCCATGCCGACAGATATGGTAGGCGTAATACGAAAAAGCTTAGAATCACCACAATGCAGTACCCTTTCAAGTTCGTCGAGTTTTATTTCTCGTAATACTCCACTGAAAAAGCCGGAACAGGTATGCCGTTAATTTTTTATTTTATTTTTTTAAATTTATCTGCCGATTTCAAGTCACTGATTTGTATTTTCTTGTTTTTTTTTTTGCGATATAGAAAAAATATTATGCGCCGTACGATAGGAACGGTGATTATAGTAGCTCCGAAGAGTCGGACGAAGCAGAAAGCCGATATATGGGTGAATATTCTTTTTCATCCGTTAATTCAGACATAGAAAGCTCACCCGAAGCGCATAATGTACTAGAATTGGATGCTCAGAAAAAGGAAGAGGGGCGTAAAAGTAAAAACACTACTGCAGACGAAGATTCTCCGTGCATCAGTATAGGCGAAAACAATTATATTTCGGATTATTTGGCATTTTCGGATTTAATGGTCCTCCATGCAACTGATGATGGCAGCAGCAATAATCGAGTTATTCCTGATGGAGGAAACAATGTTTTTGATTTCTTTTTGAATGTCGATTCGCAAGGACTCGTTCAGCGTGGGTCCTGCAAGAAATTATCGGACGATGAAGAAATGGAGGTGTCTTCCACCACTAGCATGACTTCTGTATTGGGGCGGTTGCTCAATTTGGAATTTGACGAGCATTTCGATGAGGATGATTCATCGAGCGCGAATGTTTGCTCTTTTTCATCAAAGGAAAGCAAAGTCGAAAAGCACTACAAAAAAGATCCGTTCGTATTATCCGAGTACAAAAAAACGGACACATTGCAAGATGCTTCTACCGAGTATCTTCTTCTATCTGAGGACAAATCTGAATTATCCGGTTTAGGGTTTCTAGAAGGTGGATCGTGTCGCACTGAAATTAGCAATCCTGAAAATGGTGACTTTTGTCAGGAAAATAGGGATATGGTTATTTCAGATGTAAGATCCGAATATTTTGAATTTTCATGCAAACGTAATCCGGTTGAAGAGAGTGGAGAATCGAACGAACAGGTCGAGAACATGAATATTCAAGATTATAGAATCCAAGATTCGCATCTCGGTTTTTCGAACGACACTAACTTCTGCGGTTCTATATCGGAAAATGGCATTCAGGTGATTATATACTACATTATCGAAAAAGCACACTCTATCTTTATCTGCTCGGAATCTTGATTATATCCCGTTCTTCGTATTCAGGATAAAACAGAAGATGATCCGCTTATTCTTACACAAAGTATTACAGACCGAACGAAGGACAAAAACCCTCCACAGCCTAATACGAATCGAAATCGAAGGCCACTACTGAAAACAGTATTCAAAGGCACAGCAATTGCTGGTGCTTTACTTCTCTTTCTCCACATCAGGTGTGAATCTTTTATTTTCCTAATATTTCTCACTTTATATATTATTCTTTCTAGTAAGTTGATGCACAATTTCTACGGTCACAGAAAAAGCAATGGGAACAAAAACGAACACGAAACCAAGCACCAGTTTCAAAACCACAGCAAACCGAAGCCATCTTCAATCGAGCAACAACAGAAAACAAGAGTACGAAACGGGATATATCCATCACAAAACCTCAAGCTATGAAAAATAACAAGCTTCAAAACATTAATCACGAGCAAACCTTCACTTTCCCAGCCAACATAAACCCTTTATACGCAACCGATCTCACGAGGCGGGCCCCACCCCAAGCAGCCTCCAGCTTCCGAACAGTATCTTCCGGTAATAAATCCACACCTCGTTCCTTAGCAGTCACAACAGCCGACCAAGACCTCACCATTTTCAAATACCCCTCGAAAGAAAGCTCCTTCGGTATATCAAGAGCCACCGGATTCCCCTCCGATCCCAGCCCTACATTTTCGAAAGGGAACGGTAGTGATTTATATCCATCGAAAATAAGATCGATCTTCGAGTTCCAGTACGGGAGTGTGGTGTCGTGAAATTTTTTAGCTGCGGCGTCGAATGCTGGGGTGACAGCTATGTCGTTGTAGCCCCACACGGCGAGAATGCCGCCCGGTTTTCGGAGGAGGCGATTGGCCAGGGAGTAGAATCTCGGTAGGTCGAACCAGTGGACCGCTTGAGCTACGGTGATTAAATCGAGCGAGGAGTCGTTGTTGCCGGGGGCTATTAGGTTCGCCAGGTCGTCGTCGGATAATGATGGCGGCGTGTGGAGGTAGCGTATTCGAGGGTGCGGCGTTGCGTGTTTCAGCTGCGGTTCGCTTGTGTCGGTTGCGATTACTTGCTTGTAATGCTCTGCCACCTGTGTATTGAAAAGGATCAATTTTTGTTCTGTTTTTCGATTTTTTTTTGGGAGTTTTCGTATCTTTTGTTCAGGAATTAATAGGGGAATTAATCAAATTAGTGATGAAATTCACAATCAATCAATCCAATTAAGAACAAATAAATTCAATTTCCCCACGAAAAAGAAAATTGATGATCTGATTATAGAATTGGCAATTAAAAACGATAAAAAGGTAAGGAATAGAGAGAGAGAGAGAGAGAGAGAGAGAGAGAGAGAGAGAGAGAGAGAGAGAGAGAGAGAGAGAGAGAGAGAGAGAGAGAGAGAGAGAGAGAGAGAGAGAGAGAGAGAGAGAGAGAGAGAGAGAGAGAGAGAGAGAGAGAGAGAGAGAGAGAGAGAGAGAGAGAGAGAGAGAGAGAGAGAGAGAGAGAGAGGGAGAAACTGACACCGAGAGCAGCTTGACCGTTGCCGGTGCCGACGTCCCAAGCGAGAGAGTGGTGGGGGGTGAGATCAGCCAGCATTTTGTACCATTCTGCCGGATAAGTTGGCCGCGAGTCCGAGTATATCGCCGCCTGCTTGTCGAACAGCTCCGCCATTTCTAGATTTCTCTCGTTTTCCGCCGGAGCAGGTGATCTTACTTTATATGAACACTATTATTTTTTTATATTTTATATACATATATTTTGGGAGGTGATAAATATCGTTTCAGTTTTCATAATGTCGTTTTGACTTCAAACGTGATTTTGACCATTTTCGAGTTTGAATTTGGCAAAATTCAGAACATGGAATTTGTAATTCTTTGAGCTGAAATGATTTGTGCAGGCACAAATTAAACATTCAGGCACATTTTTTACCATTTCTCAAAAAACAAAAGGTAAAAAACTCAAAAACTCTCTCTACCCTTTCGATTTTCTTTCGCAAAGCCCGTGCAAATCGTCAACAGATCGGAGGTAATTTTTACGTTTTTACGATCCTCTTGTTATGTAGATTACGAATCCGAAAAAAAAAACGAAAAAAATCGGACTTTGGCCTGCTCGTGTGAATTTACGCGAGCACTTGGCAAGTGCTCGCGTGAATTTACGCGAGCAGGCCTTGTTAATTTTTTTTTTTTTTAATTGCTCGTGTGATTTCACACGAACATAGACGTTCTGCTCGTGTGATTTCACACGAGCATATCTTCTCTGTTCGTGTGAAATCACACGAGTGGGTTAAAAAAAAAAAAAAAAAATTGTTAATGTGCTCACGTGAATTTACGCGAGCACTTGCCAAGTGCTCGCGTAAATTCACACGAGCACTTGCCAAGTGCTCGCGTAAATTCACACGAGCACATGAATAAAAAAAAGTCCGATTTTGTGCATATGAATAGTACAAAAGGTAAATAGTTATGGTAAAAAGGTAAAAAATCATGGTAAAAAAGTGCCTGAATGTTTAATTTGGCCTGCGTATATCATTACCCTTCTTTGAGTTAGCATTCTAATCTAATTTGAATTGCCAAGATTGAATGTCGATTGAGAAAGTTATGCATGAATTAATGAACACTGCCCACAACTTTGATGTTTTAAATTATGTAAAATTTGAAACGTAACTCATTCACGCATAACTTTGTCACCCGACATCCAATCCAGGTCATTCATGTTGGATTAGAAAGCTATCTCAAAGGACTACAGTTTCCGTCTTTTGAACTTTGCCAAATTCAAAATAGAAAATAGTCAAAATCACTTTCGAAGTCAAAACGACATTAGTAAAATTAAAACGACATTGATCATTTCAGATATATTTTTAATTTTTTTTTTCGTGTTTCGATTTTTTCTATGGAATCTTTCCACTAACATTTTTGGAAGTACTTGCATTTTCATCCATGTGTACATTTTTGGAATAATGCACTTAAGATACCAATATTGTTATGCATTTTATAATTTAGATGATTAAAAAGTTGGATAATTTCGATTAAAACAATCCGATTTTTTATTTTTAGAACGAAATTGAAATTAGTTTTCAGCTTCGAAAAGATTTGACATTTTTTTCAAAAGAATTATTTTTCGTCGGATTTACACCCTAGAAATGAAATTTAGAGTTGACGATGAAATTGCCTATTTTTTGAGATTATTGTTATATATCCTTTTTTATTAGAATTGCTATTAAAGAACTAAACAATGAAAAATAAATAATGAAGTAATCTTATTATGATGGGTTTGAATCTTAATTCTTAAATAGAAAATAATATAGCCCCATATATACATTGCTGATTTTCCCTATTTGGTAATTACATAGAAGATTCAAATTCATTTGCATTCATCTTTTCTTCGGTCTTGGATATCTCTACACGTGTCACCTCGTTATTGCATATCGGACAAATCTACAAAGACAACATTTAAATAAATAAAAAAATAAAATCGAATTAAGGATGATTATTAAAAAAAAAAAAAAAAAAAAGAATTTAAAGAATAATTTGTAATTTATTTTCCCACCTTTTTAATTTGAAGCCATTTGGCTATACAATCCCCATGGTATGGATGATCACATCCTAGGGTAACTAATTTGTCCCCTTTTTCATATTCCACTTGGCATATCACACACCTATCTTGCCACGCAACCCCCAAAAATATAAAAATAGAGATTAAAATTCAAAGAATCGGAATGAAAAAATATATTGAAAATCGGAATGAAAAAAAATGTTCTAAAATTGGAACTTTTTAAATAAGAACCGGCAGACAATGAAAATTCCGTTCCGACTTGCACCTTTTAAGTGCATGTGTAGTTGTTAAGAATAACATCAAAAGTTAAAGGAGGTTTTTGTAATTCACCAACATAAATTAAGTATTTGACCAAAGTTTAATTAAGTGTCTTAGTTTAAAGAATATATGTATGTATCAACATTTGCAATAAAATATAGTAAAACATATATACGCACCTGTCAATAAGCAAATTGGTGGTAGATTGACATGATATAATTGGATTTAAATGTTTATTTATTTCAGCCTCTGATAAACCTCTGTTCTCCACTCCCACCATCTCTCCTAGAGCAATCAGCTCCTGTAATTTATAGTTATTTAATTAATTATATTTCATTTCTATATAGTAAATTCACAATTTTTTTTCTTGAAAATATATCATAGCTAAGTTCAAGGTCTACTATTAGGGGTGGAAACCGGACGGATCGGATCGGATTTGGGTGTTTCGGAAAATTTCCGATTTTTTTCGGAAGTCCAAAACGCCTTCCAATTCCGATTCCGATTTTTTCGGAATTCAAAAATTGATTCCGATTCCGATTTTTTCGGAATTTTCGAAAAATCGGAATTTTTCGGAAATCTTCATTTTCGGAATTTTCGGAAATTTTTCGGAAATTTTCGGAATTTTCCCCAAAAAAAAGGAAAAAAATAAAAAAAATTGAGTTTTGACTTTTGTATGTTTTAGAAAATTAAAAAATAATAATATGTCGATATATATATATTGGAAAAATATTAGTAATATACTAATATATATTACTAGTAATTAGTACATACTGACGGATAGATATAGACATATAGTATATATTATATATAGTAATAGATATTTATAATAATTAGAAAAATCGGAAATAATCGGAATAATTTTGGATCGGAAATCGGAAATTCTTAAATTCTGTTATGTATTTCCGATTCCGATCCGATTTTTTTTCGGAATTTTCGGAAATCGGAATTTCGGAATTCGGAATTGAAAAAGTCGTTCCAAAATCGGAATATTTCGGATCGGATTCGGCGGAAATCGGAATTTTCGTTCCAATTTCCACCCCTATCTACTATACATTATTGACTTTATCAGTTGAGAATTAAAATACATTTTGTAAACACATATTTTCTTACATTTACTTCAAATTGATTTTTTTTTTTAATTTTGCATATGTCCAATAAAACAAGTGATTAATTTTAGTCACAACTATCAAATTTTATTTTTTCAAAAAACTTTCTAAGCCCAACTTCGAAGTAATTGATAATTTAATTTCTATCAATGAAACAAACAATTGGTATTTTGGTCTTACCTCGTACGATAATTCGTCTGGATCAACATCATCTTGTTCCACTTCCTAACAAAAGCATATATAGGATTCTCTCAAATAAAAAAATAAAATAAAAAATAATAATAGAAATTATTTTTCAAGAAAATTAGAAAAACCTTTATTTTGGAATAAATTATAATAGACTCTCATATATTTTAGTAGTTTTAATTGAATGATTTAATTTAGTGCAGGAGAAATAAAAGAGACCTGATCATCATCATAAAAGTATTCAAGCTCATCCTCCGATGAATACAGTCCAGCTGAAATTGGAAAAACCATATCACTAGTAATTAATTAATTAATTATTATTAGTTACATGTGTTATCTTGAATTGTTAAATAAATTCTCACTTATTTATTTCTTAGCAAAACCCTTCATTCATATAAATAACTCGAGGCCGAAAAGTTATTTTCTAATAAATACAAGGGGTGTTGAATATAACAATTAATATTTCCTAAGAAAAAGAATTTATAATATTTCTATAAATGGCAACGTACATTGAATGGGACCATACAAGAAGTCGTCGTCGCTGCACTCAAAATCTTGGTCGGAATCGGAAGCACTTGTTTCGGCTTCTTCGCTTTCACTTTCGTTCATTTCCGGCACCGGCAAAATTAGTCTCCCCTAATATTTAAACAATTAAACTGATTATTAAATCACATTCTCTCTTTCTTTCAATTTTTTTTGACCTAATGACTAATTGCTACTTAATTAATTGTTGTTCGGAAGCAATATTTAAACTAACTTCGCGATGGCGTTTATATTTTCTCGATCAAGTTCCAACATTTACCACGACTCGATTTTTTATTTTTTTTTCTTTGGGTCTATGCGAATCAATTACTCAATTACACCATCCGTTCCGCAATATTTGTTACTTTAGAAAAGTATATTGTTCCATATTATCTAATAGGTTAGAATTCTTTGCTGCATTAAACGCATTATTTCCCGTTTTACCCATATTTATTCAACTATAATATTAAATTTCTCTGTTCATATCGTTAAATGATAAATGTTACTTTAGTCTCTTTAATGTGTTCTTCCTAAAATTAAAAAAAACATTTATTAAAATTCTTAATATTTGGTGCAAAACTTGAAAAACGACTACTATTTAGGAACATGGAGTATAATAATATTATAATTTTACAAATAAATAAATAAAAATGACTAACAAAATCAAGAAATTAATTAAATGACATTAGGTCGAAAACTCGAAATTAGATTAAAAGTTGAATAAAGTGGAAAAACCTCTTCAAGTTGATCCAACGTTGTTCTTCTCATCCTTTTTCTTCGTTCCTCGTCCATTATATTATTATTAATTGCCCCTTCGAAATAATTCCTTTATGTAAAAACAGAATCCATATATAAATAAAACTATGTATATATATATATGTACGTATGTAGTGCGTGTATGTGTGTGAGAGATGCAAACTTTTGAAACGAAGAAAAGTAATCCTTAAACCATTTCTTGTGCTATTCTTGTTATTCCAGATTCCACGTCGCTTCTCTCTCTATATATTCTTAACTTTTGAGTTCCTTTGCCCTCCAATCACACTAGCTATTTGCCCTTTTCCACAATGTGCATTAATTATTTAGTTAACTTATGAATAAATTTCTTTTTAATTTATTATGCACGTACCACTTCACGTGAAGTTTACACTGAGTAGATTTTTACTATTTATTCACAAATGCAGTATATATGAATGGTAAATATCCACCTGGATATAACACAAAATTGATTGTCCAAACTCTTATTGAAGCCTCACTTTCAAATCATCCCCAAATTTACGGAGGCCGGGATTCTTAAACAAAAGGAGATGACAAATCCCCTTTTTTAAAGATTTCGATTTTGCAAATTACAGTCTTAGGAGAGTGACACTAGTTCTTGATGAACAAGCAAGAATATGTTATTACTAACGCTAATGTTACATTGTGCGAAATGCACTTATATCATCACTATTAACTCATGCATTAGCGAGTGTACGTTACGATTCGTATTATTAATATTTAGTTATTTAATTTAGATAGGAAATTAATTTTCTAGTTGGAATAGTACAGTTATATGTTTTCGATATGAACTTGTTCGAATATATATGATTCTAGAGTTTAATTATCTTTAAATAGTTCATTATATCGAAAATATTGTTCAATACAACCTACTTAGGAAATATTGTGATTCCCAAGACAACGAATACGTTTTACACTCAAGTCTCATTTATTGTAGGAGCAGAATGCAACGAGGTGTGTTAGATCAAGACACACTAAAAAACAGATTGCAAATAAAAAATAGCGTTGATTTATGGTGTTTTCCGTCTTTGTGGAACTGAGCGAAAGATGGAAAAATAGCAAAAAAAAACAACAGTATGGTTCTGACACCATGTTAGAAGAAACACAAAAAAACCAAATTATGATGAACCCAAAAAACCAAATTTCAATCAACCAAAACCAAATTGTGACTAACACAACCAAAACCAAATTGTTACTAACACAATCAATAACACAGCCAGGCGCACCGTGTCTACCAACGAAAAGCAAATCTTCGATGTGGGACAAACAACTAAAACCTCCTCTTATAATAATGAATTTAAGTCTAGTTATAATCTTACCAGAACTCCTAATCTAAATATAACTCTCTACTGCAATAAACTTCTAATCATATATTAAGGAGGTACATGTTAAGAGGTTAGACTTTGTCGATCCATATAGGTAATTAAATGCCACAAGGGTTTCTTTGCACAAGAGTTTTCACCTCCGTACGGCTTAGTTTCCACACAAAGTTAGTCAACCTTGGCTAGATTTCTTTCTACAAACGCGCAAACACAAAGTCCTTTAAGCCAACGTAGATATGTAAAGAGTATGTGATGGTAAACAACATGCAGACACATTTATGTGTAATGCCCAACCTTTGTATTGATTTCCCACAAACAATACAAAAGAAGACGAAACACGCGCACACAAAATTCTTACATAGATGCTCGACAATGCAATTTGAATTATCTATCTCTATATGACCCGGACTTGTTCACTCATAGCCAAATATATACAAGGAAACATGCAATTTACACTCCAATCTGGTTACGGACACTAGTACAAAAATGACTTTGTAATACAATTTTTTTGCTATGGAAAAAAGCCGTAATTACAAAAGATACCTTTTACTGCAGGACAATCTTGGAGTCGTAGTGAATGTTAAGATTTACCGTGGCAAAAAATTATTTGCTACGGCCATTTAGTAGCAAAACTTTTGTCACACTCGTATATGCTACGGGACGAATTTGTAGCAAATGCGTAACAAAAGCATTTTCACTACGAATTTAGTATATTTTGCTACGGTTAACGGTCGTAGTAAAAAGCCATTTTTCTACTAATGGGACAGGGGATGCCCTAAGGGAATACCACTTAGCAACTTAAATGAACACCAGCGGGGAGTTTTTGTGCATGTGTTGTGACAAACTGTCTAGCAACCGTCGTCCAAACTTGCCCATCTAGCCCGCACATCAAGCTGCCTTCCTTGCCGGCCTGCCCATGCCAACCTGCCCTTCCTTGACATTTGATTGATTTCCTTCGGACTCCTTTTGCTCTCGTCATCAACCGTTCTTGCTGATTGTTGCCCACAGTTGTCTGCATTGGCTGCTGAGCCATGTCCATGTCAGCCACAAGTATTTCCTAGAATCTCTCTTGTCGCTTGGCGAACAACGCCGTGCCAAGCTCCTAATACCGTCTAGAGACTTCCTCATACCACTTGCCAAGTACTCTCAATCAGTGTTCCTACTTGAATCAAGTGTGCCATACCTTATATTTTCTGACAGGCACCCCCAGTTAGGGATGGCAAAAAAACCCGAACCGCTAGCTATTCGCGGGTATCCGCTTCGTTTAAAACCCGTTACCGAAACCATTAGAGTTTGGTCATGGTTTTGGTAAAAAAAAAGAAAACCGTCATGGTTTTGGTATGGTTCTGGTTTTACATTTGCGGTCATGGTTTTACATAATATGAATAAAAAAATAATTTGCAAATGTTTAAATAAAGTATTAAATAATTTAGGGAGGATATATTTGTATAATTTATTTTTTTTTCTTCCTTTTTTTGAGAGTTACTTAAAAGTTATCGGACCCAAAGTTATTTTTATTATCACAATTTAAATGGTAAATGGGTATCCGTGGGTATCCGGATATTCGTGGTAATGGTTCTGGTATTTCCATTAACTTTTTAAATGAGTTTGGTATGGTCATGGTTTGAGCTATATTAAATGGTAATGGTTCTGGTATTGCACTTTTTCGAGGGTACCCGCTCCGTTGCCATCCCTACCCCCAGTGTCTTCCCAACACTCGACCACCTATCGAGCGATATGTGGCGGCCTTGTGCCAATCATCACTTGACACTATTTCTGAATCATGACTCGACCATACTCGAGTGATAGTCAATGTCACCGACCGAAAGAAATTAGATGCTACACCTGGTTATTTACACTGGATGAATTTTAACTGTAAATCTACACATAATCATATATGTATATATATGTGGTGTACGCGCGCGCGGTTAATCAGTAATTATTTAATCAAATTTATAATTAAAATCCACACAAAATAAATAATCAGGTGTCACATCTAACTCTCAACCAATTACAGCCCTAAAACATTAAACCACTTATATATGGACCACACAGATCGTAACCAAAATTTGGACAAATACCCTTCATGAGATGACTTCATCAAAATATATGTAATATGTTTTCAATTTGCGCAATTCAAACGTTCCTTTTATTTATAATCCAAGACAAAAAATCCTTTAGCACAAAATAATGAAAAAAATTCCCAACCATAGCAAGAATAAATATCTTAAACAATTTATGAATTTTTCTGGACCCAAAACTTGTAAAGCGGACGACGACCATCCACGTTGCCAGTGGCGGATCCAGGATTTTTGCCAAGGGGGTGCTAAATTGTAGAATAAAAAAATTAAATATCACTTTATAAAAATAGTGGACCAAAAATTTACAATTTAAAAATTTTAGGTGAATTGTGTAAATATTTAAAAAGAAAAAGGGTGAAAAATGTAAAGATTTGAAAAAAAATCAGCTTTTTACAGGCTGGGAGTTCGAACCCGGGACCAAATAACAAATGAAGGAACATCTTTACCAACTCAACCAACTGCTTTTCTTGTCAACTTATGTATAACGGTATTATTTGTTTAAAATCAAGGGTGTGCAACTGCACACCATAGACCATAGCTAGGTCCGCCACTGCACGTTGCGCCGCCATTAACAGCAGCAACATAGGATTAAGGGTTAGGGTTTAATTTTGGTGGGTCGGATTCGGGGAATCAGGGTTTTGGATTGCGGATTTCGAATAATTGGGTTTGGAATTATTAGGGTTTTACTATAGCGTGCATTATCCTCGTAAATCAATCTCAATTATGGGATTATTATGCCCGCATGGGTGTAGCTTAACTGGTTACGGAGGTGGTAAGTTTGTGCAAGGTCCTAGGATCGAATCCTGGCAGCCGCAGTGTGGGAATTTCAACTCCAAATGAGGGTTGGTTCCTTATGGGCACCAGGTCCGGGTCCGCTACCTTAACGGGCCGTTGAGTTACCATGATTTACATCCTCCATCAATCCTTGTTGGGGGCCCTTGGGGCGAGGGATTCGCCTTTTTTTTTTTTTTGCAATTATGGGATTATTATTCTTTGCATGATTCATTATGCATGCACGTACATATCTCTAACAGTTCTTTAATTTTAATTTCATTGGTATACGTAATTTTAATATATATTTTCTATTCGATAAAAGGTAATTTTAGTATTAGGCTAAATTATGGTTAGGTTAAATTACGAACACTCCCCTCTTATTTGGGTAATTACAATCGTGCTCTACAATTATACATTTTCTTACCCGTCCACCTGTACAGTGTCAAATTCAATATAATATTTTACATTCCGTAGAATGTACATTCTCTACTTTGTCCTTGTTTTGCGCAAAAAGATAGTTACTGGATGCACCACAATCTGATATTTACAAGCCAACAGACATATCTTATGATCATCTTGTTTTAAAATGTGGAGTTGAATATTCCTCAAAATCTAGATTATTCCATTAAATTTGACACCATAAGGATGAACGTGTAAGAAGACTCATACTTAATGGGGTGACTGTAATTACCCACACAAGAGAGATTTCTTTGCAATTCTGATGCACCACAATCTGATATTTACAAGACACATCTAACGATAATCTTGTTTCAAAATGTGGAGTTGGAAATTGAGTAAAATGGGTACAAACTGGAGAATATTCCACATAATCTAGAAGATTCCACTAAATTTGACACCATAAGAAATAGACGTGTAAGAAGATTCATCGTTAAGTGTATGACTGTAATTACCCAAAGAAAAGATTTTTTTTTTTAATTTCACATTAATTACCTTATGATGGGTGGCCAAAGTCAACCCTAATATTTAATAAAGAAGTATGAAAAGTAAAATCTAATCCAATAGGAAAAATGTGTTGGTTTCATTGTATATACGAAATTCCAAATCCCGTCTCTCTGTGTATATATAAATGACATACATAATACATACATATCATTTGTCTAACATATAAGTTACAATTCAAACGAATCAACGTAACTGATTCGTTGCGATTTTCGTTTCTTCTCTCTCTCTCTCTCTCTCTCTCTCTCTCTCTCTCTCTCTCTCTCTCTCTCTCTCTCTCTCTCTCTCTCTCTCTCTCTCTCTCTCTCTCTCTCTCTACTCCTCCCTCTCTCTCTCTCTCTAGAATCGCAAGATTACAGTTCAAGAGTGAAATAGCGCGCATGTATTAAGCCTCTTACGTTTACATACAGCAATTTGTGTAAGTTTGTTCGTCAGGTATTTACAACGGGAGCGCTCGCAGATAAAGGCTGGCATCATGAATTACGATTTCAGTGATATTTTTGATCTGAAAGTCGACGAAACCGAATTAGATTCCGATATCGGCCCTGGGTTGTCCGTGCCACAGGATAGCCTCGACGACGTCTTCCCCTACTTCACAGACGATTGGATTCAACCAATACCCGCACCGAATACCGTAATTATTGAACGTGATGACGATGTTGAGTGCAAGGGTTCGCCCAAGTTTAGTGTCCAACGAGAAACCCTAGTTCAAGAAAGTAATGAATATGGTGATGTTGAGTGCAAGGGTTCGCCGAAGTTTAGCGTCCAACAAGAAACCCTAGTTCAAGAAAGTAATGAAGATGGTGATGTTGAGTGCATGGGTTCGCCGAAGTTTAGCGTCCAACAAGAAGCCCGAACTCAAGAAAGTGCAGTTCCGAAAGAATCTCTGAAACCGAAAGCCGAAGCCAAGAATTTTGATCTCAATATTGCCCTAATTCCGGAAAGTAACGAATACGGTGATGTTGAGTGCAAGGGTTCGCCGATATGTAGTGTCGAACAAGAAACCCTAGTTGATCAAGAAAGTGCAGTTCCGAAAGAATCTCCGAAACCGAAAGCCGAAGACAAGAATTTTGATCTCAATGCCATACCGGAAAGCAGTGCTCAACAAGATTCGGAGAGAAATACTGGTTGCATCAGCACCGACGTGAAGAGGAAAACGAGAAGCAATAACAACCAGAAAAAAAACCCGGTTCCCAAGCTTACACTAGAAGAAGAAAATCGGAGATTACTTCAACTGCACGAGGAAAAGAACAAGAAATTACTCGAAAAAGTGTGCAGTCACTGCGGAGTTCGGAACACACCGCAGTGGAGGGAGGGCCCACAAGGTCCGAAATCGCTGTGCAATGCTTGTGGGATCAAATTCAAGAAAGGGAGATTGGTTGAGGCGTATCGGCCTGCAGCAAGCCCGAGTTTCGATGTTAACAAACATTCTAATTTTCATCGGACAATTATGCACATGAAGTCTCCCGATGAAGAGTCTACATCTCCATGAACAAGTTGTGAATACGCAGTTGCTTACATATTTTTTTGGGAATTTATTCATTCATTTGTAGGTGATTTTATATTTTTTAGCTAGGTTTAGTGTTTTTTTTTTTTTTTTTTTTTTTGGTTTTATGGAAAATCATCAATCTTCGTTACGGATTGAAAACCATGTTAATTCGGCGGAAGACTAAGCTCCTTCCGAAAATGAGATATTCACCGAATTAAGTGGCTAATGCATGAGCAAAAGATGAGACTGCAAGCTAGGTTTAGTTATTAGATTAGATTTTATTCTTTTATTCTTTTGATGTGGATATTTTCATTCATAATTCTATTTTTGAGTTTGTATATTTTCATTTCTCTTACATTTTATTATGCTAAGTCTTTGACATAAGCTTTCTGGGATATTTATTAGCTAATGTGTCACAATGAAAGGAAAAGATCCAACACAAGCACAAAAATAACTTGGTAATACCGAAATTACATAACCTTCGTTATAAAGTCGAATGTAAACATCATGCGCAAAACCAAATTAAGAAAGAAAAAACGCCCGAATCAACCGAATTTTGTTTAATTATTTCCGTTCATGTACGACTTGCAAATTTGTTTATATGCTAGGGATTATAAGCTAATAGTCTCTTTTACTTAGAAATGATCTCTTATAAATGATCATTAACTTTTAACACACCAAGCTCAAAATTTTAAAATCCTAAATTTACCTCAAAATCCACATATTTCCCTCCCTAGAATTCCCAATCGACAACCAAAAAGGCGTCGGTTGTGGTTGCCGACTAGCGACAGTGGCAATTGGTGGGTGGTCATCTAACGAAACTCTGTTGACTTAATCTTATCGTGTTCGTATCATCTATCTATAGTAAGATTACGTAATCTTAGCTAGAATCACTACGCAATTTTTCTATTTAAATTATTAATCGATCGTAACTTCATCATATAAATTTTAATTACACCAGTTCAAGTTACAATAGAAAGACCATAAAAAAAACAATAATTTTCATGTTTATTTTTAGATTTAATCTGGATCATAATAAAAAAAATTGTTAAATTGATATTTGTACTAAGATTGAAGCTAGGGTTTTTTTTCTCTCTTCATGAGATGTTTTTCTTCTCTCTTGTTCTAATTATCTATTTGGCTCTTTATCTTGAATGATTTTTGTTTTTGTTGGTATTCTTGCAAACCGAGTCAGGGGTAATGCAGGTAATCTGGATTTAATGAGTTTATGACTTGTACGAAAATAAATTTTGGGGTTATACAGTATGAAACTTTATTAATAAGAATTTATCAAATAGCCCCTTAAAATTAAAGTTTTTTTATTAATATATAATCTTTGGGGAAATATGCAATACACCCCTCATTTCGAAAATATTATGAACTAAACCCAATTGACTTTAAAGATTTTTTCATACACCCAAATCTCAATTTAAATTAGTGAGACCCCCTTGAACTTATGTAAGAAGACAAAAATACCCTTACCAACATAACCCTAACTCTTCTCATTCTCGCCTCTTTTTCTCTCCCACTCTCTCATCTCGTTTCTCACCCCACTTTCAAACCCTTCTATCTTCTCTCTTCTTCATATCAGCATACCAAAGATTTTCACCACCACCGTCGCCCACCTTTCAGATTTTACACCACCATTGCCGCCTCCTTCTCGTATTTTTACACGATGACAGTGATGGCAGCGTGTGGTGGTGGCGTTGTTGTCTTCCTCCTCCACCTCCTGCGACACCACCCCGATGTGCTCATCCTCCGACACCGATGTAGAGGCGGACGCCATCCGGAGCTCGAGGGATGTCCAGAGATTCTGAGAATCGGCAGCGAGAGCGTGGCGCAGAAGAAAGATTTCAACCACCCTTATCTCGATTTCCGCCGCTTCATGTTGCAGATGGTTACGGAGAAGGATTTGTACTCAAAAGATGACCTGGAAGAGCTTCTCAATTGTTATTAGAGATTTTTACTGATATCTAGAATGGTGTTGAGTATTTGTACGAATTTTTATGAACGAAGAAGAAGAAGAAAAGATTGCGTATTTACATTTTTCTTGTATGATCCTTAATTAGTCTCAATTAGCAGAAAAAAATATGTACTATATTGTTTTTATTTGTTACAGGCCATTACAAATTATGTCAAAATTGTAATCTTAATTGCAGTGATGAATTTGTGTTGGTTTTGAGGATTGGGAAGGAGAATTGAATTTCATTACACTCGAGGATTGTAGTGATGAAAAAAATCTGGTCGAAAACATGAAGGGGTTTTAAGGCTGGACTATAGTCATGTTCGATTAGTCGTATTCGACTATAGTCATATTGGACTATAGTCATATTAAGTACTAATACATTAGATAAATGTACTGATACAGAAAAATTTAGGGAACGTACTAATACAAATAGAGTAAACATAGATAAATATATTGATAAAAAAAATATTCCATAAGATCAAAAAATAATGAAAAAACTTCAAGGCTGTTTTAGTATATGTATGTCACTTAACAGTCATATTGCGTAGTCACTTTGAATAATAGCCATAATACAGATTCATTTTTTGGACATCGTTATATAGAACAGGGTACGTGATCAGACATAGACAACATGTGTTGGTTGATGTACACGTCTTCGAATTGATTTCATACTCTGAATTGTGTATTCCACGAGCCCTGATTACGGGTCTACCGAGCCAGCTTCCTTGCAGTATCTGGATAATAGAATGGAAATGATATCAACGAAAAAAGCCTTGAATATGCCACCAAATTACTACATAAGACGAAATATAACTACACATGCATGACATTTGAATACTAATGGCTCATCTATGCCTTAAAATAGTAATATTACTACACAAAAAGAAATATGACTACGAATGGCATTTGACAACTAATGCTCATTTTTTTTTGAATATGATATGATGATGCAGTCAATTTATATGACATCAAGATAAATTGGAAAATGACTATACCACACATAATTGTATTCGTTCAAACTCGATGTAATGAACTGGTAATTTTAACGCACTTGCTAGGTTAATAAAATGACTAGATATAACTACTACCTCGTATGACCACAAATGTAAAAACAACGGTTGATATCAATGAAATCCTTTTCGTTCTTTCCAGAAACAACATTGAGACGATTTTCACTCAAGTTTTTTTTGTTAAAAATCGTTTTAATTTACTACAAACTTGTAATATAAAAGAAATTTATTGTTCATAATTGGAGTGAAAACTGTACGGGTAAACAACTTTTATTGCACTGACAAGTAAGCAGAGCAGTGATTAAGAAGAAGAAAAAAACTCAAGCAGCCAAATCTGGAAAATATTACATAAGAACAAAAAATGAAAAAAAATAAGAAAATGTGTTGGTTCCAATTGCACGTCCTTGAAGAATGTCACGATAGCTTACTAACCTCCACATTGCGTATTCCATATCTCAGGTTACAGACTTGTCGTACCATTTTCTTTGATGCCTCTGTCTAAAAGAATATGGTACTGTTAGTAACAACAATTTCCTCGACTATGGCACCGAATAATGAGAAAGCATAGCAAATATGATTACATATGACTCTCATATGACTACTAAAAAAATATGTCTATATATGAATGTAATTCAAATTTATCGTATAATTCACATAATACAACATGACTCCATATGAATACACCACAACATCTATTGTTGGGAACTAATACATCAACGCATACCCCAAACATGACTGCTGCCCCAAAAAATATGTGTGTACAAAAGTAAATCCCATCTGAAACAACAAAATGGATCTAATATGGATCTACGATCACACATGCAGACATATACAACTAATTACATCAACATGCAGACATATACCATACATTATATCAACATGACTACATAAAACGACTATAACAATACACTAATTTAGTTTCAAAATTTTATAACATACTCAAATCAGAGCATATTTATGCTGCAAATGTTTAGATGTCAGAACATTATTAACATTGGTATACAACTAATTACATCAACATGTAGACATATAACATACATTATATCAACATGACTACATAAAACGACTATAACAATACACTAATTTAGTTTCAAATTTTTATAACATACTCAAATCAGAGCATATTTCTGATACAAATGTTTAGAAGTCAGAACATTATTAACATTGGTATACAACTAATTACATCAACATGCAGACATATAGCATATATTATATCAACATGACTATATGAAACGACTATAACAATACACTAATTTAGTTTCAAATTTGTATAACATACTCAAATCAGAGCATATTTCTGCTGCAAATGTTAAGAAGTCAGAACATTATTAACACTGGTTAAATTGCAGTTTGGGCATACATACAGAACACTTTTCAATGAAATTCGAACAACCATAGATTCAATGTGTATCTAGCATAGTCACATGTAGTCATGATGCAACCATAAATCATCCTAAGAAACCCCTAAAGTGAAATTAAATTGGATCTACGGGCACAAAAAACTATATTTTTGGCAATATATGGTACGAAAATTGATTGGCAAAAACAAAGGATTTAGGTATACAAACTAACCGGCATCAAGATGCATAATGTCCTGAAGATTGGGTCTTCGTTTACGCTTCTGTGACGCCTTCTTCTTCATTTCAAAAAGCAGATTCGAATGTGACTATCGCAACTCAAATTCACGGGATTATGACTACCGAAACACCACTGAAATAAAACACGACTGTGAATGGGGAGAGTGGGTGGACGATTTTGTAGCAACTATCTTTGATTTTGGAATGTGACTGCAGATTCGCAACGAGTATTTTGATTTTTTTGCCAGTTTTTGATTTGGGGGAAATCCCAATATGTGGGTCTCCTTGTTAACGATGCTACGGTTTAATTTTTTTTCTTTGAAAATGTTTAATTAAGAGCAGTTTATTAGAGAAACTAAATAATTAAGCATAAATAGCGGGATTAGGTGCCTTATTAATAGGGATTTTGAAAATAATATATAAATATAAAAAATCGACGTGAGATGCTACTAGAGGGGTAAGATGGGAATTAAATATTTTAGGGGGTTTTCACAAAGGAAGAATTATGGTATGGACTTATCACTAGTTTTAATCTATAAGAGGGGTGTATTGCTAATGACCCCATAATCTTTAGCATGAACCGAGAACTGCTCTATTCATTTAAAATCAACTGTTATTTAAAAAAAAACAAAAATCGTTTCAAATTATCTATCGCTTCAAAATCTTCAATAATATAATCAAATTTTTTTTTCTTTTTCAATTTTACCCTTATAATTCATACTTCCTCTGTTATAATTAACTGTTGCTTTAGGGAATTTTTCTTGTTCCAAATTATCTGTCACTTTAGAATTTCAAAGATGCATTAATTACTATTTTCTCAATTTTGCCCTTATTACTATTCATTAATCGACAGAGAATCAATGGAAACGACAATAATAACATGGATATTTTAGTCATTCTATACATTTTCTCTAAAATCGACACAGATTTATTAATTTTCTTAATATGTGTGCAACAACTCAAAACTACACATATTTTGTTATGTACAGAGTAAATCATTTCAATTATTTTGTTATGTACAGAGTAAAACCACAACAATTTTTTTGCATTTGGCTCTAGAAAGGTAGCGTAATTGTGGTTGTATAGAATATGAATAAGTTAGTATACTAAATACTATAAAGTATTTTTTATTTATCACATTATAAAAAAAATTGATTTAATAATTATTTAATCCAATGACCAATCTCTAATGCTGTTAATTTAATTATGTTTGGTATATACTAATTTCATATTATAATGGTTCACTACAATACCCACATTTTAATTTTAATTTTGATTTAATAATAATAATAATAATAATAATAATAATAATAATAATAATAATAATAATAATAATAATAATAATAATAATAATAATAATAATAATAATAATAATAATAATAATAATAATAATTTATAACAAAATAAGATGTTTATTTAAAAAAAAGAAGATTATAACTCATTTCAATTAATTTGAATTGATTAACTTCAATTATTAACGATAACATATTAAAGTTATTGATAAAAACATATTAATATAAAAAATATTAATTTTTTTATTATAGAACAATTATTGACAAGAACATATTTATAAACAAAAAATATAGATCATGTTTATTTTAATAAGAATAGATTATAACTCATTCCAATTGATTTTCGTACTATAAAAATAATATAGATTATGAGTAGAATCAAAATGTTATGTTGTGATTTTCTTTTTATTTGGTTTCATAGTATTTTAAAGAGATATATTATTGCAAGAACATATTAATCGAATTTATTATTTATAATTAAAGTTCAATATTTTTTTATTCAATTTTATCATAAAAATAATAAAATATAATTCGTTAAAATCGTAAGAATATATTTGTTAATCGTAAGACTTGAATCGGTTAAGATCAAGTTCTTTCAATTCGTAAGCTTTATTCAAAGATTTGAATTGATTATGCTCAACTATTGACAATGACGTAATATCTTTTTAATTGAATTTTATTATAAAAAATAATAAAATTTAATTTGTAGAATCACGAGAATCAAATCGTAAATTGTAAAATTTAATCATTTTTTTACATATACATTTTATTCAAATATTTAAATCGAACCGTAAAATTTAAATCGATTAAGTTCAAGTTCTTTTAATTTTTTTTTATTTAAATTTTTTATTATATTACATTTTCCAATAATTTAATTAACATTATTTAATAATAATGAATATGCTAATTAATAATCTATTTATCATTAAGTATAACAATTATACACTTTTACTTTGTGCTATATACTAAGGGGTCATTAGCAATAAGCCCCTCATATAGCTAATAAATAGTGATATGTCCATTATTCCATCCCTTAAATCTTTCTTTGTGATAACCCCCTATAAATTGTATTCCCAATAATACCCTTGAGTCAATTAGCATAATTTGTCTCAATTATTCCATTTCTCTCTCTTTCCATAACAACAATTTAATTCCCTAAAAAATTGCTTCCGAATTCCTAAAAATATGCTACCAAATCAAAAATAAATAAGTAAATTGAATATTATATTTTTTATTTTTATTATTTCGGATTTATTGGCTTTTTTTTTTATTTTTTTATTTTTTATTATTTTCAGATTTATTTCGCATTATTTTTATTTTTTAAATAATTTTTATTTTTTATTTTTTAATATTTTTTTAATAAAAATATTTTATAAATTATTAAAAAAATGATTTTTTTTTCTCAACTTGTTTACTTTGCCGAATATGACTATTGGTGAATATGACTATATCGACTGTAGTCATATTTATTTTTTATAGCTGCTTTTTATATTTTCAATTTATAAATTCCGATTATATAATGTAAGAGTCATGTTTACCAAATTATAAAAAAAAAAAAAACAAAAATTGCCTATTTGAATGTAAGAGTCATGTTTACGAAAAACATCCACACAAAAAAATCACAATTTGAATGTTGTTATTACAAGTCAACTTGAAACGAAAATATGGAACATATTTGAATATGACTATAGTCATATTCAAACTGTAGTCATATTCAAATATGACTATAGTCATATTACTACTGCTAGTTCAGATCTGGAGAAAGAAAAAAATATTCGAATATGACTATAGTCATGTCGAATATAACTATAGTCATGTTACTGCTCATAGTTTAGATCTGAAGGAAAAAAAATCGAAAAAAATACACAAATAGAGAGAGAAATATAACAAAAGAGAAAGAGGGGAGTTCACGACAACGGCGGTGGCGGCGGTGAATGAAAGCGAGAGTAAGAGAGGTTAATAAATCACTAATAGAGTGAATTAGCAATAGTCATATTCGAACCAGACTATAGTCACGTTAATTCTGCTGCTTCAGATCTGGAGAAAAAAAAATATTCGAATATGACTATAGTCATGTCGAATATGACTATAGTCATGTTACTGCTCATAGTTTAGATCTGAAGGAAAAAAAATCGAAAAAAATACACAAATAGAGAGAGAAATATAACAAAAGAGAAGGAGGGGAGTTCACGACAACGACGGGGGCGGCGGTGAATGAAAGCGAGAGTAAGAGTGGTTAATAAATCACTAATCGAGTGAATTAGCAATAGTCATATTCGAACCAGACCATAGTCACGTTAATTCTGCTGCTTCAAATCTGGAAAAAAAAAAAAAGTCAGAAAATAACGAAAGGAAGGGAAGGGGAGGCGGCAACAACGACGGTGAATGAAAGAGAGAGTGGAGAACGAAGCTACAATGTTGGTGGTGGACAGATCTGAATTTTTTTTTTTTTTTTTTTTTGAGAAATCGAGAGAAGTAACAAAAGAGAGATAAAAAACCTTACCAAGAGACGAAGGACGCGGCGGTGGCAACGGGCGGCAATGGTGGTGGTGTAAATATCTATGTGAAAACGATGGTGGTGTAAAGAGAGAGAGAAACCGAGAGTGATAAAGAACGAGAGAGAAATATATTTATGTGGAGATGAAGGGGGAAGCGACGACGACAATGAGTGGCGATGGCTCGGCGACGACGGTGCGGCGGTGGCGCGGCGGCAGCGGCGGTTGCAACGCCGGAGGATGAAGATTGAAATTTCCGGATTGAATTGAAGGAGGTGGAGAGGTGGAGAAGATGAAAGTGATAGATGTGGGCAAATAATTAGGGTTATAGTAGTTGAGGGTATATTTGTCTTCTCACACTAGTAAATGAGAGTCTCACTAATTAAGAATGAAATTTGGGTGTAGGAAAAATCTTTAAAAATCAATTGGGTTTAGTTCAAAATATTTTTCATTTAAGGGGTGTATTGCATATTTCCCCATATACTAATAGTCTAGTTTTTTAACGCATATTTGGGATGTCATAGTGATTAATGTTGCTATGCCTCATCTGTAGCATTTTTTCGAATTAAAAATAAAAATATGCCTTGGCCCCTTGACCGAATCCGTCATGACCCGCCCCAGACCGGATCTGCCTCCTCGCAGGTTGGTTTCGGGGGACCCCAAAACTCGGGCCAACCATTATATTTGGATTAACACCCCGTTAAGGGTATAAATGGTATTAAATTAAAATTAAAAATAAAAAAATAATAAAAAAATTGATTCTGGCCGGCCAGATTCTGGCCATTTAGTATTGTCATTTCCATAATTACATCTGTTCCAACTGCAGAAGTTTGTGTGTAATTTCTCAAAAACTGTAATTTTTTCGTAAATTAACTTTACCTAAGTGGCTATAATTTAGCCTACAATATAATGCCAAACATGCAAAGCTCATTCATTTTTTTTTGCTCGAATTAATGGTGCCACAACAATTAATTGCGGGCTCGTTGACTATTTTATCAAATGGGTCCTACTACCAATGATAAACTAATCTTTTATTTTCTTTCTCCGTTGACAAAATGTATAAATCAAATTGAATGAATTTCTAATTTAATGAGCACAACTACCACCAGCTAACGCTCAAATGTGCACCCACATCTTAATTTCTCCAAGATGCTATATTTTCATTTCCTTCTTTAGTGGCCAAAATCTTGTGGATCTTATAACACGTGAATTGTGTATCCTTCAATTTGGATTTTCCTCACTCAAAATTCGGTGGCAGTTTAATTTTTGAGTTACCGGTTTCAACGCCTTATGTTTAATTTAATTTTGTATTCTTGAAAAGATATACTATGTGATGTATTTCTTCTATTGGGATTATGAATCTACTTTGACGATCGATCACGAAATAATGGATTGAGACTCAGACTCTATTTGCTCTATTTTTATAGTTGACAATTACATGTAATAAGATTAACAATAATATGAAAATATGCAATATGAGCCGCATACTGGATCGTTCTCTTAAAATGAATTTCACAACTCATTTTCAAATGAAGTGCTTAAAGGTTTTGATCATGTCCATGGGATATAACAATTCAATCTATCTCTCCACTGTAACTTCATCGGAACTGTTACCAAGCCGCAAAACCCCTTTTCATAGTATAAAAATATGACCAAAATAAATACTGTCTTTAACAATGTTGTTAGAACTGGACCGAACCGGCCGGTTTGACCGTGACCCGGCAATAAAGCGGTCCGGTCTAACATCTAAAACCGGAAAAATCAAAAACAGGGTCAAATGACCAAAATCTGGTTCGACCGGGTAAAACCCGAGAACCGACGAGTCAGTCAAGGAACCCGGTTTTCGACCAAAAAGTCTCGAATCACCGTTGAATTGGTTATTTGTGGTTAGAATTGAGCGAACCTTCACATACTTAGTAGTGGGTGGCCGAATCTAGTCATAAGTGGTCGAATGATTGTCGGATTTGATCATGGGTGATCGAATAAAGGTGGCCGATTGCCGGAGTTGAAGAATCAAAAATGGAAAAATATAGAGTATAAGCAATAAAATATAGTAAAAAATGAGGTGAAGTAAATAAAAGTAAAAATAATAACTCGGAGATTAAAAATATAAAGAAAATAATATTTTTAAAACATTAAAACTAAAAAAATAATGCCATATTAAAAAAAATCAAAAACCCTGTTGAACCGGTTCGACCCTATAAACCTGTGACCCAAATGGTCGTCCGGTTCTATAGCCGGTCTGGTTCTGAAAACATTGGTCTTTAATATAGAATTAAGGAAAAAGTTGCGATTTATGAAACAAAATAATTTTTTTGGGTGGATTTGTAATAGACCCACAAATCTAAGTTTCAATACTGATAGGCTAACTGTTTAACTTTTATTTCAAATATACCCTAAAAAATACTAATTTTTAAAATAGCCATACATATTTCTATTCGAGATAAGTCCAACCCATCTCAGGCCGGTCCGACCCGATTCGGTCCAGCCAGATCAGGTCATATTTTTTTTTTTAGAAAAAAAATTAATTAATTACTTTTTCTTTTTCCGGCGGTGGGTTGTCGAAACTCCAGTTAGCTGACTCAACAGTAGTTAACTTTAAACAATCTTTGTTTTTTTTTATTTTTTTTTTAATTTTTTTATTTATTTTCTGTTAATTTTTTTCCGGTGGTGGGTCGGCGGAGCTCTGATTAGCTGACTCTACATCAATTAACTTCAACATTAGTTAACTTAAACATTGGTAAACATCTTATTTTTTTATCTTTAAATAGAAAAAAGCTAATTGTTTTTTTTCCCGGCGGCGGGTCGTTGGAGTTTCAGTTAGCTGAATCAGCATTAGTTAACTTCAACATTAGTTAACGTTAAATAATCCATTTTTCTATTTTTTTTTCGGTGGTGGGTCGTCCGAACTCCGATTAGTTGACTCAACAATAGTTAACTTCAACACTAGTGAACTGTCGAACAGTCAACTAATCAAAGCTTCGACGTCCCGTTACCGGCAAAAAAAAAAAAAGAAGCTAAAAAGAAAAAAAGTTGGACGTTAGCTAATGTTGAAGCCAGCTAATATGTAATTTGTTAATGTAAGTCAATTAATCAGAGATCCGACGACCCGCCGCAAAAAAAAAAAAAAAAACATAAAAGAAAAAACAATGATATGTCAACTAATTTTGAAGTTACATAATCTTAGTCAGCTAACCGGAGCTCCAATGAACAACCACTGGAAGAAAAAAAATGTCAACAAATTTTAAAGTTAACTAATGTTGAAATTAACTAACGTTGAGTTCGTTAACCGGAGCCCCGACAGCCACCCTCGGAAACAAATTAAAAGGAACAAAAAGATAAAGGAAAAAAGAATTGGAATGTCAAATGTCAACTGATGTTGAAGTTAACTAATGCTGAGTCAGCTAACCAGAACTCCGACAACCGCCTGTCGAGAAAAAAAAAAAACAGAATGACAAACAAAGTGGAATTTCAACTAATGCTGAGTCAGCTAACCGGAGCTCCGACAACCCGTTGTCGGGTTTTTTTTTTTTTTAAACAGATAAAAAAAAATGAATGTCAACTAATGTTGAGTCAGCTAATCGGAGCTCCGATGATCCACCGCTGGGAAAAATAAATTGGAAAAAAAATGAAACAAAAGAAAAAAAAATGAATGTCAACTAATTGAAGTTAACTAATGGTGAGTCAACTAACCGGGGCTCCGACCACCCAAACCACCGCTGGAAAAGAAATTATTATTTTTTAAATTATTTTTTTAACGAAATAAATAAAAAGAATAGTAATCAAAATAAAATAAGATAAAAAAAACTCTAATTAGGGTTCGAAAGGGTAAAAATGATATAAGCTAATTATTGGGTTTATATCAAATGAAACTTAAAACTAATGTGTTTTACTAAAAAACTTAAAAATGTTTGGACTTATCCCCATTATGTAAGCTAGTAAGGGGATCACTATTTCAAATCGCAACTTTTACTTACTTGAATACCAAAAAAATAAAAAATGAATAATTAATTGTAAATTACTTTAATACCCTTAATGAAAATTAAAACCAAAAAAATATTACAAAAACTATTTTTCTTTCTTAAATACCAAATAATTAAAAACCCTAAAAAAACCATTTCCCTCCTCACTCACAAACCCCTCACCTCCTCCACCTCCTTCTTCTCCCTCCCCAAAAACCCTCCTAAAAAATCTCAAAACAAAAGAAATCAAAACCTTACACAACTTGCAAAATGACGTCAAATGACAATAGAATGGTAGTTTACGAGCAAGGAGAACCCATTAAGGTATGTATTCATGTATTTTTTGAGCTAAAACATCGATTTTGATTTTTTTTTTTTTTAAAGTCGCCATCAATTTTCGACACATACAAGTCAAAAATATGCTTATTTTTCGACATGTATGTGTCGAAAAACATAACAGGTGATATTTTATTTTTCGACACTTACGTGTCGAATTTGGCTACATTTTTCGACACCTAAGTGTCGAAAATGACCCATATTTTCGACACTTAAAGTGTCGAAAATATGGGTCATTTTCGACACTTAGGTGTCGATTTAGTGCTGTTGCAAATTTACTTGTCTTATATTTTTGACACTTTTGTGTAGATCGATTGCACCCATTCATTTACCACGTCAGAAAAATTCCCAACAAAAGAAGCTTTATTGGCATGGGTTCGTGAAGTATGTAAAAGCATTGGAATGGTGTTAATGATTGCGGGTTCGAGTGACGGGGATAGAGGACGTAGGACACCGTATGTGATTGTTCGTTGTGAGCGTGGGGGCCATTATGTTGGCAAGAAGGTAACAGGTGAAGATGATCAAAGACCGGGAAAAAGGAGCACCGGTTCAAAAAAATGCAATTGTCCGTTTAAATTGAAGGGGACAAAAGAACACAAGGATGATGAAAAGGCTGAATGGAAATTGGATGTTTATAGTGGTATTCACAACCACAACTTGTTTGAAAACTTGCACGGACACTCTTATGCTCGAAGTATCCGCCTCCCCGAGTTTAACTTCAACAGACCTCGACTCCTCGTCCAGACAATACTCCTCCCACCGATCAGAGAAACGTTCGCCATACGCAACGAATATTGAGTTGTGGACTGATCGACCTTTGTTAACTAGAGCTTTGTACATATCTTTTGACATGTATACACGACCTGGAATAATTTGCACCCGGTTGAACTGCCTCAACACTCTGTCCGGATGATATGCCTCGAAGTGGTCCATGCAACATATCATCCCACTAAACCAAGCATAATCTGGCATCGGGAAACGATCACGAATAGCCGTATACGGTGACCATAAAACCTAGTAAAATAAATAAAAAATTAGATTGAAAAACCTACTTAAGTAGTAATAACAAATTATTAAACTGGTATTTTACCTGATCGGGGATCAAATCATCTAATCGAGATCGCAGGTACGACGCTCGTTCAGGCGTGGAAGTAGTCTTTGACTGAGGCTCCCATCGGCTCGCTAATGGCCCCTCGAATTCCGTCTTCAATGTGCCACCGGCCAAATAAGGGAAAGTGCTCGTAAATCCATGATTGAAAGAGCGTCAGCCAGCCAGCCATCGAGTTCGTTGATTTTTGTGAGGCTGACGAAAGCTCATCGTACAACCGGCAAAGACATGCAGTGCCCCAAGCATACTCGCCGATCCGATCCAAATCAGAGACGAGATTTAGATACTCCACGCTTACCATGTTGCCTGTTTTGTCGCACAGTGTAGTACACCCGAGCAAAAATAACAAATACGCCCGAATGGCGTATGTCCTCTTCTCCGCACTGTCTCTCATGGTCACTTTGCTAAATTTAGCCTTCAACCATTCCAACTATACCGCTTTCTTCTTGTCTACATCGTCCGGGTACTCACCTAGCAACTCGAACATCAAACTACTGGGCTTCGTTTTGGAATCACGGATCAGACGCTCGCAAGACACGGTACGCCCAACAACTGGCAAACCGACCAACGTACTCACATCATCAAGTGTGATGGTCATCTCTCCAACAGGTAAATGAAATGTGTTGGTAGCTGGCTGCCATCTCTCTATGAAGGCTCTAAGTAGATGGCCGTCCACAGTGTTGTACGATGCTTGTACAACTGACATTAATCCAACTCTTTGTACTACCTCTGTAATAAACGGCGCCGACACCCAACCTTTCAAAGTTCCTGTGTGATTTCGAATTCAAAATTCTGAGCCGCGCTCCGAGCGCTCTGGACCTCCGTTCACAATATGATAAGCAATGTGCTTATCAAAATTTGTGTACAATTCCGGTATCTCGGGACCTCGGACCGGTTCGTTGCTCGAATCACCAACTTCTACAGTCGAAGGTAGAGCCGGCACCGGATTCGTTGAGGAAGAACCCTCTCCAGACTTCTTCTTGGTCGTGGTCTTTTTCTTGGTCGTGATTGCCTTGCCCTTGCCTCTATCGGATAATTCCTTCCTCTTCTTACGGTTCGAGACAGTCGGAGGTATACGAGGTTCGCGTGGTTCTTCCACTGCAAAATAACACACAAATAAAAATAAATATACATAATATAAACACAAGCAAATAAAAATAGGAAAGAAAACAAATTAATAAATTAAAAAAAAAAACAAATTAATACATAATTCGACAGTGTGCTGTCGAATTATCAAAAATTCAATTCAAATATTTCAAAGCATTCGACAGCATTCGACAACTATATGTCGATTTTTGATGAATTTTCGACATCAAGCTGTCGAAAATTTTGAAAAAATCGACATATACAGGTCGAAAATTGTTAACGAAGAACCGACCCACGAATCTCAAATCAATGCTCAAATCGACTGAAATCAGATGCACCCATTACTAATTAACGATCATTCTTACCGAAAACCAGTGTTCTAAATATCGGTCGTGGTGGCCGATATATCGGCCGCCATATCGGTGGCGGACATAAACCTTTACGATATATGTGTGGCGGTTTTGAAAATCGGTTTTTTGACGGTGAGGCGGTCTGTGGCGGGTCAAACCGATATATCGGGTCAAACTTCGAACGATATATCGGAAAAATATTTTTTTTTATTTTTTTTTATTAGAAGGAAAATAGGGTATTTATTTTTTATTTTTTTTATTTTTTTATTTTTTTTTAATTCTAATTCATTATCTCTTTCAATCAAACCCAAAATTACCGACCCCGTAAGAAGAACCTGACCTTGAAAAAAAAAAAACACAAAACAATCCACACACCGCGGCGGCATTCTCTATCTCACTATTATTAAACTTTTGTTATGTGATTAGAATATATAAACGATGAGGAGAGAATCATGTTCAATTTTTTTTATACGTTTTTATGTATTTACAATTAATATTTAGAAATATATTACACTAAATTTAAAAACCGATTTATTTCCGATATATCTCCGATTAATCACCGCCGCGCCGATTTATCGTGTGGCGGTCCCTAACCGCCCCGGACCCGATAACCGATATTTAGAACCTTGCCGAAAACAACCAAATCCTAATTACCCATATCAAACAATCAAATCCTAAATAAATATTAAAGAAAAAAAAATTGAAACAAATATTACTTGTATTCGAAGAGGGTTGGAGCGGCTTGATAACAATGGATTCAGCGGCGGCGGCGTTCGGCGGTGTTCGACGGTGTTCGGCGGCGGCGTCAGGCGGCGGCGAGGGTTGGAGCGGCGGCGGCGTTCGGCGGCGAGGGAGGGTTGGACGGTTGAATGAAATGTTTTTTTTTCTTTTTTTTTTTAATTTGGTTTTCAAATAGGTAATTTCAAAGAAAAATTGATATAATTGATATTTTGTATGAAATGGTGTTTTTGTACTTTTCTTTTTATTTTGGTATTAAAGTAAGAAAAAACTTATAAATATGTACTCAATTGTGATTTTCAACTTGGTAGTATTCAAATAAGCAAAAGTTGGGATTTGAAATAGTTGCCCCCTAGTAAGGGGCTATCTCAAATAACCCAAATTTTTAAATGTTTCAGAATATTGCTATAAATGACTTCGTAAACTGGTCAAAGAAAATACTACAAATTAACCCCCTACATCTTTTTAGCAAAGTTGTAGAACCTCAGGCGCTACTAAACCTCCCCTTGGCAATTACTCCAGTTGGAAATCGAATCCGTGATCTTGGCTCTGATACCACTTGTAAGACCTCAGGCGCTACCGATTATCCTAAAATTAATTGATGTCAGGGAAGGCGCAAACCCTAATCTTATAATGCATTCAACACACACAACACACCCACGATATTTAATTGTGAGTCGGTCATACCCAAACCTCCACCTCATAAACAATTGCTGTCAAACCCAAGCTAATAAAAGTACTTTCTAAAATTCAACATTTTAGAGATTATATACTAAAAAAATTATTATTATAGATTATTTTGTTGGTAATATTAGAATCGTTTAATATAGGGTACAGAATGCGACAAATTCATAACTTTTTTTCCTAATTACAAATAACCCCAAGCAGTGTGTTTAAGAATTTGTTACAGAATGAGTTTAGATTTTTAGAGGTTTGGGCCTTTGGGGGCAACACTTCCCAAAAATATTTTAGGATTTTTCTTGACAAAATTAGAAAATAGGAAAAAGGAAAAAAAAAGAGAGGATTTTTTTAGCATTCTTTTCATTAATTTGGGTGGACTAAATTCTGCATCCGAATTTTTTTTAAAGACTTTTTGTTGAAAAACCAGAAAATTGGAGTAAAAGGAAATGAAAAATCTTTAGGACTTCTTTTTGCATTCATTTGAAATTTGATTGAACTGAATAATAAAAAAAATGGTATAAGCTAACTAATGTATTTTGACTGGATAAACCAATAAAATCGTGTCATACATACCAAAAAAAAAAAAGAAAAAAGAAAAAAAAAAAACAAATGACAAGTATTTTATCGAATATCGGTTCACTTCGGTATTTGGTTTTTGGTTCCCGAAATATTCAATTTAGTATATTGGAATACCACAACTTTATTTTAATACTTTTTATTTATCATCTTACGCATATTACATATATAATACTAGTATATTTATATTAAAATGTATTATTAGATACTAAAAAGAAATAAATTAGGTTAAAAAAAAATCTAAAAATAAAAATACTAATTGAAGCAAGTCATTTGTTTTAGCCGCCGGTAGTGACGGCTGGATCTTATCCCAAACGCCGCGCCACAGACGCAGCCACCGTTGAAAACCACCCAGGGACAATAAACTCTCTCTCACACACACACACAGAGAGTCAACACACAATAGTTGGTCAACGCAAGAAAAAAAAGACATAAGTCACCATCACCAATTTCCTTTGGCTTAACAAGAAAAAGTAATTAACAACACCCAATCAAAATCAATCAAAAACCCCAACCAATAATGATTCCCCAAATCAACTCTTCTCACAACATCCAAATTCCAACACCACCACCACAAAAAACCCATTCCTCCTCAATTCACCCCCAAAATCCTCCCTCCACCGCCTCCGCCGCATGGCCGCCGCCGCCGCCGTCTTCATCTTTTTCTGGGCAGCACTCTTCCCCATCCCCGCACTTTCCGGTCCGATTTCCGAGCACTCCATAACCCCCGAATTCACAGCTTCCTACTTCCACTTCATAGACAACTCCGGCGCGTTCTTGTCATCTCCGAACAATTCCTTCCAGGCCCGAATAGCCAACCCGAAGCCCGAATCCGGATCTTTCTACTTCGTCGTTGCCCACGTTTCCTCCAACGCGATCATCTGGTCGGCCAATCGCAACCGGCCCATCTCGCAATCTTCTCAACTCCGGTTCACGGCGGCCGGCCTCACCCTGTACAACGACACCGGCCATTCAATTTGGTCAACGCCTGAAAAACTGCCGTCGGTTTCTTCTATGCGTCTTCTCGAATCGGGGAATTTAGTCCTGCTTGACATCGCGAACAACTCCGTCTGGGGAAGTTTTGATTCTCCGACCGATGTACTCGTCGCGGGGCAGAAATTACCCGCCGGAAAATCGCTGGTCTCGTCGGTAGACGACGACGATCTGTCGGAAGGCAGCTACCGGCTGGTCGTCGGAGGAAACGACGCCGTTCTGCAGTGGAATCTGATGAACTACTGGAAGCTGTCGATGGACAAAAGGGCTTTTCGGGACACGAATTCCAAGGTTGACTACATGGTCATGAATTTCACCGGGCTGTATTTGATCGGCGAAGCGGTCGTGATCAAGATCAGCTTCCCCGATTCGTCGAATTCCTCGAATTTCAAGATCGTGAAACTGGATCGCGATGGTGCCCTGATCGTAATGAGTTTCAATCCGAACGATAGGTCAAACAAGCCCGAGTTCACCGGACCGCCCGATCGCTGTGAAATTCCGTACATCTGCCGGCGCCTCGGCGTTTGTACCAACGGCGGCTATTGTCAGTGTGCGCCGGCGTTTCGCTCCGATCCCAAAACGAACGCCGGCGGAGATTGCTCGCCGACCGACGATTCCCTCTCGCTACCGGCTCGCTGTAACGATTCTTCATCATCATCATCATCAGAAGCGGTCAAGTATTTGAATTTGAGGAACGATTTGGATTACTTCTCCAACGATTTCACCGACCCAATTATCCACGATGCGACGCTCTCGACGTGTCAGAATCTCTGTTCGAAGAATTGCTCTTGTCTCGGTGTTTTCCACAGCCACAGCTTTGGTTCGTGTCACATGATTATGAACTATTTCGGTTCCGTTCTAATCAAATCGAGCTTGAACGATCGCTTGGGATACGTCAAAGCAATAGCGGTCGAGAATAATATTCCAAACGGTTATTTGGACAACAACAAGAGCTCCGATTTCCCTATATTCGCCTCCGTTTTATTGCCTTCGTCGGGGGTCGTAATAATCATCCTCGTCGCAACTTTCATATTGTTCCGAAGGAGGAAGAAAAGGCTGCAAAAATACGCGAATTCGAAGTTGGGCCGAGGCAATTCCTCGTCCTCCACCGACGGAGACATCGATTATTTCGTATTGATTCCCGGTTTGCCGGTGAGGTTCGATTACCAAGAACTAGTGGAAGCCACCGGATCTTTCGGGACCCAAATCGGGTCGGGCGGATTCGGGACGGTTTTCAAAGGGACCCTCAAGGATGGTACTGACGTGGCGGTGAAGAAGATCACGTGCTTGGGGGCCCACGGTAAGAGGGAGTTCCTCACCGAGATTGCCGTGATTGGGAAGATCCACCACGTCAATCTCGTCAGGCTCAGAGGCTTCTGCGCTCACAGAGGGCAGAAGCTTTTGGTCTACGAGTACATGAGACGGGGGTCGCTGGACCGGACTCTGTTCCACGGCGACCCCGTCCTGGAGTGGGGCGAGCGGTACGAGATCGCGCTCGGCGCCGCCAAGGGGCTCGCGTACTTGCACACCGGGTGCGAGCACAAAGTCATCCACTGCGACGTCAAGCCGGAGAATATTCTCCTCCACGATAAGTCGCAGGTGAAAATCTCCGATTTCGGGCTCTCGAAGCTCCTAACCCCCGAGCAGTCGGGCCTTTTTACGACCATGAGAGGTACTAGGGGTTACCTAGCGCCCGAGTGGCTAACGAGCTCGTCTATTTCGGACAAGACGGATGTATACAGCTATGGAATGGTATTGCTCGAGATCATAAGAGGGAAGAAAAACTCATCACCTCAATCACGCAATAGTAATAATAATAATACTTCAGGGAGCGATAGCAACGGGGGCAACGGCCCCCTTTCTTCGCCTTCCACGGGAGAGTCGGGGCTCGTCTATTACCCGTTGTTTGCGTTGGAAATGCACGAGGAGAGGAGGTATCTGGAGCTAGTGGATCCGAGATTGATGGGTCGGGTCGAGAGCGATGAAGTGGAGAAACTCGTCCGGGTCGCACTTTGTTGCGTGCAGGAAGAGCCGAATTTGAGGCCTTCGATGACTAGCGTGGTGGGGATGATGGAAGGGGCGGTGCCGCTAGGCGAGCCGAGGGTGGAGTCGTTGAATTTCTTGAGGTTCTACGGGCGGAGATTTACAGAGGAGTCGAGATTGGAGCAGGAGAACAGTGAGCAGAATGAGTTTATGATGATGTACAGACAACCTATGACTAACACTACAAGCTCTTGTGATTCTTACTCCTATATGTCATCACAGCAAGTCTCTGGTCCTAGATAGCTTTTTTTTTTTTTTTTTTTTTTTTCTTTGTTCTTTTTTTTTTTTAAATTTGTTTATAAATTCACAGATCACAGGATAGCATCTTTTAGGATATTAGTTATTGTTCTTTATTTTTTTTTTTTCCCTGGCTACAGAAAATGGAGGAGGGATATTATAGTAATTATATTTTGTGTAATTTGTAGAGTGATTGTTACTATATCAGAATTGTTAAGTTTTATGTGTGCACAATGAGACAACTTTGAGCACAAATTGTTCGGCGCTGTGATAATATTCGACACATTATTATTTATTAAGATTCGAATTTTCGTTTTCTCTGTCAGTTTTTTTTTACGTCTAATTAAGTGGGCGTCCGACGACGACCGTAATTGTGCACCCTATGTTATCTGTAGATTTCTAACATTAATATGAATGTAAGAAATTTTTATAAACCGCAAAGGGCTCGATGTAATTTTTAGAAACAAGGGACTTTTTCATATACAGACATTTACCTCAGGGTGGTGGTTGTAATCTAACTTTTTCCTTATAATTGGCACCTAAATAGGAGGTTAATATTGGTAACTAAAGTGGTGTTTGCAAAAGTTTTTTGAAAGTAATTATGACCTTTTCTTTGTTTATAATTTGGTTTTAGGTGTTTGCAAAATCAATTTTTGCTTTTACTTCTCTTAAAATTATATGATTTAAGTTTTTTTTTAAAAGCATCCCTGAACCTGTTTTTTTTTATTTAAGTTCATTTTCTAAAATATTTGTAAACACCCCTCAACTTTTAGAAATAAACATTTCAAACTGATTCAACTCACAATCACTAACTTCTGTTTTTAAATAAGATTTTGCAAACACCATCTAAGAATACCTGGCTTATAATTGGCGCTGAAATGGAACGTGGATGATGGCATTGAAGGCAATAGAAAACTAAGGGACTAATTTGATATAGAGTGTAAATACCACGGGGCGGGTCGGGTTCGGGTCCGACTTTTAGGGGACCCGAAACCGCCCCGTGGGGAGGCGGGTCCGGGCCCGGGGCAAGTCCACCCGGGTCCAACCAGTTTTCCTTTTTTTTTTTTTTTTTTTTTTTCTTTTTCCAAATAATTATAAGAAAAAAAAACTTAAATTGAAACTTGAAAAAACTTAAGATTAACTTTAAATTCAATATTAACAAAAAAAAATTGAATTTAAACACTAAAAAATTTTAGAAAAAATAAACGATTAATACCTTGAGATATAAACTAAATAAAATGAAAATTGTGAAGATTGGATTAGGGATATTTATATGTTGTACGTATTTATATGTGAAAATTTTGAAAATTTAAAAGTAAAAAAAAATCAAAATTCAATCTTTTTTTTTAAATTGAATCGTAATTTTTTATATTTTTCATAATTAAATATATATGCATTTGTTATTAGTAAAGATTTTTAATATTTATAATAATGTACATGACAATTAATAATTTATTAAACATTAATTATACAATTATTATAATCATTTTACATTTATTTATATATATATATATATTAGAATTAGTTTAGTAAACATTAACCTTGCTTGAGTTTATTAGTACTTTACTAAACTGCTTGGGCCACCCAGGTTCAAACCCCAATCCCTCCTTTTTTTGTGTTATTACACTCAAAATTCGGGTGGACCCGACCTCGGGTTGGGCCCTTGGGCCCCCTCGCCGAGTAGACCCGTCGGGTCTCGGGTCCAAAATTTCTGGACCCGAAACCGACTCGTGCTTTGTCGTGTCCAGGTCCATGGTTAACGGGCAGGGCGGGGCCGGGTCAGACCCGGCCCGTGGCCATGTCTAGTGCCCCCTTAATGGACTTTCGGCCCCAAATTCTCAATTTTATACACTTTAGTCTATAAACAGAAAAAAGAAAAAAACATTCTCTTAATTCACCCCATATTCTAGCCTCCCAAGAAACAACCCATGGGATCGTCCCGCAGAAAAAAAAATTATCAACTATTTATATACATTGGCTCCACCAAGATTTAAAATTTATACCATAAAAAATATTTTTTTTGCTTCTTCTTATTCACCCCATATTTTGCCTCCCCCCCCCCCCCCCCACCCAAACTAAAAGCCCTCGGTTCCGCCCCCGTGTCTTGGAAGAAAATTGAATCTTCGGACAAGCATTTATGTTTTTTTCTTGATTCTTATAGCAAGTTTGTCAATGAAGGTTGCATTGGATGGCGTTCAAGGAAGACGAAAATAATGAAAATCCAGACATTATTTCTTTTGATTTGGCAGAGGAAAGATATGAAATTGTGGGTGGGCTGGAAAACTTGTTAGATATTGGTGCTCCACCAAATTTGACAGATTTGAGTGGCTATCTTAGTTTGATTTCTTCGACAGAAGCACGAGGAATAAATGGTACATTTAAAATAAATATTTGGGTTATGATGAAGTATGGTGAACCTCAATCTTGGACTAAGATTTGGAAACTCGAGGATTCGGTACTCAGTGGTCGTCGGGTTCCTAATGCAATGCCGTTATGGTGGTTGAAGAACGGTGACTTGGCGGTTGCTTTAGGATCGGATGTAGTCGTTTATAATACTGAAAATGTTAATATTAAATGATACATTTCAGTAAAAAGCTTAAGCTTTTGATTGAAATAGTCATTCAACATGGTATCAGAGCCAAACAAAATGAAGGTCCTGAGTAGCATAATTTGAAGTTCGACATTATTGCGTAAGATTCTGATGACATTTCTAATAATTTGCTTAACGGTACAAACTAATATTTTTTGTGGTTAAAATTCAAACTAAATTTGAGTTGTATAAAACTGAAACTTGAGAGACAAATATATAAAAACTTGGAAAATACATTGTTACATTTTTTGGAGTTACTATTTGAGAGATATTGTGCTTAAGTGAAATAATAATTATATATATATATATATATATATATATATATATATATATATATATATATATATATATATATATATATATATATATATATATATATATATATATATATATATATATATATATATATATGACAATTTTATTTAAGTCTTATAGGATAAGGACTAAACTTTAAATATAATTATCTCCTAAGTTACGGGTAAACAACATAAAACCCCCTTGTGTTAAGGAAAACTTGCACCTAATCCCCCTGTGTTTTTTTTCTTGCGTAAAACCTCCTTTTGTTTTATTTTACTTTGCTTAACATAGTTAACTATAGAGAGGATTTTATGCAAGTTTTTTGTAACATAGGGGGATTTAGTGCATATTTTCTACAATACAAGGGAATTTTATGCAAATTAATTTATTCATTTAAAATTCAAATTATTTTCTTAAATTAAGTCGAATATATCTATTAATTTAAAATATGAAAACTAAGAAAATAATACTCGAGATAGAAGTTGGATCGAATTCTCAAATTATTTATATTCTTTTCACATATAATTAATCAAGAATATATTATAAACATATATAATAATTCTAATAAAATAATTATATAATTTAAAAAATAAAATTCATACATTAATAAATTATATATCATATAAAAATTGATTTTTTAAAAAAAACATTCACCACACCTATTAATTTTTTTTTGATATTGTAATTGAATAAATGTGTTCAACTTAATTTCAGAAAATAATATGAAATATAAACAAATAAATTATTTTTTGCATAAAATCCCCTTGTATTGTAGAAAATATGCACTAAATTCCACTATGTTACAAAAAACTTGCATAAAACCCCTTCTATAATTAACGGCGTTAACTTTTAACGGAAAAGGGAACTTCGTGCAAAGTAAAATAAAATAGAAGTGAGTTTTACGCAAGAAAAAAAACACAGGGGAACTTGAGGCAAATTTTCCTTAACACATAGAGGTTTTATGCTGTTTACCCGTAAGTTACACTAAATATATAGGACTTATCGTACGCAAAAGAGATCATATCTTTTACCCACATAAAAAACGCCTCTTTTATCTCTTGTGGAGAATAATATTTTTCTTCTTCTCTTCTTCCAAATTTTTGACAAAAATCTGCTGATAATTTAGACTTAAATTGTCGAACATAGAATACATGTGCTTGATAGAAGTTTATAGATGCATGTTAAATAATTTTTTTGAAGGGGTAATTACAAATAAGCCTATCAATGGATACGTATTCATAAAAAGATCCAGACAAAAAACTCTTTTACAAATAAATCCACACATGGTCTAGATTTTTGTAAAAGACTAAAATAGCCCCTCATACTTTAATATTTTAATTTAACCTTATTTTGACTCCAAATTTCACAAATTATTCAATTTTGACCCAAAATATTTTTATTTTTCAAACAATTTTTTTTCCAAAATTTGTTTTTGCCGCCAGATTCCGGCGTTGACTTTTTGATTTTTTTTTCCTGTTTTTTTCGACGGTTTCCGGCGTTGATTTTTTTTTTCTTTCTGTAACAATTTTTTTTTCGTTTAAACAACAATATTGTTGTGATTGACAGTAATATTAACTATATTACTGTTAAACACAGTAAAATTAACTAAACTACAGTTTAACACATCAATATTGCTATATTAACCTAGCACAGTAATATTAACACAACAAAACTCATTATTATTGTGTAATAGAGTAATATTACTATGTTGACCGTTCAACAAATGTAAACATAATAAAAAGTCAAAATAATTAATATTACTGTGAGTGACAGTAATATTACTATAATAACACTAATATTACCATCAACCACAGTAATATTATAATAATAGACAGTAACATTATTACGTTACTCCGTGAATAACTCAAACAAACAAAAAAATCCAAACAAAATAATAATATTGATGTGGTTGACAACAATATTACTATAACAACAATAATATTACCGTCAAACACAGTAATATTATTGTGTTTATAGTAATATTACAATAATAGACAGTAATATTATTACGTTACTTCGTGAATAACTCAAACAAAACAAAAAACCCAAAAAAGTAATAATATTGATGTTGCTGACAGTAATATTATTGTGTTTACAGTTATTTTACTGTCAACGACAGTAATATAATTACGTTGACTTTTCAACAAATCCAACAAAATAAAAAAAAAAATAACAAAAAATAAAAAATAATAATATTACGTTAATTTACTGTCAACGGCAGAACAATTACATAATTGTATTGTCAACGGTACTACAATTACGTTAATTAACTGTCATTGACAGTATAATTACGTTAATTTACTGTTAGTGACAACACAATTACGGTCAACGTTTAGCGGCTGAAGTAAAAAAGAAAAAAAAAGTCAACGTCGGAGAACGGCGTTGACCGCTGGTCAACACTGGAAACCGGCGAAAACGTCCGGAAAAAAAAATTAAAAAGTCATCAACGGAATCCGGCGGCAAAAAGAATAAATTTGAAAAAAAAAGTTTTTGAAAAAAAAAAGTCAAAATTGAATTTTTGTGGTCAAAATTGGATTTTTGTACACAAAATTGATTAAAGTGGGGTTAAAATTAAGAATTGAATATAAAAGGTTGTGGGTAATATTGTCATACATATACATGAATGTTTCATTTATTTATAATAAATATTAAAGGAATGTGCTTATTGGTGAAAGAGATATAACCCATAAACTTAGAATAATAAACATGTTTTGTTGGACACTTATGCAAAAAAAAAAAAAAAAAACCCTTTTGAATTTCCGCTGCGCTAGGAGAGCATAAACCCTAAAAGGTGTTCCTTAAATATAAGATTTAAGTTTGTTCTAAAAAAGAACAACTTTTGAGTTGGTTTATATATCCTTTATTAGGGTTACCTCTTCAACTAGTTACATTGCACATAATATTCTGAGCAAATCCATAGAAATTTGCATTCAAATAAATCAACGTTAATTTCTGATGCATACTAAATATTCTCATTCATTAGTCAACACCTCCGATCGATTAATAAACCAGGGAATGGAGGAAGAAATCGAGAACCTTCCGGAAGAAATAATCGAGGAAGTACTGTACAAATTGCCAATCAAATCCTTGTTGAGATTCAAGTGCGTTTCAAAACGGTGGCGTTCTTTGATCTCGACCAGACGTTTCGCGAAAGAGCATCTGAAGAAGAAATCATCGACGAGTATGCGTACGAATGATTCAGATTTCAGCCGTCGTACCCTCTACAGCTTTTATCATTGGCACCGCTATTGCGGTTCAGATTCCGTCGGGTCTATATTTCACCTCGGCCAATGTAATCTTCCATCTGAAACAAGCACCACCGAAACGTCGTCGTTTGATCTTCGGTCTTTAGCCGCCGCAACAGTAGATTCGGTTGCCGGATGCGGCATAATTTATATGGTTCATGTAATGGGCTAGTACTCTTCTCCATGCTACATTTGGTTGGTAATTTGCTTATATGGAATCCTGCAACTAGACAAGCTAAGAAACTTCCACCTCCGTATTTGCTTTCCCAAGGTACGTGGCCGAGTTGCTTCTTGCACGGAATCGGGTACGATGAGTCTACCGACGACTACAAGGTTGTCAACATCTCCAAAGATTTTAGTCCCTACCACTACCAAACACATATATATAGTTCCAGGACTGGTTCTTGGAAGAATATTCGATTTCCGGAAAAGTGTTTTCTGGAATTTTATGCTTCTTACGGCAAGTTTGTCAACGGAAGGTTGCATTGGCTAGTGTACAAGGAAGATGCTAATAATTACGAAAATCGGGATATTGTTTCTTTTGATTTAGTAGAGGAGAGATATAAATTTGTTGGCGGGGTCGAAAACTTGCCAATTATCGGTACCGAACTGAAGTTGACGGATTTGAGTGGATATCTTAGTTTGATTTCTTCGACAGAAGCACGAGGAATAAATGGTACATTTAAAATAAATATTTGGGTTATGATGAAGTATGGTGAACCTCAATCTTGGACTAAGATTTGGAAACTCGAGGATTCGGTACTCAGTGGTCGTCGGGTTCCTAAGGCAATGCCGTTATGGTGGTTGAAGAATGGTGACTTGGCGGTTGCTTTAGGATCGGATGTAGTCGTTTATAACGGAAAAGATAAGTTGCGAAAGACTCAGTCTAAGGTTAGCGACTGTAAGATCGATTCCGCTATCTATTTTGAAAGCTTAGTGTCACCATTCAGCGACGAAGAACATCGTCGTCGTCAATGATCGTATGATTTTATTTTCAGTTTTCGAAATATGTTTCTTGAGTTTCTTTTTTTCGCTTCTCAGGTTTTTATTAATATTATTAGGTGATTTTGCTAGATATGTTTATATTGGAGAGTTGCTATGTTTTCTCATAAGGCCTATGTATCACAGTTTTCTCTGTATGCAGAATAGGTACATTTAAAATTGATGTTTTTTATCATAAATATATTATTTGAAGGTACATTTACAAAATGGCAAATAGGCATGGGGCATTTTATTTTAAAAAATGTCACTTAATTAAAAAAAAAAAGGGGAGATCCGACTTTTATATCATTCAAACAAATCCAACTCATTCAAAAGAAAACCCTTTTATATATACAAAAATTATCCTCAAATTTTTAAAACCCAAATTTCATGATTTACATTCTAATTTAGTCCAATTTCACCAATTAATCAAATTTGATTCTTATTTTTATTTTCACCCAATTATTACCGCCACCGTCGGAGCTAGCGTTGATTTTTTTCTTTTTTTTTTCCAATTTTTTTTTTCTGAATTTTTTTTCTAGTAGGTCAACCGCCGATCTCCGGCGTTAACCTTTTTTTTTTTTCTTTTCGAAAACTTGTATTTTCTTAAAAAAATATTTTAATTAATTTACTGTCTTGTCTTGCTATTTTACCGTAACTGTTGGAGACAGTAAGTTAACAGTTTGACACAGTAATGTTACTGTCTGAGACAGTAATTTTACTGTATTAATTAATTTTATCGTCTTGGCCTGCAATTGCACTGTCTTCGACCGTAATATTACTGTCTCATGCAATAATATTACTGTTTGAGACAGTTTATTAGTAATATTGTTGTTCGGGAAAGTAATATTCATAATATTACTGTTCATGACAGTAATATTAGTGTTCGGGACAGTAATATTACTATTTGGGATAATAATATTAGTAATATTATTGTTTTGGTATTCAATATTACTAACTCAAACAATAATTTTTTTTAACACCGTAACTTAGAGAGAAAATAAGTAAAAACAAAAAGTCAACGACGGAGACCGGCGGATAAAAAAATTTAGAAAAAAGAAAATTTCAAGAAAGAAAAAAAACGCCAGAGAACCGTGCGGTCAACGTCGGAATCTTACCGGAAAAAAATTAGAAACAAATTTTAAAAAAATTATGAAAATGGGGATTAATGTGATATATTTGTTCAATTCCGGGGTCAAAGTACAATATTGATGAAGTTTTATTACAATGGATGAAATTGATGAACATTATACAATGAGAAAATTTTATTCCACTAAGTTTAATAAGAATTTGATTATTTTTCTCTGGTGATCGATGCTTTTGATGCTTATTTTCCTTATTTATCGTACTTCTTGCAGCTTTTAGCAATTGTGTATAAATTTGACTAAGGAGAAACTGCATCAACATTTCAATCAGGTAAGTAAGCATATAATATTAGGGGAAATTGGCTAGACACCCCTTATTCTAGACTTATATAGGTGGAGATCCAATCTATTAGATGAATATAGGTGTAGGTCCTTAATTAATTAAATTAAATTAAATTATTAGTGTATAGACATAGATGCCCCCAATTAATATTTATATGTAAATAGTTATTTTAGAAATTAAGGGAACAAATCCCACAAATCTCTCATTCTCTCTCCTTTCTACACGGTCAAACATATCTCCCATCTCATCACAACTACACGCATCTCTCTCTCTCTCATCCCTTACACGTATTTCACCCTCTCTCTCAAGGCAACAAAATTTGAAAATTAATTATTTATTGCTTTATAAAAATATTTAATATTTTTTACATAAGTATTTTTACAGCAATCTTTCAATTATTAATTTTTTTGAGATCATATGTGTTGGATTTTAATTGTTATTTTGTATGTTCTCGATAATATTGCATTTTTTGTTTGCATTTTCTTATTAGTTATACTTGAACAAACAACAAAATAAAAAATTTGAACAACATAATAAATTTGCAACATAAAATAGAAAACTGCAACGATACAAAACAACAAATGTAATAGTTGGCAACATTAACAACCACTAATTACAAACTGCAAATACAAACAGTGAAGGCAAATTGTACACGAAAAATGATAAAGAATGAAGTGCAAACTGTAAACTGTAAACCACCAAAGTTATTTAAAACGACAAAATATGTTTGCAATAAAAAATAAAAAATACAAATTTCCATTTGAAATAGAAAAAATAAATTATAACAATATTACAGGATGTGCAACAAAACTCTAAAAATTGTAATATTAACACAATAAATCATGATGCAAACAATAAATTAAACTTCAAAGAGAAAAATAAATGTAAAACATTAAACAATAATTTTTGACCACTGGCACTGGCACTATCGAGGAACTTTTTCATGTCAGCGGCATTAACCGAAAATTATCTTCTTTCTTTTTTATCCAGACATGTATGGGTTGAAACACTCTCACGGCAGGATATAATGTACAATCTTGAACCTACAAAAAATCAATTGCAAACTTTAACCACGACTTACTAATTGCAAAGTTAAGGAAAATAGCAAAAAGTTATTGTGATTGCAAACAACAAACAATATACGCAAGTTCAAACAAGATTTGCAAAATAATCTGAAAATGCAAATAGAAAACTAATTGCAAACATGTGTAAAAAGAGAAAAACTAATCTAAAGTCCAATTTATGAGGCTTATAGTACAATGTAAACCTAATTGCTAGCAACATAATTTGCAACTCAAGAACGTCAACATACAACAAGCATTACATTACAAAATAGTTTCAAAGTGAAAACTAAAATTGCAAATTCTTTTGCAACATACATACTTCAAAGTGTAAAAAAAGTAGCTTAATAAAAACTGCTTAAGTAAAATTTAAAAGAAATTAATAGCAATTATTCATTGGAGATGAAAACAACAGTTTATCTTACAAATGTAGACATGAACTGCAAACAACTAATACGAACTCCAGTTAAGACCAAACATGAACTGCAAACAACCAATAACAACTTCAATTATAATAGAGAATCGCAAATTGCAAACTGCAATTAAAAAAAAATAACTAGACTACTAACTTCAACAAACCCTGCAATTTATATCTGATTTCTCGGGGATTCGAATTCATCATCCTCGTTCGCTCGCTGTCTAAAAAAAAACCGGGTTTTTGAATGAGTATTGAAAAAATCGAACAATGCTATGTACATGTAGTTAATAGGAGTATTGTTTACCGAGACGAAATTGTGTTTGAGCCATTGTAGAAATCACAAACAACAGATGAAGAAACAACAGACGATGTCTTCAAACAACAAACGATCTCCAAATAGCAAACGAGAAAAGAAAAAAAAAAATTGATTTCCCAACGTAGACAACAAACGAAATTTTGTGGATTGCAAACGGCAGGCTCAATGCAATTTGTAATTAGGTTTGGTATTGATGAAATCGATGTTTTGGAGCGGTGAAATTTGATGAAATCGATTTTTGGGTGTGGTGGAATTTGAGATTGATAATACGTGAAATTTTGGAATGGGTTAATTAACTGCAAAGAGAAAAATATGGGATATTTATTTTGGAGATTTTTATTTCCATATATTGTTAGGGATATTTTTGACATATTAAAAATAATAAATTTACTAAAAATTGAGTTTTATTAGTTGGATTTATAGACATAAAATCTCTTAGAGGAGGACCTATATCAAATTGCCCCATAATATTATGGTATGTACTTGGTTAATAATTCTAGAAGGTTTAAAATCTAATTAAGCAGAAACAAGTAACATTAGCTTTTTTTTTTTTTTTTTTTAGGCATGTTTTCAATATGGAACAATTACAGTTCACACGAGAAGACATTGATTGGATTTATAAAGAGTTCGTTGATAATCAAGATATTCTTGATCTTATCGGAAAGGTTCGAGTATTACTTGTTTCTTGGTCGACAGAACATTTAGGGTTTTTTGCAAGAACCACCCCTCTGTAATTTCGAATTGCCGAAAAACTCCTCGTGTTAAAAAAATTAGCAGGAACCCCCCGATGAAAATTAGTCAAAGGCGAAAAAGTCCTTGACAGCATGTCGTGTGTTGTACGCGCGGCTTGTGTAACTGAGAGTGTAATTTTTAACGTAAAAAGTCAAAAATACCCTCTTAAATTCTTTTATAAATAAACATAAATCTATTTGGGTTTAAATGTAAATAATAGAAACTTTTTGATCTAATTATAATTTTCAAAATTTCTTACCCAAACAAAAATTCTACAGCCGAATTTAAAAAAATAGACTCAATTAGAAAAAAAAAAAAAAAAATAGATCTCAATTTAACTTGTCTTCTTCCCAAATTTCCTCTTCCTACTGCCGCCCCTTTCCTCCCACCACTGGCCTTCTCCAATCTTCTCCTCCACCGACAACTTTTCTTCACCAACGCCAAGTGCTTGAATCCCCCAGCCCTCCGCCGTTCATCGGTAATGGAGGATTTTCAGCACATGCGTCCTTCAACAACATTTTTCCGGCGAGAAGAACCGGATCCGACTACGGGAGTTATTTCGGCGAGAAATAAGGGTGGGGGCCTGGTTAAAGGTAGATTCGATGTGGGCAAACATTTTACGGCCAAATTGAACAGTAACACTTCGATTCTGGCGAGTTGTGCGGAATGATTACTGAAAAATTATTAAAAATCTAAGGAGATGAATGTTTTGGGGAGGATTTGAGTGAAGAATTATTCAAAAATAGGAAAAAAAAAAAAAAAAACAATAGCTCATATTTTTTTTCACACTGTTTATTTTTGTAAGATTTCTTTTTTTTTTTTAATTAGATTTTCCAGTGTGTTGGGGAAGATTGTTTCGGGTTTTGTTCGAAATTCCTTTTTTTACTTTTTTTTTAACAATTTCATGTTTCTTTCGTAAGGGTAAATTAGTCATTCTATGTAAGTCAATAGCTAATTTTAACGAAAGGGGCAGTGTGCTTCGTATAAAACAACATAGGGGGGTTTATGCTAATTTTTTTAACACAGGGGGTTTTTTAGCCATTCGAAATTACACAGGGGATTATATGCAATTAACTCGAACATTTATGCTTGCCCGTAATTTTTCAAAAGTTTCATCTCTAATCATTTGACATATAATTGGTTATGACATGTTGTTTTATTATATTTGTATTACCGAAAATTCGACGGAAATGACCAAAAGTGTTATATTTTTTAAACACGAGAGACTAAATCTGTTTTTTTTTTTTTTCTTTTTTGTGAAAAATTGGACCAAATATGAAATCGAGGTAAACCCGAGGGACAAAAAAGTGTGATTTTCCCGTTAGCAATTATAAATGCATGTCTATTAATAGAGTTACATTCTACCCTTAAAAAACAAGAATTTCATTCACGAGCCAACCAACTACCAATAATTGGGACGTTACAACGGTCGCCACGGTCGCCGAATGTGAGCTATGACGACTCTAAACTCTTCGTTTCCAATGTCCCTTTGTTCATCTTTAATTTTTATAGCCGATTTCACCGATGACTTTTCGCAGAACCCCCGTACCTCAATCAACTGTAGCGTCACAATTTCACCGACGTCACAAGGAATCTCTTTCAGCTCGGTGCAATCACGCAGCACCAATTGTTGGAGCTTGGGAAAATGCTCGCTAGAGCCCACATTCCATTCAGCAAGTTCTAATCCTTCGAGTTTCAATACTCTTAGCTCCTGAAATTCGCCTTCTCTTGTCTCCCATATTCTTTCTTCAACGGCCGTGCATCGTAATTTAAAAACCTCAAGTTTTTGCAGTCTTCCAATTACGGACAACATTTCCCAAGTCAAACATAAGTCGGAAAGAACCAACTTTCTTATACCGGGGAGGAGGCTAATGCCAACCCACTTTCGATACATGTTGACGCATTTGAGGTTGAGCGACTCGAGCTCGGTGAAGAAGCGGAAATCGGGGTATCGGTATGCTCCCTTCTCTTTGTCATAATATGGTTCACATTCGCACTTGAGTTTGCGAAGATGGGGGGAACATTTCAAGATCTCTTCATCGTTGAGACCGTAAATACCAACGTTGCGAAGAAACTGTATGTTATTATTGTTCTCAGGGCGGTCGATATATTGGTTGAAAAATGATACATAGGTTAAAAGAATGTATTTCAATCTCTTCATTTCCAAAACTACCAAAGGTATAACCACTTCCGTTTTATTCGTTACAATAACACATTCTAGGTTCACAAGGCTGCCTATCGATCCCGGCAAATCAGTTATTTCCAAGTATCTCAATTGAACAAGATATTCCAATCCAATCACGGAACGAGGAGGATGCAAGTCAAAATCAAGAACCCTAAGTTGTACCATGTTGCCAAAATAAATTTGTTTTTCCATAGGCAAGCAATGAAAAGAGCGAGCATGCCATCCAAAAGGACCCGTTAAATATATTGAGTAGTCGTTGCTGCAAAAGACACATGCATGAGGTCACCATAACTATGATAGTACAATCGTAAAATGAATCAACACATCTTGCGCGTTGTCATAAGTAAGCTAAAACAAAATCGCAATTGTACGTTATAAAGTGAACAATATATAGAGAGTAAACTTACCGGACAATTGCAACTTTGAGGAAGTTTTCTTGTTCAGAAATATTCTGGCAGAATTCATACACCTCGTCACGAATCATACACGTTTTGACTCCACCATTAGATCTTCTTTTCGAGACGATGACTAAGCTCTTATCAATTAGCTCCGTTAAGTATTCCTCCCCTGTACTCTCTGCACTCTTCCCCTCTCCCTTGTGTATGAATCCTTCAGCAATCCAAAGTCTAATCAACTTTCGAACATGAATTTTTCTGTATTGTACAAATACTCCAAAATAAAGAAAACATGGTTTCAAATATTCTGGTAGATGTCTGTAGCTGAGTTCCAATATCTTCTGCATCGCGGAATTATCTCCACCATCAAACAAATACGAGCCTACACCATTTCCAACTTCTTTCCACGTATTTTCTTGTCTATCCATAGTCGAAAGAGTTCCAGCCAGAACAACTACTGCAAGTGGTAGCCCGTTACAATTCTCTGCAATTTGTCTTCCAATTCCTCTCAGTTCAAGAGGGCACGGTTCATCGTGGAACACCTTCTTTTCTAAGAGCTCCCAACATTGATCATTCGACAAAGTGGGAAGTGGGTATATTAGGCTATTAGGTGGGGCCACATCTTTATTCCTATTGGTGAACAATATTCGGCTTCCATTCCCATCATCCGGGAAACATCTGAGCACATCGTCCCATGCCTTCAAATCCCATATATCATCCATCACGATCAGATATCTTCTTCCCTTCAAACTTTGGTAAATGCGTACGACTAACATTTCTTCATCCATATCTTTGTCAAACTCACTCGATAAACCGATCAGAATGTCGGCCAATAGACGTTTCCTTTGATACATTTGGGAAACGACGCACCATGAGCGTCTGTCAAATCTATCATTAACTAATGGATGATTATACATTTTCTTCGCAAAAGTAGTCTTACCAAGCCCGGGCATCCCGAAGATGGAAATAAATTGCAGCTGATCTCTCCCTCCTACCAGTCGATCCAGAATATGTATTGCCCTGTCGTCAAATCCAACCATAACATCGTCGAACTCAGTAATCCTTTTAGTTTGTAACGACGATACATATGATCTGAAATTCTCTGCAACTCCAACAACTGCCAAGTCATGGTTCTCTTTGATTACCTGAAGACGAGTCCAGATAAGCTCATTTGTTTGGATGATATAGGTGAGCCGCATGGTGACATACCAACGAGGAGCATCTCCAACCTTAAAAACAGTTGATCAGGTACTCAGCTTCGTAAGCCGAGTGTCTAATTAGTGCTCTTGATTCTTGGATCCCCGAGGAATTGTGTGGCGGCACCTTGATGCTCTTGAGCAGGGACCAGGAAAGCATTAGCTGTTGATGGAGTATTCGGATCTGGTCCTTTAGACTAACAATCGGACCCTCATTTCGGTTCATTAGTTCTTCGAAATCATAAAGCAGAGAATCGACAATGAAAAGATCAGAGAGTCCACAGAAGCATCCCCAAGAATGAATTCATCAGTAGTGATGAACGGCAGCAAATTTAAGAATTTGATGATATTAGCTTTCAAGATTTCGATACGTTTGAACAGAGCATCTAAGGGCTTATGAATTCCCACCATGCATTCGGATAGGAAAATGAAGGAATACACTAAACCTGCAGCATCATTAGCCACCGCCTCGAACTCTTCCAAGAGATCGTGGACTTGTTCGAACTCTATAAACGGTGTATCACCGAGGATCGTAACAAGAAATCTGAGCTCTCTTGTAAGAACGTTGATTTCATCATCAAAGATTTTCATCGAATTTGTTCTGTGGTATAGTAACCGAACAAGGAAATTGATGAAAGTCGCCACGAGTTCATTTTTCTTCTGAAGGTTTGGCAACTGAAACAGTTGACGAAGCTCTTGTGTGAAGAAGGCGGCAACGATTTTGGCGGATGGTAATTTGCAACTATTATCTTCGCCGAGAGACGGGATACTCGTGTAGCTCCAAGCGCTGAAGTCGAAGCATTTAGCGTTCTCCAATTCCGAAACGTAATCAATGACTGCTGAAATATGTGATTCGGTCCAGGGAATCGTTTCGATTTCGTAGGGGCTCAAATCTGAGGCGGCGGACCTGCATACGGTTAGTTCTTGAAGAACTTGTAACAGAGTTTTGTGATGAGAGGGAGAAGCCATACTTTGAGTTGGTGATGAGAATTTGGGGATATTATTATGTGAACACCAAATGTTTGCTGGAAAGAATGAAAGGTGGAGATTAGTTGACTAGTTGTTTGTACCATTAAATTCTTGTTACATATTATTAATCAGGAAAGAATAGTTGCCATGAAATTATTGTTATTCTGAAAACTATTGTTCTAGTTGCCAATAATAGTCTACCCTTTTAATTCTCTCACTTCGGACTTGTCGGCAATACTTTTATATTGGATTGGACCACGGGTGCAAGTTGGAATAGAAATTCCAATTTCCGTCGATTCCGATCCGAAAAGTTTTGATTTTGGAAAAACTTTTTTCATTCTGATTTTTTCTGTTTTTTTTTATTGGAATTGGAATTATATTAAAAAAAATTGAAATTTCCGGTTTTCGATCCGACTTAATTTTCGAAATTAATTCCGAAAATTCCAATTTTTTTTCCGAAAAATACACTATAAACAGTGATACATAGGCCTTGTGAGAAAACATAGCAATTCTCCAATATAAACATATCTAGCAAAATCACCTAATAGTATTAATAAAAACCTGAAAAGCGAAAAAATAGAAACTCAAGAAAATTATTTCGAAAACTGAAAATAAAGCCATACGATCATTGACGACGACGATGTTCTTCTTCATCACTGAATGGTGATGCTAAGCTTTCAAAATAGATAGCGGAATCGATCTTACAGTCCCTAACCTTACACCGAGTCTTTCGCAACTTATCTTGTCCATTATAAACGAGTACATCCGATCCTAAAGCCACCGCCAAGTCACCGTTCTTCAACAACCATAACGGCATTGCATTAGGAACCAGACGACCACTGAGTACCGAATCCTCGAGTTTCCAAATCTTAGTCCAAGATTGAGGTTCACCATACTTCATCATAACCCAAATATTTATTTTAAATGTACCATTTATTCCTCGTGCTTCTGTCGAAGAAATCAAACTAAGATAGCCACTCAAATCCGTCAACTTCAGTTCGGTACCGATAATTGGCAAGTTTTGCAGCCCGCCAACAAATTTATATCTCTCCTCTACTAAATCAAAAGAAACAATATCCCGATTTTCGTTATAATTACAATTTTCCTTGTACACCATCCAATGCAACCTTCCGTTGACAAACTTGCCGTAAGAAGCAAAAAAATTCAGAAAACAGTTTTCCGGAAATCGAATATTCTTCCAAGAACCAGTCCTGGAACTATATATATGTGTCTGGTAGTGGTAGGGTTTCAAATATTTGGAGATTTTGACAACCTTGTAGTCGTCGGTAGACTCATCGTACCCGATTCCGTGCGTGAAGCAACTCGGCCACGTAGCTTGGGGAAGCAAATAGGGAGGTGGAAGTTTCTTAGCTTGTCTAGTTGCAGGATTCCATATAAGCAAACTATAAAAACAATGTAGCATGGAGAAGAGTATTAGCCCATTACATGAACCATATAATACTATGGAAATCGAATCTATGGATAAAGTTGCGGCCGCTAAAGACTGAAGATTAAACGACGACGACGTTTCGGTAGCAAGATTACGTTGGCCCACAGAATCTGAACCGCAATAGTTGTGCCAACGATGAAAGCTGTAGAGGGTACGATATTTACCATGGCTGAAATCTGAATCATTCGTACTCGTCGATGATTTCTTCTTCAGATGCTCTTTCGCGAAACGTTTGCTGGAGATCAAAGAACGCCACCGTTTCGAAACGCACTTGAATCTCAACAAGGATTTGATTGGCAATTTGTACAGTACTTCCTCGATTATTTCTTCCGGAAGGTTCTCGATTTCTTCCTCCATTCCCTGGTTTATTAATCGATCGGAGGTGTTGACTGATGAATGAGAATATTTAGTATGCATCAGAAATTAACGTTTGATTTATTTGAATGCAAATTTCTATGGATTTGCTCAGAATATTATGTGCAATGTAACTAGTTGAAGAGGTAACCCTAATTCTTTTTTGGAACAAACATAAATTTTGTATTTAAGGAGCACATTTTAGGGTTAATGCACCCCCTCCTAACGCAGCAGCGGAAATTAAAAAAAAAAAAAACCTAAATGTGTCTAAAAAATAAAAATATGTTGCAAATGCATTGAAAATGCATTAAGTGGATGTCCAATTAATGAAGAGTTACAACCATTAATGGTCTTCAATTGAAGTGCACTCTTGTAACTCTTAGGACCTTAATCTTCCTTGTAGTATAAATAGCTTACTTTGTAATAGGCAAAGACACACTTGACACACTTGAATATACAAGAAAGAATAAGAGGAAAAGGTTTTATTATCCTTACATTTGATCTCCATATTCTTATTTTACTTGAGTTTCTTTAGTATATTTATAACACGTTATCAGCACGAATTGCTCTACCTCACTATCCGGTAAGGACATAAATTGAAAGTCTGTATGCACTCACTGTCATGAAGGTTTGTTGGTTGAGTATTCAATTATTCGGATGTGCATTCATTCACCAGGGATATTTATGGTCTAACCATTTTGTTAAAGGTCAAGGTGCACATATATGTATATTAGCATGAACTCATCATGTTTTAACTGCCTGAAAATATATATAAACTAATGCATATATGTAGAAATAAAATATATTGAATTCCTATGTATATATGCTTATTTATGCTTACATTTTATATCCATTCAACATTTAATTTATATGCATATAGTTTTATATTATACAGTAGAGTGTCTCTTCCTGTTATTAAATTATACATGTTAATTATTATCCTAAGATTTAACTTTGTATTCATGAGAATGCCTTAATTTTCTCAAACCTGTTATTTGCGATTCTGTATGAATCCATTTCTTGTGTTTTGTCTTACACACATGATATATTGCATCTTCTGCACATATAATTTACACCACTTTGTGCATAATAATAATATCAAATGTTTTGATACAATAATAAATATATTAATTTACTATGTATTAATTAAAATGCTATCTCTTTAATTATTATTTATTTGCTTTATTGTTATGCAAATTATCATAAGAACCTGAAGTTCTTTATAGAAAATATAGGCCCGAAGTCTATATCGAATATCAAAGCCTGAAGTTTGAATATATTGAATAAATTAGACTCAAACCTGAAGTTTTGAGTATACATATAATCTAAAGCACTATTAATTTTATGACACAGTGCTATGGCAAACATCACCAAGCTTGAGTTCGCTGCTCTAGATATTTCCGGAAGAAATTATCTAACTTGGATCCTTGATGCTGAGATCCATTTGAATGCCATGAACCTCGGAAATACCATTAAGGATGGTAATGAGGAAAGTGAACAAGATAAGGCGAAATCAATGATTTTTATTCGCCATCATCTCCACGAGGGCTTAAAATCCGAGTATCTTGGGGTAAAGGGCCCTGCTACTCTATGGAATAATTTAAAGGAAAGATATGATCACCAGAAGAGTGTGATACTTCCTAAAGCTCGATATGAATGGATGCACTTGCGTTTGCAAGATTTTAAATCGGTAAATGAGTATAATTCCGCCATGTTTAAAATTGTTTCTCGATTGAGATTATGCGGAGACGATGTCACAGAACAGGACATGTTAGAAAAGACATTTACCACATTTCATGCCTCTAATATGCTCCTGCAGCAGCAATATCGTGAAAGAGGTTTTGCCAAATACTCTCAATTGATTTCTTGCCTCCTCGTTGCTGAACAGAACAACGAGCTCTTGATGAAAAATCATAACTCCCACCCAACAGGATCACAAGCATTTCCAGAAGTAAATGCAAATGTTTCATTCCCTGAAGTGAATGCAAACAACTATAATCGTGGTCGAGGTCGTGGCCGTGGCCGTGGGTATCGCCGTGGTCATGGTCGACATCAAGATGGTCCTAGAGTTGCACCATACCACCCGAAGTGGAATAAAAATGGTGAAAAACAAGACAAGGGCAAGGCTGTAAAATTTGGCCCTCCTAATAATCAAAATGAGAGTTGCCACAGGTGTGGAGTGAAAGGGCACTGGTCACGTGCATGTCGTACTCCAAGGCACCTTGTGGATTTATATCAAGCATCCATCAAGGGAAAAGGAAAAGGGAAAGAAATCAATTTTACTGATTTTAGCAACACCGAGAATGACCATATTGATCCAATGGACCTTACCCATTTGGATGTTGCTGATTTCTTTCCCGCGCCAAGTGGAGAAATTGATGAAATCAAATTTCATGGTGATGATAACAATGATGGCAACAAATAGATCAATCAGGATTGATCAAATATTACATTTATGTTGCATTTGAGTTAAATAATGTTTATCTTTCCATTCCCTAAATGAGTTCGAAATAATTTTGATGTGTGGTTGGTGGTTTGATTGATATAAGAAAATAAATTTTATTATAACTTCTTATATTACTTATTTTATTCCCAGAAAATGGAATATAATGAGTCCGTGAGCAACCTGAACGGTGGAGACATTTGTTTGGTTGACAGTGGAACAACACACACAATTCTTCGAGATGAAAAATATTTCTCGAGTTTGAAATTGGCAAAGGCAAGTGTTAGTACAATTTCTGGTACTACTAAACTAATTGATGGCTCCGGAAGAGCTAATATTGTTTTGCCTGGTGGAACGAATATTTTGGTCAAAGAGGCTTTGTACTCTAATAAATCCAAAAGAAACTTATTGAGTTTCAAGGACATACGTCTCAATGGATTTCATATCGAGACTATGAATGAGGGGAATATGGAATTTCTTTGTATTACAACCAATATTTCATGCCAGAAGCATGTTAAAGAGAAACTCCCAGTTTTCTCATCAGGGTTGTATTTTGCGACTATAAGCGCAATAGAAACAAATATTGTGATGGACCAGAAGTCCAATGATCCGAAACTTTTCTCTCTTTGGCACGATCGACTTGGTCACCCAGGATCGACCATGATGCGTCGAATAATAAATAATTCATATGGGCATACTTTAAAGAACCAGAAGATTCTTTTGCCCCATGAATGTGTATGCATTGCATGCTCACAAGGGAAATTAATTATAAGACCATCTCCAATGAAAATTCATAGCGAGGTCCCAACATTTTTACAAAGAATTCAAGGGGATATTTGTGGACCTATAGATCCACCTTGTGGACCATTTCGCTATTTTATGGTTCTATTGGATGCATCATCTAGATGGTCACATGTAAGTCTATTGTCAACACGTACTGTTGCTTTTGCTAGACTTCTTGCTCAAATCATAAGATTACGAGCTCAATTTCCCGATTATCCTATCAAGACTATTCGTCTTGATAATGCCGGTGAATTTTCATCTCAAGCATTTAATGATTATTGCATGTCAATTGGTATTGATGTTGAACATTCAGTTGCCCATGTACATACTCAAAATGGACTTGCAGAGTCATTTATTAAGAGATTGCAACTGATTGCTAGACCTTTGCTTTTACGGTCTAATTTACCCACTTCTATTTGGGGACATGCAATATTACATGCTGCTTCATTGGTCAGGATTAGACCAAGTTCATTTCAGAAGTATTCACCGTTTCAACTTGTTTCTGGCCAACAGCCAGACATTTCTCACTTAAAAATATTTGGTTGTGCTGTTTATGTTCCAATTTCTCCACCTCAGAGAACAAAAATGGGTCCCCAAAGACGAATTGGAATTTATGTTGGTTTTGATTCCCCGTCTATAATTAGATACATTGAACCCCTGACGGGTGATTTGTTTAAGGCAAGATTTGTTGATTGCCATTTTGATGAGACAATTTTCCCGCCGTTAGGGGGAGAGAGATCGTCGGTTCAGGTTGAACGGCGTGAAATTACATGGAATGTACCGTCTTTGTCTCATCTTGACCCACGCACGAATCAATGTGAGAAAGAAGTACAAAGGATAATCAATTTGCAAAATATTGCAAATCAATTGCCAGATGCTTTTACCGATATGAAAACGGTAACAAAATCTCATATACCCGCTATAAACACCCCGGCACGGGTTGATGTCCCTGAAGGACAACATGAAGAGATAATGAAACCTCGTTTGAAGCGTGGGCGCCCTATTGGCGCGAAAGATAAGAACCCTAGAAGGAAAAGGGTAATAGAAGTAAATTCTCCTGAAGAGAATATTATCTCTGAACAAGAAAGCGCTATGAAAAATGTGACTGATCAGTCTAAAGTACATGATGCCCCTGGAGAGGATCATGAGAAAGAACTTATATCTGAAGAGATATCTTTAAACTATATAAATACCAGAAAAAACTGGGATAGAAATAAAGTTGTTATTGATAATATTTTTGTCTATGGGGTTGCAATTGATATTGCAAATGAGGACCCCGAACCAAAATCTGTCGAAGAATGTCGACATAGAAATGATTGGCCAAAATGGGAAAATGCTATTCAAGCTGAATTAAATTCCCTTGAAAATCGTAAAGTATTTGGACCAGCAGTCCAAACACCGGATGGTGTAAAACCCGTTGGATATAAATGGGTATTCGTACGAAAACGAAATGAGAAAAATGAAATCGTGAGATATAAAGCACGACTAGTTGCACAAGGTTTCTCACAGAGACCCGGGATTGATTATGATGAAACATATTCTCCCGTTATCGATGCAATCACGTTGAGATATTTGATCAGTTTAGCAGTCACAGAGAGGCTTGACATGCGCCTTATGGATGTTGTTACTGCATATCTTTATGGATCATTAGATAGTGATATTTATATGAAAATCCCTGAAGGATTTAAAATGCCTGAAGCATTTAAAGGAAGGTCTCGTGATTTATACTCAATTAAGTTGCAACGATCCTTGTACGGTTTGAAACAATCTGGAAGAATGTGGTATAACCGTCTAAGTGAATACCTTGTTAAAGAAGGGTATATAAATAATCCAGTTTGTCCTTGTGTTTTCATCAAAAGATCTAATAGTGGATTCGCTATTATTGCGGTTTACGTGGATGATCTAAATCTTGTGGGAACTCCTGAAGAGCTCACAAAGACCGCAAACTATTTGATGAAAGAATTTGAGATGAAAAATCTCGGAAGGACAAAATTTTGTCTCGGCCTGCAGATCGAGCATTTGTCCAATGGAATCTTCATCCATCAATCAACATATACAGAAAAGATTCTAAAACGATTTTACATGGATAAATCTCATCCTTTGAGTAGTCCAATGGTTGTTCGATCGTTGGATATACAGAAAGATCCATTCCGCCCTCGAGAAGAGAATGAAGAATTACTTGGTCCAGAAGTACCTTATCTTAGTGCCGTTGGAGCACTAATGTATCTTGCAAATAACACTAGACCTGATATTGCTTTTTCGGTCAACTTATTAGCAAGATATAGCTCTGCGCCTACTAAAAGACATTGGAATGGCATTAAACATGTATTACGCTATCTTCGTGGAACAACTGATATGGGTTTGTTTTACTCAAACAATTCAGAATCCCAAGTAGTGGGTTATGCAGATGCCGGCTACCTTTCTGATCCACACAAAGGCAGATCTCAGAGTGGTTACGTTTTTATTTGTGGCGGTGCTGCAATTTCATGGCGTTCAGTGAAACAGACATTGGCAGCTACTTCTTCAAATCACTCAGAAATTCTGGCATTGCATGAAACCAGTCGCGAGTGTATATGGTTGAGATCAATGATCCAACATATTCGAGAAAATTGTGGGCTGACTTCAATACGAGATACACCCACAATACTTTACGAGGATAATGCCGCTTGTATTGCACAAATCAGAAACGGCTACATTAAAGGTGATAGAACAAAACATATATCACCCAAGTTTTTCTACACTCACGAGCTACAAAAGAATGGTGATATTGACGTTCATCAGATACAGTCATGCAACAACTTGGCAGATTTATTCACTAAAGCACTGCCAACTACAACGTTCAGGAAGATGGTCCATAGTATTGGAATGCGTCGACTCAAAGATCTGTTGCCGACATCAGGGGGAGCGTGATCATTAACTCTAACACACTGTACTCTTTTTCCTTCGTTCAAGTTTTTATCCCACTGGGTTTTTCTTGGCAAGGTTTTTAACGAGGCAGTGTCTCACGATCGCAAGCTTCACATGGATGTGTACTCTTTTTCCTTTGTCCAGGTTTTTCCCATTGGGTTTTACTGGCAAAGTTTTTAACAAGGCATATCACTCTATAAAGATGGACATCCAAGGGGGAGTGTTGCAAATGCATTGAAAATGCATTAAGTGGATGTCCAATTAATGAAGAGTTACAACCATTAATGGTCTTCAATTGAAGTGCACTCTTGTAACTCTTAGGACCTTAATCTTCCTTGTAGTATAAATAGCTTACTTTGTAATAGGCAAAGACACACTTGACACACTTGAATATACAAGAAAGAATAAGAGGAAAAGGTTTTATTATCCTTACATTTGATCTCCATATTCTTATTTTACTTGAGTTTCTTTAGTATATTTATAACAAAATATATGATTTTGCGTACAAGAAGTCATATATATATAGTGCTCTCTTAACCGTAGGAGATAATTATATTTAAAGTTTAGTCATTATTCTATAAGGAGTTCAATATAATTACTATATATATATAATTATTATTTACCGAAAAGTCGAAATTCCTCGCCCCATTTATTTCTATTCTCGCCCCCAGGGCCCCAATGCCCCATCTATTTCTATTCTCGCCCCAGGGCCCCATCCCTTGGCCCAACAAGTATTTGATGGAGGAATGTAAATCATGGTGACTCAACGGCGCGTTAAGGTAGCGGACCCGGACCTGGTGCCTACAAGGAACCAATCCTCATTGAAGTTAAAATTCCCACACTGCGGCTGCCAGGATTCGATCCTAGGACCTTGTACCAACTTACCACCTCCGAAACTAGTTGAGCTATACCCATGCGGGTTATTTATCGTAAGCTCAATATCTATCAAATGGTAACTCCAAAAAATGTAACAATTACATATTCAAAACGAGCGAAAAATCCTTGTCGTTTTGTCTACCCTAATGTATTTTCCAGTTTCTGAAATTTGGAAACTTTGATTTCCGGACACCTTCTAAATCAAGGAAAAATCCAATTTAGAAAGTCTTCTCCAACTAAATGAAAACACATTCTTCTTTTAATTTCAATTTGCAATCCATTATTACGAACTTCCGGAGTCAATCACATTAAGGTCCAAAATTACCAAGAACAACAACTATAAGGTATAATTTGTCAAATATATTAGAGTATATTAGAGTAACTATAAGCTCATATCTTCACTTTTATAGGGACAAAAGATATAATTTGTCAAATATAGAGTTTTTCATTAATACGAAATAGATTGTGTTATACAAGTAAGAGGATAACCGTAACAAAGAGTTGGCTTACAGATCATCTACTCTAGCAATCAAATGAGGTAAATTCGTTAAAATACATAGATCTTCTAAAGAAAGTCGAGCCACTTGATCGTCTGCAACTCTATTCTTTTGCCTCCTGATATGCCGTGCCGAAAAAGTTTCAAATGAGTCTGACACACTGTCTCAAAACTCGATCTATCATCTTTGAGACTCGAAATCGCTTCTATACTGGAATCGTCCTCATTGACAACTTTGCTTCAATTGTTATACTTAGCCAATTTCACCTCTAGCTAGATAGACCGCTTTTTCCTCTACTGATGCAAGACAAATCGAAGACCAGTCAAAACACTCCCATGCATGTGATCGAGTGATAACCCATTGCCCAACAGTACCATTAGATTCATTGATTGCCGCATCAAAATTCACCCAAAATTCACCCTGACCACATTCACATTCGTTGGCAATCAACTAGAATCGTAGTTTTTATTTCCAATGTCTCCTTGAAGCACATGTTTGTGGGGCTTTGTAGCATGTCTCCATAGTTCTTCACGAAAGAGATAACTTCCAATGCTTCATTCGGTTCTCCTTCAAATGTATTTTTGTTCTTTGAAGACCAAATTGCCCCACTTTAGAAATTCGCTTTCAACTTTCATTCCATTTCATAAGTAAAATTGTGATTCTTTTTCCCAATTTTCACAAGTTCATCGTCATATTATGTTAACAATACCAAATTTTGCTATTTTCGAAAAGTTCACTATCATATTTTATTAAAATACTCAATTTTCTAAATTTCACTATAATTTTCATTAGTTTACTATCATATTTTTAGTTCCCTCTGAATTTGTGTGCGTGTGTTCAATGATAAAAAAGAAAACAATTGTAAATGATGTTTTCAATTCTAGGCACAAAGAAATTTTGAATGCTGAAGCGGTACCCTTAGAATTGAAACGGACTTCATCACATCGACGACGGCCGCCGAGGAGCCAATGAAGAGGCGGCCAATGTTGATGCTCCGCCTGCAAACTTGACGCTAGTGGCAGATCTGGCTATGATCTAGGGTGTGCAGTTGTACACCCTTGATTTTAAACAAAGTGCACTGGTATACATATGTTGATAGAAAATGCTATTGGTTAAGGTGGTAAATATATGCTTAATTCATTCATAGAACCTGGATTCAAAATCCACCCTCTCAAAATCTAATTTCTTTTTCAAATCCTAATATTTCACTTTTTTCTCTTTAAATATGTCCACAGTTCACCTTAAATTCAAAAGGGAATTGCTTTTTGCGGTTTGAAAATTGCTATTTGCGGTTTATAACAAAACTCCAAAAAAAAAACACTTTATTTCACTGAAACCCTAAAACGCGTAAAAGCCCACTATTTTTGTAAATTTCACCTTTTTTTCTCTTAAATATTTCCACAATTCACCTAAAATTTGTAAATTGTAAAGTGATATTTAAATTTTTAATTCTACAATTTCGAACCCCTTGGCAAAAATCCTGGATTCGTCAATGCTCGACGCCACAGTCGCCTCTGACGGCTCCGTCTACTGTCTACACCTTCAAATTCTTCATCCTCCGCCAAAAATGCTACCAACTGTCTCAGCAAATCAACCACCCGATCGACCAAATCCACGCACTTGTTCTCCAGCCGAAGCCCGTCTACTCTGAAGGCGTTTTTCGGTGGACGTATGTGGAAATCAGGGCGGCGGCTTTTCTTACACTTGCGGCCTATGCTACTTCGGTATCACCAGGCGGTTCAATATACGAAATCGACTATAGTCGATTAACAAATCAACTATTTGAAAGTCGGTTTATTATACGCTTTAATATTTTAATCAACTAAAGTCGGTTAATAAATCGACTATGCAAACAACATAGTCCATTAGTGTCCAGTTTAATCCAAATTTCCCAAAAAAAAAAAAAAAATCATAAGATAAATTAGAAATTCGCGAAAAACATATATAAGAATAACGTTGTCACTTATTATTTCCAAAGGACGGATCTATCTCAATACAATTTCGGATCCCAAATCAACGATCTTGCTAATTTTCCCTAAAAACGATTATTAAAAAGAAAAAAAAAAATCTACATATATTCTCATAGCATGGAATTGCTAATTAAATGTCTTATTACATCTTGGGAGTTGGCAACCACCAAACAATTATCATTAATTTCATAAATAAAACCATTAAAAAAAAGGGAAAATAACAACAATGCCATTGTCTCTCACTTCTTCTCACCCATCCCAAGAGTGTTCTTCACACCATCGACGGCGCCCTGAGCCATATTAGCCACCTTCTCTCCGGTCTGTTTAATTATACATTAAAAAAAAAAACTGTGGTTGATTAGTAAATATACATTTCCTAGGGAGTGAAAAGTAATAAAGAAGAAGTTGGAGGACCTGTTGAAGGAATCCAGCACTTTCTTCCTGGCTTCTATGGGCCTGCTCTTGGGTTCTCCCAAGCGCATCACATGTCTTATCATGTGCCGACTGTGCTGTGCCCTTAGCTGAGTCTATCCATTCCTCTGCCTTCTTCTGCTCGTTTGGTTGTCAAAATAATATTAATCAGAATATAAGATTAAATAGGCTAATGAAAACTCTATTATTTTATTGTAACTCGATCGGGACGTTCAATAAAATAGATATCTTAAATGCTAAATAAGACATGGATGACGTAATGTTTTCAGGTCGACTCGAGAAATTATTGAGTTTATCAAATATCAAACAAGGCACAATTATTTAGTTAATAATGACTAATCTTCTCAACTATAGGATTGATTTTATACTAAGGGTTGCTTCCGTTACCACCGTTAAGTTCAATTAATTTAATAATAAGAGTTAGTAATGTATTTGATTCATAAGAATCAAACTAATTCATGTTCATAATAAAAATTGAATTCAACAACTATATGTTGCTATTCAGTAATATCATATTAGATGTTGTCATTGCCTTGCATTAAATTTGTAGGTAATGATTGAGAAAAATGCAATTTAACCCATGCTAGAGTAAAAATAAGAAATCGAATATTTTAATAAAAAAGAATTAGTTACTCAATATTAAATTTTAAACCGAACGAGACTTGAATAGACAATTTTATTCATGTAATACTACAAATTATGTGAAAGTTATTGTTAAATTATGGGTGTCACTGATAAATTACATTTAATACCATATTTCAGTAATTCTATTACAGGAGCGGCTAATACTATGCTACACCCAGTGAAGATTACATCGGGTGAATTTTTACTGTTGATCTACACGCATCAATGTGAATGTGTGTGTATATGAATGATAAAGATCTACCTGATGTAGCATAGAATAGACCTGGCTAATACAAGGAACCAAATATCTTACTAAATAAATAATTAGGTACGCAGAATCAAATCAAATTAAATCCAAATTAGTTCGATATATGTAAACGATCAAGAATCAAATGATGCCTTCTGTTTATATTTAACGTATATATAACGATCTTTATTTAAAAATACCAAGACTTCGATATTTAACGCAAAATTAGGTAGTAAAATGGTGTTGAGAGCAAATAAGATTTTTCGTGCTTGCAACAATACCTGGGTCTGGCCATGGTTTTCTCCTGCGTTGAACTGAGTGCTCGACATTTTTCACTTGTAACTTAATCGAGTAAAAGTTGCTAAATTTTTCGAATATTGAAAAAGAAAGTAATTTAATTTAGTGTGAATGATTAATGTTTTTTTAATCTGCGAGGTATTTATAAGTTTACCGATTAATTGTTACATTCTTTTATCTGTTTAAATTGTTTGGTGACGAGTGAATTGCTGCCTTTGACTTGGTGTAATCTGAAGTAGTGTCCATGTTTTTGTAACTGAATGTGCTTCAACTATTTATGTGGTGTTTGTAAAAGCTTATTTAAAAGGAAAAGTTAGAGGCTATGAGTTAACTGGTTATCCCATATTAAAATTTACTAAATCCCACATATAAATTAAAAAAAAAAAAATTCTCTCTACTTATATTCTCTCTAACTTTTTTCTATGATGATTTTTTCCAAGTCACTCAAAATTCATTAATCTTTCACGTGAATAATCATAAAAAATGAGTTTAGGTTTATTTAATATTTTTCAATTTCATTATGCCTTTTTAATTTTTTAAATTCATATCAATTCGAATTTTTTTCTCAAATTCCAACTTCATTTTAGTTTGAACACATGAAGATTTTTCTCAAATTCGAACTTGGAATGATATGAACGTTTTTAGTGTGTGATTTTGTGAAAAAATTAGGGAAAAAGAAGAAGGGTGAGGAAGGAGAACATGAGATTTTAGAGAGAGAAATTTTCAATTGTGTGTATGATTTGGTAAAATTGGTGTGGGATTTAGCATATCAGTTTTAAAAGTTAATAATGCTTGTAAAATGGAAAATTGTTGTAAATAATATGTGTGTGTGGGGTTTCCTAACATAACCACCCAACTCCCCACTAGATCTCTAACCTACCCCATGTCTTCCCATTATGTGTTAGTGGTAGAGTAACCTCTTTTGTAACTTCTCTTGTAACTCCCGGTGGTTTTTCACCTATATAATGGAATTCCCCCTCCCCCATATTTACACCCTTATTAATCTCTCTACGGATTTTTGTCTTTGCATTCTCTCATCTTTTATTATTATTGTCATACTTTATTTTCCACAATCATCAAACCGAAGAGCATTACCATTAGGGCGATTTACAACACGTTATCAGCACGAATTGCTCGCGGTGATCGTGGAAGAACAATTGTTCGTGGGGCTAGAATACTTGGAGAAATTGTGAGCGTGGTTCGTTTGTGAGACGGTGATCTACTTTCGTAGAACGTATAATCTTCTCTATAGTATCTGAATTTTATCAATTTTCAAGTAAGCCTTAACCCCTTGAAATTCTTTATATGAATGCATGCTAGATAAATTTAAATTGGCATGAAAAGTTGTGTAGCATATTTATTTGATGACATTTGATATTTATTTGAAAATCTCGGTTGATGTTTCGAGTACTGTATATTCATGAATAGATTGTTATATGATTGGTACTTTGTTGGTGAATGAAGATAAGAAGTTTATGAATTAATCTGTTTGTCAAGATGAATAATATGTAATATTCTTGTACAATTATTTCACTATGAATATTTTGCGTATATGTTTGGACATTTAGTGTTATTTAACCAGTGAATAAAATCATCCATGTGAATATTCTGTATGCATGAAACAATCGGTTTGCCTAATAATCATGAACTGTTTGAAATATTTTTTTTTGAAATATATGTAGATTCTATGCGAGTCATATATGCTATACGTGGTTGTATCCCGTCATATGCAAATTTCATAACATAAAAGTAATACACAATAATTTGATTCGCATGTATACTTTGTCTATGTATGATAGGATGGAACATTTGAGCAAACTTGATTTCACCCCTTTGAATGTATCTGGTGAGAACTACGTGAGTTGGACAATGGATGTTAAGATCCATCTCACTAGTAAGAAACTGAGGATGGCTATTGTCAAAGAAAATTTGCTTAATGAAGCCCAGAAGGCTGAAGCTATGATTCTGATTAGGAGGCACTTAGATGAGGTCTTCCGTTTGGACTACTCATCGATTGAGGATCCCCAAATACTATGGGATGCCCTGGCCAGTCGATTTGATCACCAAAAGACAATCCTCTTGCTTGAAGCAAGAAACAAATGGATTCACTTACGATTTATGAACTTCAAAACCGTTAACGAGTATAACTCTGAAGTATGTCGCATCAAATCCACCCTGGAGTTTTGTGGAGAGAAACTAACTGATGCTGAAATTCTGGAGAAGACGTACTCTACATTCCCTGCCTCACATATGATACTGTCTCAACAGTACAGAGCCAAGAACTATACTCAGTTTTCAGAGTTGGTCACAGTTCTGCTCCTCGCCGAGAAGAACCTTGAACTTCTTTTGAAGAACAACCAGACTCGACCAATTGGTACTCGACCTTTGCCATAAGCAAATTTGGTCAATCGAAATCCTCAACCTTTGCCAGAAGCAAATTTGGTCAACAGAAACAATCGTGGAGGAGGCAGAGACCGGGGGTTCAATCGTCGAGTGAGAGGACGGGGTAATAGGGGCGGACATGCTCCTTATAATAGGCCACCTAATGGTCCCCCACAGTATGGGCGAAGGGGGAATATGCCAAGAGGAGGTAACAATGCTCGACCTAGAGGTGCGCAGCAGAATAGAGCCCCGAATCAAAATCAAAATCAGAATAGAGATACATGTCATAGGTGTGGTGGAACTGGGCATTGGTCACGCACCTGTCGTGCGAGGAACGTTATGGTCGGTGGTGTAAATAACAATGCACCACCGGAGACCAACTTAGTTGAGATAGATGTTCTCAATGAGGAGCCCATTGCTCGACTTCCAAATCGGGGCACATCTGACCCAATGACCCAGTTTGGAATATGATTGGAGTGTTATTTTATGAGCTTAGACATTATGTTCTTTTATGTTTATAGTTTATCAGTTTTAAATTATGTTGTTTATTTGGTCATGCTTATGAACCAATTTCGTATTTGGATTATGTTTGTGCTTTATTTTCTGGACTATATTTTATGTGGCTATGTTTTAATCCAGTTTTTATGGTACTCGGTAGAGTTATCTTGTTTGAATTTTATTCAAGTATTTTCAATTGCGGAATATATGATTAGATTTATTTATCTTTCTAGACATGGCATGTGGGGATGAATGTCTGGCAGATAGTGCGACAACGCACACTATCCTTAGGGGTAGATAAGTCATATTTTGTTAGTTTCATGTCTAGTAAGACTTCTTTGACTACTATATCAGGCACATCTAGTATAATAGATGGTTATGGTAATGCCCATATTATGTTACCTCATGGCACAATTCTGACCATTAGAGAAGCTCTTTATTCTCCATGTTCCAGTAGAACGCTGTTGAGTTTTAAAGATATTCGAGCCAATGGTTATCATGTTGAAACAACCGATGAAAAGGGGATCGGATATATGTGCATCACCTCTAACGTGTACGGCCAGAACCGTACCTTGGAAAAATTAGAGGGACTTTCGATAGGGTTATATAGGACCAGAATTCGAGTGCCAGAAGCACACCTTGTCGATTGCTCGAAGTCTAGTGATCCGAGCAAATATTTTCTATGGCATGACCGACTGGGACATACGGGTCAAAGAGTGATGCGCCGAATTATCAACACATCTATTGGGCATCCACTAACGAATAAGGATCTTGTACACAATGATAAGATATGTGTACCATGTTCTATTGGAAAACTTGATCATATGCCAGCTTATGCACAAACTAGTAAAGATTCTCTTGGCTTTTTGGAACGAATCCAAGGAGATATATGTGGCCCCATCTCACCACCATGTGGACCTTTTAAATACTTTTTGGTGATGGCTGATGCTTCGAGTAAGTGGTCACAGATCGATTTGTTGTCTACTTGGAATGCTGCTTATGCTAAACTCCTCTCTCAAACAATAAGATTGAGAGCACACTATCCAGATTATCCCATTAAGTCTATTCGACTGGATAATGCTGCAGAGTTTACGTCGCGGTCTTTCGACGAATATTGCATGTCCTTAAGTATTGACATAGAACATCCCGTAGCACATGTTCATACCCAAAATGGCCTTGTAGAGGCATTTATTAAAAATTTACAGAGGATTGCACTAACTTTGGTAATGCGCACCAAACTTCCAATCTCTGCTTGGGGCTATGCAATATTGCATGCAACTATGTTACTGCGATTGAGGCCCACTGCAACCCAACCATATTCTGCGTTACAGCTGGTGTCCGGAAGTACACCAAACGTTTCTCATTTACGCACATTTGGGTGTGCAGTTTATGTGCCAATTGCTCTGCCACAACGGACCAAGATGGGACCTCAACGTAGATTGGGCATTTATGTTGGTTACATATCACCATCTATAATACGATATTTAGAACCCTTGACAGGCGATCTCTTTACCGCTCGATTCGCGGATTGTCACTTTGATGAGACCGTCTTCCCGCCGTTAGGGGGAGGAAAGAACATTCACACTAACGTTCCTGAAGAACGACGTGAAGTCGTGTGGAATGACCCCACTGTGTCTTATCACGATCCCCCTACTTCAGTCAGAGAGTTTGAAGTAAGTAGACTCATAGATCTACATAAAGTAGCCAATAATATGCCAGACTCATTCTCTGACTTAGAAAAAGTGACGAGATCTCATATACCAGCTGCAAACGTGCATGCGAGGATAGATGTCCCAGAAGGACAAAACGTGGGAAGGCCATCAGTCCCTGCTAACCAATCATATATCCCTGTCGAGAAGAGGCGGAGACCAATTGGATCAAAGGATTCTCATCCCCGGAAGCGGATGAATGCCCAACAGTTGAATGCGGTTAGCACTAGTAATAATGGGATCCCACCCGATCCATCTCATGAAATAGTTCCGGACTATGGATCCGTCCTGGAGACGAAATCGGGGGATGCCTCGATATTAGTATACATTCCTGAGAATAGAGAAATCTCGGTTAGTTATTCATGCATGAATGAGGTGTGGCATCGGGATGAAATAATCATCAATGATGTGTTTGCTTACACAGTAGCTACTGAAACTGTATCGTGTGACGATATTGAGCCTCGATCAATTGATGAATGTAAACAGAGGGATGATTGACCGAATTGGGAAAAAGCAATCCAGGCTGAGTTCGACTCATTGGTAAAAAGGGGAGTGTTTGGGCCGGTAGCTCCTACACCTCCTAGAGTGATACCCGTGGGATATAAATGGGTATTCATAAGGAAAAGAAATGAGAAAAACGAGATTATGAGATATAAGGCTCGTCTCGTAGCACAAGGATTTTCTCAGCGACCTGGGATTGACTTTGAGGTGACATATTCTCCTGTTATGGATGTTATTACATTCAGATATCTAGTCAGTTTGGGTGTATCCGAGGAACTGACTATGCAGCTCATGGATGTGGTCACAACTTATCTATATGGGGATCTAGATACGAGTATATATATGAAAGTTCCTGAAGGACTTCGATTACCCGAAGCAATCAGTTCCAGACCACGGAACACGATCTCAGTTAGATTGAGACGATCACTTTATAGACTTGGGTTTGTTCTATCCCTATGCATCATTAAAGGATGCAAAGCTTGTGGGTTATGCTGACGCTGGATATCTGTCAGACCCACACAAAGCTCGTTCCCAAATTGGATATGTGTTTACCATTGGGAACACAGCTGTATCTTGGAGGTCTACAAACCAGACTTTAGTTGCCACCTCATCGAATCATGCAGAGATTTTAGCACTTCATGAGGCAGTGCGTGAATGTACTTGGCTTAGCCATGAATGGGCATATTCGAGATTCCTGTGGATTGGCTACCACAGAAGATCCTACGAACATATTCGAGGATAATGCAGCGTGCATTGAGCAAATGAAGACGGGCATCATTAAAGGTGAAAACACCAAGCATATAGCTCCAAAGTTTTTCTTTAATGAGCAACAACAAGAGCTCAAACAAATAATGATCCAGCATATCAGAAGTCAAGATAATTGCGCTGATTTATTTACTAAATCATTACCTAAAGTCACTTTTGAAAAGCATGTTAAGGCTATTGGCATGCGTAGATTATCTGAGCTCGCTCCCTTATAGACATCAGGGGGAGTTAACTTGAGAGGGAGTACCCTGTAGGTACTCAGTATCTAGAAGATACCTAGATGCCCTGTTGTACTCTTTTTCCTTTTTGCGGAATTTATTTTCCCACAGGGTTTTTGGTTACAAGCTAAGGTGTTAACGAGGCAATATAGCTGATTGGAAAGATTGTGCGTTGTACTCTTTTTCCTAACCGAGGTTGTTTTGACCCACTGGGTTTTACTACTCGGAAGGTTTTAATGAGGCAACTAGAAATGCACAATAGCGGTTTTTGATAGGAATCCCCAAGGGGGAGTGTTGTAAATAATATGTGTGTGTGGGGTTTCCTAACATAACCACCCAACTCCCCACTAGATCTCTAACCTACCCATGTCTTCCCATTATGTGTTAGTGGTACAGTAACCTCTTTTGTAACTTCTCTTGTAACTCCCGGTGGTTTTTCACCTATATAATGGAATTCTCCCTCCCCCATATTTACACCCTTATTAATCTCTCTACGGATTTTTGTCTTTGCATTCTCTCATCTTGTATTATTATTGTCATACTTTATTTTCCACAATCATCAAACCGAAGAGCATTACCATTAGGGCGATTTACAACAAAAATAATCTTAAATAAAAAAAATAGGCTCATAGATGTTTTTAAAAGAATAGCTTGAAGCAATTTATTTTAAGATAAGCAATAACAAAACTTGATTTTACAAATACAGATAACAGATTATGCCCAAAAAAAAAGCTCGGAAGCTAAAAGCTTTTGCAAACACGACCTCAATATCTATATTTGTTCTCTAATATTTTGAGAAAGAAAAGATTTTGGTTGAATAATAATAGGGTAAATTCTATTTCGGTAACACTTTACCTCCTTTTATTTTGAATTGTATCACTTAACCCTTGTATGAACTATTGAAATTGCTTCAACTAAAAGTTGCTGAAATGGTTTATTTATTTAAAGTTATTTATCGTGAATAAAATTTGATTATTGATTATTTATTTTGGAAATGTATTAAGATGCTTATCCATGTGAATAGGTGTTTGTCATTTATGAATAAGATGTAGTATTTTTCAAATGATAATTTTCCATAGAGGTATGACTATTGGTCACACCCATTAAAAATGTATGAATAAATTCCTCATTTTTCATTTTAAAACACAATTCCAAAAAAATCGGCTATTGGAGTAGTGCTCGTAAAGGGCCTTCCACAGAATATTGGAGTGGTGCTCGTACGGCCCACAACCGGTAAAGAGCCTCGCTCATCGAAAATGTGTTTTAAAACACAACTTTCGCCTATCCTTCCACGCCCACACAGAGACGCAAATACACCTCCACATACCTAGAACCGGTCGTACATTCCAAAACGGAGGAGTGATCCTCGTCCCAAATTAATATGCTGAACGACAACATGCACAAATCCTCCACCAACGACCTTCCTCGTGTAGATTCTGACATGGAAATGTAGGGGAGCTGTGTTGGATATTATGCGGAAATACATGAAAAGAAAATCAAGGAAATATAGGATAGAGTTGCTACGGCAAAGCTCTTACTAATAATTTTATTTCCAATGAATTCTTGATTTCTTGGGTTACAATTACAAAGGTAAAGACCCTTTAAATAGATAATAAAATGACTCTTGAAACTTTTGCCTGGATAACTAAAATGGACTTTCGAACTACCAAGTGCATAAATATTAAAATGCATGAATACCAAAGTGCATGTTTCAGCACTCCTTCTTAATGCATTTCTTCAGTGGCTACGAGCTTCTTTTAGAATAAGCACTAGTGCAGTACTCTTCTTCTTCGTTAGGAATATGACTAGCAAAGAACAAACACTCTTCATTTGCTTTAGAGTAATTTGCTTGAATTTGTTTTCCTTTGAAACGGTCATACTTTTCCAAATGTCCAAACTTTTTACAGTTTGTACACCGAGGTTTGCCTTTGTGGTAACCGTTCTTCTCCATGTGGTTTGTCATTTTACAAATACTACACGTGGGATAAATCTACTTACTGCTCTTGATGCAGGTTTGTTCATGACTTATGCCCTTCTTTTTGTGACCACATGATTTATTAAAGTTGGTTTTGGAGTAGAAGGCACTTTCCAAAGGCTCTTCACTATTGTGTTTCATCATTTGCTCGTGTGCTTGTAAAGATATATACCATGAGTTCGGTGAGGGTTAGAGTTGATAGATCCATATATTCTTCAATTGTTGCGACTACATGGTCGTACTTTTCCGTCAAAGTAATCAAGAATTTTTGAACAATTCTTTCTTCTACAATGACTTCTCCATAAGTTCTCATTTGATTGATGAGATCGATCATTCTGGTGCTATATTGCATAGCATTCTCAGAATTTTTCATTTTGAGATTTTCTATCTCCCTTCTCAAATTTTGAAGCTTCATGGTTTTTACTTTGGAACTCCCTTGGAATTCCTTTTGCAAGATTTCCTACGCATGCTTGGACGAAGTTGCTCCCATAATCCTCGGGAAGATGGCATCACTTACTGCTTGTTGAAGATAAAATAATGTCTTTGCATCATTTTGTTGATTCTTCTTTTCTGCAGCAGAGGTTCTTTCCGTCATTGATAATCCCTTTTTCTATTAGATCTTATGATTCCAATGAAAGGAAAAGAGTTTTTATTTTGATACGCCAAAAATCATAGTTTTCGCCATCAAATATTGGATGAGGTTGAGAGTAGGGCTGGACATTTGGGATCGGGATTCGGGATCCCGTCCCGTCCCGATCGGAATTTCACTATTAGGGACTAAAACTTTGGGAATTTGGAATTACGGGATTCCGGATTGGGATTAGGAACAAATACGGGATCGGGATTAGGGAATTGGTTCAATCCCGATGGGGATATTTTAATCCCGAATTAGGAAAAAAAGAAGAAAAAAAACTAACACACACACACACTGCACACACACACACACACACACACATAATTTAGACAATCATTTTATATTTTCTAGTTTTTTTAATTTCTTTTGCAATATTTCTTACTTTTTAGGCAAAATATGGGATTTTCCGATCCCGATCCCGAATTCCCGAAATATTTAGGGATACCGATATACCAGGATTTAATAATATGGGACGAGATTGGGATTTAAAATTTATATCCCGAATCCCGAAATCCCAATCCCGAAAATCTCGAATTCCCGAAATCCCGTCCCGAATTCACCCTTAGTTGAGAGATTCCGGAACTTGCATTGCATTTCCTTCTTGATCTGGTATATGTATTCCCTTTGAATTTTATTAATTTTTTTTTATCTTTCTTTTGCTTTTTTTTTTTTTTTTTTTTTATTTTTTAATGCCTCAGTTGAATATGATCAACCGGACTTTGATACCATATTGGATATTTTGCGGAATTATACTAAAGCACATGAATATTAAAATACATGAATAGCAAAATGCATTAGTTCAACAAGCTAGAGAACCAGAATTTGTTAACGATGCTAGAGATTTGCTAGCACATTACTGTTGGCACAACGGAAGATCGATAAATGGATTTGCCCTTTGATATGGAAGAATGTTGTTAATAAAGAAGGCAAAGGAAGATGAACAAATAAGAATGGAGATTTTAGGGATAATTGAGTTGCGGCTCTATTGTTTTTCTTTTGATATTCCAAATACTAGTACAAGGAGAATTTAAAGAGCAACAAGATACGTCTCCAGAGAATTCTCACATTAATGATGGTAGATGAAACATATTTCTCTAAATGATTCTAAAATATTAATTTTTGAAATTACAAATTAACTTTTAACAGTTACAACCCACACATTTTCATTGTTTTGTACACTAGACTTTGTCTTGAAAGATCTACGTTGATGATAATGTTGTGGTTTCAGTTGTTAATTAGACAGGTGGCATTTGGGTTTTCTGGAGGAATGATCTTGTCACTCTTACTCAGATCCAGGTTTCGAAATTCGAACCGCACATCGACTGCCGTGGTTACATTGAACCCGGGGGTCCCGCCTTTTTGGCTCTCAGCTATCTACAACTACCCTCAGCCATCACTTTAACCACATGTATGGAATGAACTTATTTCCATTGCATAATCTATCTCTATGCGATGGGTAAATTTAGGTGACTTTAATAATATTTTAAATGAAAATGTAAAGAAAGGGAGCTAATGTAATAGCACAGACCCCTGTGTTATTTTTAATTGCCAAAAAACGCCATCAGTTAAAATAATTAACAAAAAGTCTCATATGTTGTGTTTTTCAAAGCACACCGCCCCTTATTTCGAAATTTATTGTTGACTTACGTTAATTGACCATATTACCCTCATAAAAGAAATACTAAAAAAAAGGGAAATAAAGAAAGCGCAAAGGATTTGCAGCAAAACCCAAAGTCTGAAAGGCCTCTTCTCCAACGCACTTTGGTGTTGATCCCTGACATCTCGCTGCAATGAAAGTGGTGCCGTTTGGTTGGTCCGGAAAACGCCTGCCTTGTTCGAACCTATTTCGAGCCAGAACACACCCTTATATTTCACCAGAATCGAAGTTGTACGACTCGATTTGACAGGAAAATGTATGCCCCGTTAAACTACATTGAACCAGCCTCCATAGTCAAAAGTAGCTTTGACAATGAATGGTAGCTTGGCGTTGTAATGAGGAGGGAGATGGATGGTTGAACGCGGGAGAGGGTTTGGGGTGGGGGGGGGGGGGGGGGGGGGTGGGGGGGGGGGGGGGGGGGGGGTTGGTTCAAGAACTTGGCGGTGGAGGAGAAATGCCTCTGTAACAGAAGATGTCAGTAACGAGGATAGCCAAGGAGGCATCTGGCAAAAGGAAAGGGGTGGGGCTGATATAGGAAGAATAGAATATGAGAAAGAGAGAAATAATAATACGTAGAATAGAAACCCCCATTATGTTATGGGTTGATTACATGGAATATATATAGAGAAATATTGTAAGGTAATAGAGTTTGACTAGGTAATTAAATCCTAACTAATCTAGGTAACCGAATCATACTAGAATCCCAATATTACTATAATATAATATTCTCTAACACGCCCCCGCAGTCGAAACGTGACGAACGTGAAGACTGGACAATCACTTGCTAGCACGCTCCCGCAGTCGGAACGAATAAACTTCAAAACGAATAAACTTCAACCGTGAAGACTGGAAACTTCAAACGTGAAGACTGGACAGAAACCGCGAAACACGTCGCTAGAGAATTCCTCTGTTGAAGTATCTGCCAAATTTAAAATAATAATAATAATAACAATAAACGAGTGAGAGAAAAATAAGCAATTTTTTTTTTTTTTTTTTTTTTTTTTTTTTTTTTTTTTTATCAAGATAGAGAGAAGAGATGAGAGAGGGGGAGAAGAGATGAGAGAGGTGGGAAGAAGATGAGTGGTGTTCGCCGGCCATGGAGAAGAGAAGAGGCGGCGGTTAGGTCTTAGACCATGGAGAAGAAAAGATGAATAAGAAGAAAAAGAAGAGATAGAGAAGATGCACCACCGGGGGAGGGAGAAGAAAAATCGGGTGGTGTTCATAGAAAGAAAGAAAAAAGGAAAGATATTAAGAATACCACCACCGGGGGAGGGAGAAAATTGGGTGGTCACCGCCATGGAGAAGAAAGGCGGCTAGGTTATCACCGCCATGGAGAAGGAAGGCGGCTAGGTTAAAAAAACCTAAACCTGGTGCTCTGATACCATATAGGAAGAATAGAATATGAGAAAGAGAGAAATAATAATACGTAGAATAGAAACCCCCATTATGTTATGGGTTGATTACATGGAATATATATAGAGAAATATTGTAAGGTAATAGAGTTTGACTAGGTAACTAAATCCTAACTAATCTAGGTAACCGAATCATACTAGAATCCCAATATTACTATAATATAATATTCTCTAACAGCTGAGGCGTTGGTGGTGGTGATTCAATGGGGAAGAAGGAGAATTTTGGGGAAGACGTTTTTTTTTCTCTATGTTCTTCAGTTTTTGTGATGTATGCATTATTGTTTGATAAAGAAGATGGCAGCATACAGTGACGATGTGGAGCAGATTGAAGAAGAAGGATTTTTCGAAAATGAAAAGGATTGAATTAAAAATTCTGAAAATTTTAATTTGGGGTTTATAAAATTCCTAGTCCAAACACTTACTCCAGCCGCACAATCCGTGATTGGGCATCACGAAAAGTTGTTAAGGGTAATTTCGGCCCTGACTAACTTTCACAGGAGTCTTTGCTAATTCTTTTGACATGATAGTTTTTTTGGCAATTAGAAATTACACAATAGTAGTTCTATGCAATTTTGAAGTTGTCTCTTAAATTGCAAGCTCATGGATTTAGGTATAAGTTGACATCATTTTACTTGGACTAATAGTCAATTTGGAAGTTCTTTCATTGGGAGCGATTAAACAGAGCTTTAGCTAACCATGAGTGGATTAATGAATCCCCAGTCGTCAAAATTATACCATCTTTCTTCATTGGAAATTCTTTAATGAATTCTCAAAAAGATACTTCATTTCCCCCTTTCTACTCTAAATGCCAGGCGTTTCAAGTTTTGGCTAAAAAATGAAAAAGAAACATTTTTGATACGAAAATCAATTGTGTTTTAATAAAACTGGAAAATTAACCTCTGAACTTGATGCTAATTACTCGGATGATGGGCTTCATAAACTTAATGATCTTAGGTCTGAACACAGAAATCTTCTTAAATAAAAAGAAATCTATTGGCGTCAAACAGGGCCGGCTTAAGCCCAAATGGGGCCCTAGGCAAATAATTTTTTTGGAGGCCCTTATAGTAATTTTTCAATTTAAAATTAAATATTTTATTTTGGTATTTTCTTATTTTTTGAAGTACAAATAATTAAAATTATTAGATCTTATGTTATATTTTGTATAATTTAGCTTTCATATAAATATTTTTGTTTAGTTTTATGAAAATATTAAAAAAAATATTTCAAATTTGGAGGCTCTAATTTATAATACACATAATTTAGGGGGCCCTAAAGATATTACAGATAGTTTGGGGGCCTAGGCATAGGCCTAACTTGCCTATGCACTAGAGCAGGCCTGGCGTCAAAGATGTAGAATAACTTAGATAAGAGAGGATGACAACAATACCAAATTGTTTCATGCCTTTGCTTCGAACAAGAAAAAAAGAAATCTTATTACAAAGCATTAAACACGATAATAAAGAGTGGATATATGATTCGGAAGATATTAAAGAATGCTTTCGTTCCTTTTTTTTTTCCTTAACTATACGAAAATCAATCGCATTCCAAACAATCCCAATTCATGCCTTATTAACCATTTCCTGCCTATTAGCCTCTGAATGTGACATAAAATTATCTCCAATATTCTTGTTAATCGCATTCGTGATTCGCACATTCCTTTATGATTTAATTTTTCCTCTTCAATATGTGTTTGTTCCAAAAAGGCTCATCAACAATAACATTATTATATGGCACAAGAACTCCTCCATTCTATGAAAATCAAAATTCCAAAACTTCGTATATGGCGCTCAAAATCGATTTAGAAAAAGCATATAATAAACTTGAATGGAATTTTATTCCTATACCCTTGATAAAATAAACTTTCCAGCCAAACTGATTGAACGGATTATGGCTTGTATTGAATCCATTTCTTTTGCGGTTTCCATAAATGGTTTTGACTTTGACCATTGGAAAGCACATAGAGAGATAGGGCAAGGAGATCCTAGCTCTCTTCCCATGTATATTAATAATCTGTCTTACTTGGGCGAATGACAAATAGGTCTATGGCAAGGAATTTAAATGCATATAGGTATGATAAAAAAAATAGTTTTGCAAATAAACTCGTTCCCATGTTTTTTGTCTAAAATACCCTCCATAATATATTTTTTATCAATTTCATCCATTATACTCTTACTTTACCAATATTACATATTGACCCCGAATTTGAACATACATATCACATTAACCCCCATTTTCATAATTTTTTGAACAAATATTTTTATGTTTAGAAACAATTTTTTTTCTCCGGCCAGATTCCGGCGTTGAATTTTTTTACATTTTTTTTGCAACTATTTTTTTTTGATTTTTTTTTCGGCCGGTCAACCGCTGTTGACCGCGATCTCCAACGTTGATTTTTTTTTTAACTTTTTTTCCTCGTTAAACTTTTAACAACAAATTTATTGTGTGAGATAGTAATATTACCAATTTTACTGTCTCAAACAATAAAATTAGTAATATTACTATCCCAAAAAGTAATATTACTAATATTACTATCTCGAACACGAATATTACTGTCCCGAACAATAATATTATGAATATTACTTTACCGAACAGTAATATTACTAATATTACTCTCCCGAACAGTAATATTATTGCATGAGACAGTATATGGTCGAAGACATCAAAATTGAATGCCAGGACGATAAAATTAATTAATACAGTAAAATTACTGTCTCAGACAGTAATATTACCGTCTCAGATAGTAATTTAGCAGTCAATACAGTAATATTAATTAAAATATATTTTCTAAGAAAAAACAAGTTTTAAAAAAAAAAAAAAAGTTTAACGGCGGTTGACCTGTCGGAAAAAAATTCAGAAAAAAAAAAAAGTTTTCAAAAAAATTTGGAATAAGGGTCAAAATTGGTTAATTGGTGAAATTGAGGTGTAAATCATAAAATTGGAGTTGAATTAGGGTTTCAAGGAATTGGGGGTAATTTTGGTATATAAAAGAGTTTTCCTTATTTGCAAATAAGTTTGAATGAGCTGGAATTATTTGGTAGACAAAAAAGTTGGATGTCCATTTTTTAATTAAGTGCTCTTGTCATGGGCCTATTTGCCATTTACCCTAAATTTATGGGTCTCTTCGATTTAACTCCTCAATACTTCTTTTGATAGGGGGAGACCCATATTATGCGCTCCTAATTTCAGCTATCAATTTTTCCAATTATCCAAATGCCACCTTATCAGCACTATCATCGCCCATTAGCCTTTTTTTAATACTTTTTTTTTAATTTTGATTTTTTAACTTGCTTTCTCTATCAGGTATATTAATCGACTATGAAGCATATTAATCGACTATGATGAAGCATAGTTGATTAAGGAACTGACTACTAAAAAAAAAAAAAAAACACAACTTCATAAAACGAAAATAATTTTTATTTTTCAAAACATATAATATACATAAATTGTAATTGGTTTATATTAATCGGAAACAATACACAAAAATCCAAAAATGATGTAAAAATGAAATCGAGTAACATTAATCGACTACCAAAATAGTCGATTAACACTTTAATCGACTATTAGAGCATAGTCGATTACCTTAATTGACTATGATGAATTATAGTCAATTAAGGGTCCGGACTGCGCGAATTTCTCTATCCGCGCCGTCTTCTGTCTAATCTACCAAAAAACCCTAGATTTGTTCCCCATCGGCACCACACCGCCACCATATCACACCATCACCACCCAACTTCGATATTCTAACGGTCTTTTATTACAAATAAACTAAATCACAGTCAGCACGACCAACCAAAGCAGAACCACCACCCCATCAAAATCCGATTCCGACAACAAATCGACAATTTTACATATTTTCGCCGCCGATGTAGCAATCCTGGTAATCGAATTCAGAATCGCTATCAAAATCATTATCACCTTTAGGGCTTTTGTTCAGATCTGCAAGTCCTAATTCTGCGAAGGGATAGAGAGCGGGAGGAGTAGGAGGAGACGTCTCAATGGGGGAATTGAAAGGCGAAGAAGATGGATCAACCCCGACGGTGACGGCGAGGGATACGACGACGACGATGAATCCAACGGGATTGGCGCCGTTGTTCTGGCGGTGATGCCGGTGGTTGGTTCTTCATCTTTCGATCAAGAGAAAATAAACTAGAGAATTGATTGATTGGGAAAAGTAGAATAGTAAAAAAAATAGAGAAGAGAAGGGAGAAGAACGGAAGAAATAGGACTAGGGTTGTGGAAGGGTATAGTAGATAATTTAAGGGTAGTTTTGGAATTATGAAAATAGCACATGGGTGAAATATTAACTAATGGGATTTTCTCTAATTATTTTTTAGAGGGAGATTTTCCTTAACTACATTTCCTAGAAGAGGGGTTCTTGCTAAATTTTCCAATAAAATTATGTATATATCCAGTGTTCAATTTATGTATAATACATCATTTTTGCTTATGGAGTTCGTGCCACATGTAAAAGGGGAAGAATGCTTAGAACTAGGGTGAAAGATTCATGAAGTTGGTACGCCTGCTACAAAAAATTAAAGACCATCAGATTTCAAAGTCGCACGATCTAATTCAACATTTTCACACAATTGAGCAAGTCTAGCATATTTTTTTCATGGTAACAGGATCACTATGACTGACTCCATTGAGTTCGCCATTATACTTCGATTATGCCCTCCTAAAAGGAACATTAGTTCTAACAAAGCCGTCGTCGTCTACCAAAACAACTGGAAATGTTTCAAAAAAGGTAGGCATACGACGTACAAAAAACTCACGCCCTTCTTTATCTCTAAAGATAGGGCGTCCTAACCGTCCAACCGCTCTGATTCTATCTTTGTCCTTTCCGTTTGAAGAAAGGAAGGATTCCAAAGAATCGATCTTTCTTTTAGTGGTTGAATCTCTCTTTGATTGATCAATGTGTGATATTATGAATCCTCATTACTAATGGAATCCAAATGATCTTTGGATTGATCAGAAGATCAGTACCTATTCTTTAAGTACTGTTCTGGGAGTCGATAAGCTAATTCCGGTGGATGTCTATTTGCCTAAACCAGAAGCGGTTATAGATGCTAAAGAAAACTTCGTAAAAAATATCTCGTGAAATCTATGAAGATGGAATTCGGTCTCAAGAAGCACGTCGGTTTTTTACAATCAATCACAAGTTTCATATTGCGAATACTGGAAATTATGATGACAATTTTCAAACCTAATAATCTTATGATTTCAAAAAGTCTTTTCACCATTTTGTTTTTAGCGTGATATGCCTAATTTGGCCAACCCAATGGGCCTACAAATACTCTAATAATTGGGCCCACTACACGAAAGCCCAAACACCTTCAAAATAAGGCTTGGGCCCAACAAAGCAAACCCAACCCAATAAACGACATATAAATAGAGGTTTGACTCATTTTGTTAAGGTACGCCCTATTATCCAAATAATACTAGGGGTCATATTCTCCCAACTATTTCCATTATCCGCACGTCTGACTTGAGCGTCGGAGGGGTTTCCGCCGGATCAACCCCCGGCCTAGTTCACGTGTTCTTTGTTCGCAGGTATCTCAGGGCTATCTAGCACGTGAGCAGTGACCCACTTTGCTTTCCCAGCTCCTTCAATCTCAACTATATAAGGTGATCTATTTTTAGCATCATCATTTTGGCGCCGTCTGTGGGAAGGCAGACATAATCACGTAGCGCGCACGATGGCTTTGAGACATTTGCCCAGGGGGAGTGTGACACTGCTAACAACCTCCCACCTCGTGGAGGCTCTGGCTTGCCACATCCTCCTCCTCGTGTTCGGGATCCACCACGAGACCTTCCTCGGATGTCCCACCAGATCCTCAACAGGATTCACTTCTTCCCGCCCCTCGATCGGTTCAGACAACCGACGAGGCCCTTCAATGCTAGCATGGGTTATAGACTCCCTGGGGGCTTACCTCTGCCCCGAAAATATTTCGTTCGCCAAGGGTTATCGACTCCCTGGGGGCTTACCTCTGCCCCCAAAATATTTCGTTCGCCAAGGGTTATCGACTCCCTAGGGGTTTACCGTTCCCCATAAACTTTTCGCTCGCCAAGGGTTATCGACTCCCTGGGGGTTTACAATGCCCCCAAAATATTTCGTTCACCAAGGGTACGTGATCGCCACATCATAAGTTGGGGGTTATCCCACCCCAAGGTTAGGCATCTCACCCCAAGGGTACGTGATCGCCTCATTCTAAGTTGAGGGTTATCCCAACCCAAGGTTAGGCATCTCATCCCAAGGGTACGTGATCGCTTCAACCTAAGTTGGGGGTTATCCCACCCAAGGTTAGGCATCTCATCCCAAGGGTACGTGATCGTCTCATCCTAAGTTGGGGGTTATCCCACGCTAAGGTTGGGCATCTCATCTCAATGGTTGAACTCCACCCTTACTTTTCAACCTCAAGCGGGTTCACATCCCACACCTCCATCCGGATTTACATCACTCTCGGATCCCTCTGATTCTTCACTATCACTCCTAAAATCTACAAATTGGGATCTAAAACGTCTCCTACTAGCACCAACACATCTATAATATTGGTAATTCCAATATTCGATGCCAAATTATGATCCAGAGAAGAAACAAGTTGACGCTCCGCGAAAACGGGCGAAAAAGGACCAATAACGCGCCTCACGCGCGAATCAGCCCTACCCCACCCCACCCCAGCCCCCCACCCCCCCACCCACCCACCCGCGCGTCGCGCGGAGTACCCCCCCCCCCCCCCCCCCCCCCCCCCCCCCACCCCCGCGTCGCGCGGAGTACCCCCCCCCCCCCCACCCACCCGCGCGTCGCGCGGGGTACCCCCAACCACCCGCCCACCTACCCCCTCTCTCTCCTTCTCCCTTTCTCTCTCCTCCATATCCCTCTCTTTCTCTCTCCTCCCTACCCCTACCCTACCCTACCCCTCCCTCATCTCTCTCTCTTCTCTCATCCAACACACCCCCACGTGACAACTCACATTCTCTCTCCATCAATCACATCGCGCGGCCCACTCTCCTCTCTTCCATCAATTAAAGGCGCGATCCACCCCACCTTCCTCCATCCGCGCGAATTCTACCGTGTTATACCAAATCGCGCGTAGATTTCACCTCGCTTCACCAAATCGCGCGAGAATTTCTACGCGCTCCACCAAATCGCGCGAACTCTTCAACGCGCCTACCAAATCGCGCTCGCTATCAAACGGATAAATAAAAAAAAAATTATTTCTCCACGCCATGCCAACGATTAACGCAAGACTACAGCACAGATCTACTCTCAATACGATCCGGTACCCCTTTCTACTTAGCTCCCACATCGTCTCGAGAGTGGGGGGCTTGCGAGACAACTCCCACGAGGAGCCAACTCGCTCAGTACTACCACCCGCAGCGAGACAACTCCCACGAGGAGCCAACTCCCTCGGGTCTCATACCCACAGCGGGACAACTCCCACGAGGAGACCACTCGCTCCATCCTACAACCAGCAGCGAGACAACTCCCACGAGGAGCCAATTCCCTCGGGTCTACGTAACCATAGCGAGATAACTCCCATGAGGAGCAAACTCGATCGGTCCTACAACCAGCAGCGAGACAACTCCCACGAGGAGCAAACTCGCTCTGTCCTACATCCGGCAGTGAGACAACTCCCACGAGGAGACAACTCGCTCGGACCTACAACCCCTTGCGAGGAAAATCCCACGAGGAAGCCACTCGCTCGGTACTACGAACCCGCAGCGAGACAACTCCCACGAGGAGCCAACACGCTCGGTACTACAGCGAGATAACTCCCACGAGGAGAGAAATCGCTCAGAGCGACATCAATCCGCACACTCGTCAGTCGCGCGTCATCCAATGATTCTACAACTTCGCTGCGAGACAACTCCCATGAGGAGACAACTCGCCCGAAACTCACTATATAATCGCAAGCTCAAGTTAGCACGATTACATACCTAGAAACACTTAGAAATATTATGGGAATCTATATAGCCTGGCCAGCTTGATTACTCAAATTTATCTACTTGTTTTCGATGGATCCTTCATTAAAACGTGGCCACGGTCCAAACATACTTACGACCCACGAGGTCTAACAAGGGGCACGATCCCCATATAAAAAAAAAAAAAAAATCTTGAGAGTCTGATCCACTCATCAAGTACATCACGCACAAGGCTATATGTAAACACATATAAGCAACGCGTCAAACCATTGACAACGTCAATACATAAACAACTCCCACGAGGAGATAACAACGCCGACGACTCAAGTAATTTACATCGCGACATTTTGGTCGCGCTACGCGCCAACGCGCCTTCACTCCCTTCCGACACACGCTCCAACGCGTTTTCGCACACCATCATGCCTTACGCCAACGAGCGACTACTACAATTTTTACTCTCGACACGATCTGAAATCCATTCCGACATGGCCCCTACATCGACTCGAGAGTGGGGGCTTAATGATATGCCTAATTTGGCCAACCCAATGGGCCTACAAATGCTCTAATAATTGGGCCCACTACACGAAAGCCCAAACACCTTCAAAATAAGGCTTGGGCCCAACAAAGCAAACCCAACCTAATAAACGACATATAAATAGAGGTTTGACTCATTTTGTTAAGGTACGCCCTATTATCCAAATAATACTAGGGTTCATATTCTCCCAACTATTTCCATTATCCGCACGTCTGACTTGAGCGTCGGAGGGGTTTCCGCCGGATCAACCCCCGGCCTAGTTCACGTGTTCTTTGTTCGCAGGTATCTCAGGGCTATCTAGCACGTGAGCAGTGACCCACTTTGCTTTCCCAGCTCCTTCAATCTCAACTATATAAGGTGATCTATTTTTAGCATCATCAGAGCGTTTGCGCTTGAAATAAAACTAAATGCGTTAGGCGAATGCTGATGTGAAGATGACCTTTTTTTTTTCCCCTCAGATCATGGGAAACGATATTGCAAAAAATTTGGAGAAGATGATTTTGGGGGTGTTTTCCCTTTGCCCAATGTAGCTGAAGAAAATGGGAAGTGGCGAGATTAACGGGGTTTTTTGGGATTTTTGTTTTATTCTAATTTTCTATTGCATCGTTTGTTTCAATGTATTAGGGGAAAATTTGTAAATAGGAAAAGCGAGGAGTATGTACAACGAATGAAAAAATGTTGGGTTTAATCCTATTAAATAAAAGTTTAAGGTTTCGTTTGGGTTGAGAGATTAGCCATGATTAACTAAATGATAATTAGAATTTGTTATGATGTTTGGTGTGCCAAATAAATTTTGGGCCGTTAGGTTATCATGGTTTATCTTGTCTTTTAAATGTTATTTTATTGAACATTTCATGGTCCAATAATGCAAGGGGTTTTTGTGCATAAGTCTCTAACCAAGCATATTTATCATTCTAGGTTTAGGGGCTATATCTCTTTCAGCAATAAGCACATCCTTTAATATTTATTATAAATAAAGAAAAAATTCATGTATATGACAAAATTACCCCCAACCCGTTATACATAATTCTTAATTGTAACCTCAATTTAATCAATTTTGACCACAAAAGTCCAATTATGAATTTTTTTTTTCAAAAACTTTTTTTTTTTCAAGAAATATTTTTTTGCCGCCGGATTCCGGTGTTGACTTTTCGATTTTTTTTTTACGCCCGCCGCTAAACGTTGACCGTAATTGTGCTGTTATTAACGGTAATTCAGTAAATTAACGTAATTATACTGTCACTAACAGTACATGAACGTAACTGTACTGCCGTGGACAATACATTTATGTAATTGTACTGCCGTTGACAGTACAATTAGAGTCAATGACAATATTAATATTTTATTTTGTTATTTTTTTTTATTTTGTTTCATTTGATGACAAGTCAACGTAATTATATTAGTGTCGTTGACAGTAAAATAACTGTAAACACAATAATATTACTATCTACCACATCAATATTATTATTTTTTTTGGGTTTTTTTTTCTGTTTGAGTTATTCACGGAGTAACGTAATAATATTATTGTCTATCATTGTAATATTAATGTAAACACAATAATATTACTGTGGGTTGACGGTAATATTACTGTTGTTATAGTAATATTACTGTCAACTACATCAATATTATTATTTCTTTTGGGTTTTTTTTGTTTTGTTTGAGTTATTCACGGAGTAACATAATATTATTGTCTATTACTCTAATATTACCGTGGTTGACGGTAATATTACTGTTGTTATAGTAATATTACTGTCACTCACAGTAATATTAATTCTTTTGGCTTTTTATTATGTTTACATTTGTTGAACGGTTAACATATTAATATTAAGAATTTTGTTGTGTTAATATTACTGTGTTAAAGATTAATATAGCAATATTACTGTGTTAAACTGTAGTATAGTTAATTTTACTGTGTTTAACAGTAATAGTTAATATTATTGTCAATCACAACAATATTGTTGTTTACACGGGAAAAAAAAAATGTTACAGGAAAAAAAAATCGAAAAAGTAAACGCCGGAAATCTGTGGCGGAAAAATCAGGAAGAAAAAAAAATAAATGGTAAATTACAACCACTCATGAGGTATGGTCAATTTACGAAAACCCCCCTCTTTTTTGGATAATTACTTCTACCCCCAACTATGATTTTTTTCTTACACCTCTACCCTTATGGTGTCAAATTCAACATAATCATCTAGATTTCGTGGAATGTGCTCTAGTTTGTACTCATTTTGTGTTAAAACACAGTTTCTGATGCACCGCAATCTGATATAAACAAGCCAAAAAACACATATTATGATCATCTTGCTTCAAAATGTAGAGTTCGAATGGGATAAAACGGGTACAAAAGTTATATTATTCCATATAATCTCGAAGATTCCACTAAATTTGAAACAACAAGGATAGACGTATAAAAAGATTTATAGTTGAGGGGATGGATGTAATTACCCAAACAAGAGGGGGTTTTTTATAATTTGACCATACTTCAGGGGTGATTGTAATTACCCAAAAATAAAATAAAACAGGAGACACAAACAAAACATCCTATCAACAAATCATGTGATACTTATAAAATTCTAAAGGCCAAATATCTAACCTCTGAAATTGTGTGAGCTGTTACTCTTTCATCTCCATCGATCACGTAATTTCTTCGTACTGGACCAGATTGCGCACCATACGCAAGTACCATATGGTGAGATGTGGGAGAAAACTGCAACAATGGACAACAAACTTCGGATAAATTTTTCATTTCAAAAATTTTACTGAAACGTACGAGTGAATATACGATTATGAAAACAATTATGAAATGATGCTCACTTGTATAGATGTCAAAAAGTGAGCATCTCTTATGGCCCCAGATTCCAGGACTAAGCCAAATCTAAGCACACAGATTCATTACAGTTAAAAAGATATACAAGATTACAACAACCTGTAAAAATACATGCACTCATATCTCGATATAAAATTACTTACGTATTTTTTTCAAGTGAGTAGATCCTAAGCTCATATATAACTTGTTGAGGTCGTGGATCATCCAAGTCTGGTCTTGGTGAAAGACATGCAATACACGCAGGTGACATGTGGGCACCCATGGATCTGCAAAAACCTCGTTTCCTTTCAACTAATGCCCTTTGTAATGAAAAATTAAATAGAGATAGTTGCACAACATGAACGTACCTTTGTAGTACGACATGCGGAATTGTTAGCCGTGGTGCATCAAGAGGGGTCTGGGGATTTCTCATATCATGTCGCCATATGCTAAGTTGCATTATGATACGTGAGCTGAACTCTCTGTCTTCAAATGGAACTTGGTGATGTGGCCAATACCGGAACCAACCGATACGTGAGTCGAACTCTCTCTCTTCAAATGGAACTTGGTGATGTGGCCAATACCGGAACCAAGAATCCCCTTTCTCTAACGAAGAGGGTATAAACTGATATCGGCCGGAATTATTCCGGTACATAAAACATGGAATGACGGAGAGAGGAGTGTCCATGCCCAACTCATTTTCACAGACTTTGTATGTGAATGGAGTGGGGTACTGCACGTCACAGGGCAAATTGTCGAGTACCGAGAGCTCCGAAACTGTGCAAGGAGCATGCTGAAAAGATACACTATGAAATTGATCGATGGAAGAAAGATTTATAATAGTAGTAACTGAACATAAATAAATGCATTACCTCAACAGTAACAATTAAGGGCAGACATGAATTGAAATAGACACCCTTGAATATGTCGGGTACATGCAATACACTAATCGTTGGTCCAATAGGCCCGTCCCTAGTGTAATTGCACAAATATAGCTGCAAATAAGAAAGAAAAAATGTTAACAAATTATTAGATAACGAAATCTATTTGATGCTGCATAAATATATAACTTTTTTGCCGGCAGCTACGGCCAGAATCTCCCCATTGGAATGAAAATCCATCGAAGTTATGATACCACCTGGGATTTTTACACGAAAACATCGAAATACTTCAAATCAGAAAAATAGAAACATAAATATATATTTATACTATCTATAAAAGTGTGAATGTTTGGTGGTTTCTTTCATTTTTGTTTGGACAAAAATTCCCCTGAAAATAATTAAAACTTCAAGGTCAATTAAGTAAAAAAAGTAATAATTAAATAGTTTATTAATGAATATTAAATACAAAAATTAATAATAATTGATTATTGAGTATATTGAGTATTTAGATTTCGTTAAGAAAAAAATTGTAACCACAACAACTTAAATCGGTGGGTAATCGTTGGTTGAACCAACAGTCGATTTGTGAAATTGCATTTTAAAATCATAATCAAACTCCTAACCTTAAAGGTTGGTTAATGATCTTGTATTTTTAAATTGTGAACCCCGATCGATTCTGACCCGTGAACCGTTGGTTCACGAGTCTTCATCCTATTTTTCATTTATGTTTATTTTTTCATAAATATCCATTTGTCCTTTGTTCTAACAATAATATATATATATATATATATATATATATATATATATATAATGATAAATAATCAAGAGTAAATGATGCAACTTGAAATAAAAGTAATTACAAGAAAGAAAATGTTCTAATTTAGAAAAAATTAAAAAAAAATCACTATACATATTGTTTTTAAAGTTACGACGAGGATAAAAAATTATTAGAATAACCTAAGATGAAATAGATATGGTAAAATAAATACTATAATTTATGTATATCAATATTAAATAAAATCATATTCTACTATTTTAATATTTTATATATAAAAGAAAGAAACGTTGGGCAACCTCCAAAATTCTAATGGTATTTCTGTAATTAAATATTTTTAATATTTTTTTCTCTAACAATTTCTAACTATAATTTTTAACAATTATCAAAATTGAAACTAAACCGTAAAGAATCCTACCTAATGGTACTTCAGTAATTATTTATTTTTAATATTTTTTGCCTACTAATTTTCTAAGTTATAACTATAGTTTTCAACAATTATTCTATTTTTTCATCAGTATATCTCAAATCTTAAAAGATAATGATAGAAATTTAATTTGTTAAATCTTAATCTATATATTTGGATTAGGGGTGGGTTTGGTAGGGCAGCCGTACCAAATCCCTCGAATCACTACCATTACCGAAATTTCGGTATTATGAAATCCATTACCATTGCCCTACCAAAAACTTTGGTATACCGATTTCGGCATACCAAAATTTCGGTACGGTAGGGTATGGTAATGGTAATTACCAATCTATATTATCTACTATTTAAATCTAAATTCAATATCATTTTTTTCAAAACCATTCAAGGTATATACATGTTTAAAATGTTCAAACTAGTATTTATGATATAAGTATTCTAAATATATGTTTTTAATTTACCTAATATTAAATATTTCGTAAATACAATTATAAAATAAAAACTTTTAATATCAATTAAATCATTATTAATGAAAGCAATTTAAAATATTTTTGACATACCTAAAGAGTATAATTAATTTTAACTCATAATAGTTAGTTAGGATACTATATTAACTTTCTATATATAATAAATTAATTATTAAAATAAAATTTTATTTATTAATAATATTTCGGTACGGTAGGGCAATACCATTGTAATAATATTGAGTGCCGTTGCCCTACCAAAACATTTCGGTAGGGTACGGTAATAATTCGGTAGAAATATTTCAGTAGAGAATCGGTAGGGCTCGGTAGGGCAACGGGTTGGTAGGGCAATTTGGTAAAAAAATCCACCCTAATTTGGATTATAAATCTTAATATGTCTGATTTAAAAAAAAACTAATGTTATATAAAATATGTATAATACTACATTATTAAATTTTACTATATTAATATACTATATTTTCTTATTATGTATAAATTGATTTTTTTTTCACTTTTGAAATAATATCCCGTGCATCGCACGGGGAAAAAATGCTAGTGCCTACCAGAGCTAAGCGATCCTAGGATCGTTCCTTGACTTGTATCCCACCTACGAACTTCCATGTCCCCAGCACTTACTACAATTTCGGGATACAATGGATGGAACTTGACCTGCACAAATGTCAGCATATCAGATAAGGAGCAAAATCAATTTTTTTCACAAGAGCTCATGTGCGGTTGTTTATAAGGGCATGAACACTGCAGTGGATCGGAGGAGCAAACGATATTGCTAGTTTAGATTTTTTTACGCATTATGAATTGAAAATATTAACCATGCTAAAATAACGTGAAAGCCACATGTAAAATTTCTAGTGCAAAATATGAAAAAATGGTTAAACTGTGAGGTTGAAAAAAAATAAAAATAAAACTGTTTTGGTGCAACGTGCAAAACGACCCATGATGTGTAAAGACTACTTATCACATTAGGTTTAATTCTGCAATGAATTTTCAATCTCATGGTGTCTCCAGTCTCACAGTCTATTAGCCTTAATGAGTGGTTCGAACTGCCAAAACAAATAATTCAAATTTTTTTAAAATTTAACTCAGAAATATTTAACATATTCACTATGGAATAGATGACTAACTCTGCGCACGCAATAGTCTTCCCATCCGGGCTAAGGCCATAGCCCTAACTATCCCGACATAGTGTGGCAAAGGTTGTGGAATAAACCTGCCATGTCGGAGGAGTGATTTCTCCTCTGCCCTGTGGATCAACCAAAGTTATTAAGAAATAAGGTATAGGGTAATCGATCAACAATCATATATGACAAATGCCGCCGTGTATATCAACAAATTATTTTAGCAATACTTCATTAAGAAACTAGGAAGATGATAGATTAATCGAACAAATGCCACGACTGAAGTTGTCGTGCTCCTTTAGCTTGGCCAGATAGCTCTCTTTTAGCTAACAGATGAATTAATTATACCACGGGTTCATCATTACTGCCACATTAATTAGTACCATAAAGTACAACGACATCAATACATACTCCTGAACTTAACCAAAACTTTGATCGGACACAATAAATCTGATAAAAGTTCAACCATTTTGTGGAAATAATGAATATTATTATCAAAAACATTATGTAGTATTGAATTAGAAGTTACAAAATTTTTAGTTTCTAACATATAATCATCACCAAACATTCGTATTTACATTTACATGCTCTAAAATTGTGCACTACATTTAAAAAAGGAGAATCTGGCCGATTTTGACAGTTGTTATAGTACAAATAATAAATGAATAAAAAGAAATATGTTTATATGAGATGATCATGAGAAAGTATAAATTCAAATATAGCAGTGATACTTATAGTCAAACACCATAACAGAAGTACATCCAGACAGTACTCTACCCTAATTCAATCAACAAACAACTTAAATTGCGAATTTGTTTCTCCACCATAAATGATAAAAATCATTACACAAATGCATTTCTATATGTATTCAGTATAGCTACATTCATAGACAATGAGATATTCAATCGTTGGTACAGATAAAGGTGGCACACAATGACTTTGCAACAGCCGCACGCTACATACATGTGATTTGAGGCGTGTAAAGATCAGTACGATATCATTTCATTTAGGACAACTTTTACACACAAAACTACTTAAAACAATATTCATACCAGTTTAAATTGCAAAATAATTCCCTCCCGAAATGATAAAAAACCATTAGAAAAATGCGTTTAATATGGATTCAATAGACAACAAAAATTCAACCAATCATAATATTGCAACCGTGTAGATTTCATGCTTGAGGCGAATACAAATCAGTATAATACAATTTTATCAAATGATTTGAGGCGTGAGGAAATCAGTACAACACCATTTTATTTAGGACAATCTTTATGCACTAAGACTAAGATAAGATTAGCCAAGATAAGACTAAATAATCTAATGAAACCCAATTTCATCTATGGATAATCTCTATAGCAGAAATAATAACTTAATTGCAGAATAATTCCACCCAATTGATTAAAACCCCTTAGAAAAATGATAATGCAACCAACCATTTTGCAGATTGTCTTTTGACGGAAATGCCCTTACCTTAGTGCCCAAGCCAGATGATAGATAGCATACCACCTTTATGCTCATGCATATATTATTTTTGTTTCTTATTTTCATTTATTAAAGTGGTGTTTTTATTTTTGATAAATAAATTTAAATGGTGTTTAGTGTCTGAATTTTTGACACATTTGGGAGGCAAAATCATATTAACACTAACTAATAACTAGTAACACATTTTTGGTTCACGGGACACATCGTTGGTTGTACTTGTAAACATTTAAGAATTTCAAATGTATATACGTAACATAAGATAAAATGTGAAGGAAAAAAAATTATTGATTACTATAAAATAATATGCAATAATGTTTTTAATAAATACAATATATAATAGCATACATTTATCTGAAAATGGCATGGATTCCTCTACTTCATTATCATCCGTATTTTGTTGGGTTACATCTACTAACATCTCATTTGATTTTCACTAAAAGAGTGGGGCTGCAAATTAAGATTGAAAAGAAAATTCAAAACTCTATTAATCATATTTTGTAAAATGTGGCTAAATCAATGAATTTGAAATTTGATAAATACTGGGAAAGGTAAGAGAATTTGAGTACGGTCATATACATAACCATATATTGTCATTGGTCAAATCTTTAGAATCTTTTATTGAGTCTTCATAATTCATAAAGATCGTCTTATTATAATTTATATGATTCAAATTAAAGGATAACAATTTAAAATTAATGATAGAGTGCCACGTACCGATATATCGTATCGAAAGTAACGGTATACCGCAATTGTTGGTACGTAAGTTGTATCGAATTTTCCAATACCATATGATTCGGTATGTACACAGTATTGATCAAAATATCCGGCAACCGTACCAAAATCACGACTAATAGAGAGTATAGATATAGATATAAATAGAGATGTAGAACATAAACCATTGAAAGAATTTCTTATACTAACCTAGCTCCGTCTTCGTTTCAAAGGAGGAGATTCCATCGGCTAGCTGACAAGTTTTTTCGACAATTATGCGAAGCTAGCCCGACAAGGTTTTTTGCACATACTCTGCCTTCTACAAAATGTGTTTTGCTCAATTTTACCCCAACTGGATTTTCTACTTTTGTTTGTTTAATTTTTTTAGTTAGTTTACTAAAATTATACTTTAAATATATTATTGTTTCCATATTTTTTATATTTTCTTTCAATTTATTCTTTAAATATATTATTTTCTCTTTAGTTTTAATGTTTTTCTTCAATTTCCTACATTCATTTTACACCAATATTTTCTGGTGACTACATTCAAAATTATCTGGCAATTATAAAACATCAATCCAAATATGAGTTCCACTTAAAATCAAAGGGGAAAGAAAAAGTCCGATTCAACATTCCAAACCACAAAATAAAACACTTTTTTTTAAACAATAAAAAGAGCAATAATTAAATATCCAAAACTCGAAAAATATAATCTTAACCTAAAAAATAATTATAAAAAAAATATGTAAAGTTACGATCATCGAAGATTTTCTTCATCATCACCAAACGGTGATACCAAGTGTTCAAAGTAGAGAATCGAATCAATTCTTGAGTCAGTCATATTAACTCGGGGGTCAAGAATACGAACTCGAGACTTTCGCAACTTATCTTGTCCATTAAAAACAACTACATCCGACACTAAAGCCACCGCAAAGTCTCCATTCTTCGACAACCATAACGGCATTACACGAGAAACCCAACCTCCGCGATCATAAAAATCCGAAAATTTCCAAATCTTAGTCCATGATTGAGGGTCGCCATATTTCATCATAACCCAAACATGTACGTCAAATACGGTCGTACAAATCAAACTAAGATAGCCTCCCAAATCTTTCACATCCGGTGAAAAATAAATATTAAGGGGCAAGTATTCCGGCCCGGTAAAAGTTTCGTATTTCTCCTCTACCAAATCAAAAGAAACAACATCCCAACCATGTAAATCTAATAAGACATTCGTACCCTTCACCGTCCAATGCAACCTTCCGTTGACAAACTTGCCGTGACCGAAATTGAACCGACGGTAACGCTTGTCCGAAATTTCAAGTTTCCTCCAAGAACAAGTCGTGGAACTATAGACATGCGTCTCGTAGGGGTACAAATAGGCGCGGGTGCAGACAACCTTATAGTCGTCGGTGGACTCGTCGTACGCGAACCCGTACATGAAATGATGCCACATAGGCAAACTAAGTGCTCTTAGGTCAGGAGAAGGAGGTGGAAGAATGTTCTTGGCTTGTCTAGTTGTGGGGTTCCATATAAACAATTTAAAACCCTCGTGAAGGAGACGAGTACGAGCCCGTTACACGATCAATGGATCTGAATATCGGAATTCGAGATTTTGATGGGCCCGTCGTAAAAATTAGTTGTCGAGGCTAAAGACTGTAGGTTAAAAAACGGCGGCGTTTTGGGGGTGGGGTTTGTAAGATTGCATGGACCGATACTTTCCGGTTCATGAAGTACAGACCGGAGTGAACATGACCCGATACTGTGGTGGTCTTTATCACGGCGGAAGAGGAGGAGGTGATGGTGGTGGTGGCTGAAATCTGAATCATTCGTACTCGTCGATGATTTCTTCTTCAGATGCTCTTTCGCAAAACGTCTGCTCGAGATCAAAGAACGCCACCGTTTCGAAACGCATTTGAATCTCAACAAGGATTTGATTGGCAATTTGTACAGTAATTCCTCGATTATTTCTTCTGGAATGTTTCTGATTCGTTCTCCCATTCTCCGGAAAATTTCTCTTCTCTAATTCTGAATAAAAACCTAATCTTTAACCTGATAAAATCCAATCCTTTTTTATTATTAAAAAAAAAAAAAATCGTCTCTAAAGAAATAAAAACCCAATCTAGTGTAAACACGTTTTTATTTTATTTTGGGTATATTACAATCACCCCTGAGGTATAGTTAAGTTACGGAAAAACCTCTTATGTTTAGATGATTATAACTATCAATCAACTATGAATTTTCTTACACGTCCACCCTTATGGTATCAAATTCAACATAATTTTCTAGATTTCGTGGAATGTTCTCTAGTTCGTACTCGTTTTGTGAAAAAATGCAGTTTCTGATGCAGCACAATATGATATATACAAGTCAAAAACCACCTCTTATGATCATCTTGCTTCAAAATGTGGAGCTCGAATGGGATAAATCAGGTACAAAATTGAGAATATTCCATAAAATCTAGAAAATTCCACTAAATTTGACATCGCAATGGTGGACGTGTAAGAAGATTTATAGTTGAGGGGTGATTGTAATTACCCAAACATGATGGGTTTTCGTAATTTAACAATACCCAAGGAGTGGTTGCAATTTAGCCTTTTATTTTTATTTCCACATTTTTGCGCATAATATGACAGCGTTTTTCTCTTCTTTATTTCCGTTCAAGGGATTCATTTTTAATTTCGTTCACTCTTATCATTTTCCCCTATTTGTTCCACCACGGGTAAGAAAAGTTGGTTGACAGACCGAAACCGGTGGTTTCATTGACAGTTCACGTGTATTTGCACTGTAACTAATATATATTAGAGTTATACAAATTATTTAAGATCTCTCATTTGAAGAATAGCCAGTTATTTTTTTAAGAATAACCACTTGATTGTCCAATTCGCTCACTGCTTTCTCAACCACTTTCTCAACTCAGGCATCCAGTCTCATTCTATCATCCAAAAAAATCCATGGCACAATTCTAGATTCTTATAGTTATATAAATAAAAGTTCAATCTCAGACCAAATAACAATTCTATGCCTGGACTTTGAATAAAGTAATGGTCATCCTCTTGTTTGGTGAGGTGCACATTGCATGCATTGCCTCTGAAAATTTTCCAATGTCACCTACAAGCGTGTGGTTGACCATTTGCATTGACTCTGAATTTTTTTCCAATGTAACCTACAAGCAAGCGTGTAGTCGATCATTCCGCATTTACAGTAATTGGTTTTAGTAAAAATTTTGAAATGCAAAATTTATCTGAAGCTCCTGTATTCATTTTTCGTAGTTATCCAATATCTCATCGTGTATGACTAGTCTATAATCATAATTATTGTCCACATGTGGAAATTATGTGATTGAGAGAGGTACAAGAGTCCCTTATTATGTCCATAACCGACAATCAAGATCAAATAAATCATATAGTATATAATCATTATCAAGAGTATTCCGAATAAAATATATAGAAAGAAATAACTAGAACTTATTGAAAATGTCCATAAAAGTGTTTAAGTGGTAATCTAGAACTATTTACAAGAATATGTAGAAACCTCCTTATGATGGATCGAATTTGTGCCTTGAACCAAAATGTGGCGGCCACAACAACTTGTCTGCAGAAATATTCTTACGGTAATGGTGATTTAGATGAGACGAGGAGGAATTGGATTGGATCGTGTAAATTGATAATACCAACTGTTCAAGAGTAGAATTAGTAGATGCTGGAACAAATAGTACCAAAAGATAAATTAGGGCTCAATTATGATAACATAACTTGAAATCTAAAATCTTGTTTCAATCTAAAAAATAATATATATATATATATATATATATATATATATATATATATATATATATATATATAGTTTTACAAAATTACATTTTTCAAAAACCATAATAAAGCGGCTAACAAAATGAAATCAGAGTTTCTAGATCGGCTACAAAAAATGGCTCGAAGCATGGCATAGGAACAAATCTCTGCATGGCCGCTCTTGGCTAGGTCAACTTCTAAACATGTAAATCATTACCTGCATCATAAGAATTAATGAGCTAATGGCCCAGCAAGTTGAAACTGATGTAATAGTAATATATTACATAAATTCATCAATATGTACAATAACATATATAACTTCATTCATGATCATTTTCTTTGAAATCCTTCTCTTTTTCGGGTACCCTTGAATTGTGGTACTTAACTAATAGCAATAGATTGTGGTTTTCAGAATATGTTCATCATATTTAGCCAATATATAATACGAGGTTTCCATACCGGCCTTTCGACCTCAGGTATTAGCCGTATTTCATTTCTTTAATTGTGGGTTTTTCATACTGATTTTTCGACCTCAGGTATTTGCCACCGTGTGTTCGGTCCGCCGGTTCCTCCCGCGTCCCTTGCCTACCCGACCATTAATCAAGTACCATATCCCATTTTCAAAACATATTCTTTCATATCACTATGACTCATCAATCATTCAAACATCATGCACAACACGTAGCAAAAGACACATTAAAGCACACATAATATAGTTCTTATGATGAGTAAATGAAAGCTTCAACTTATCTAAAGTCAATGTAGTGTATGAAGTGAAAAGATCAGTCTTAGATAGGGTGTGCTAAAACCCTTGATTAGAGATGGATTCAAACTTCAAAACGTGGGATTTTCAGCTAGAAAAGGTGAAGAATTTGTTCGAGCTATACTTCTATGAGTTCTTATGGTTTGATGTTCTCTTATGTGAATATGGAAGTGAAGAAATAAGAAGAAAAGTTTACGTGAATTAGTCTGGTCTTTTTTGGAAGAAGACAAGTGAAAATGAAGACTAAAACACAAAGTCTTCACTTATCTACCCATTCCCAACAAGGCCAAATGGAGGGTGATGATTGGAAGGCTTGAATTTGCTGCATTCTTGTGGTTCCTCCACATTTTCATAGCTTGAGATGAAATAGGAGGTTGATTTACTCATTATAATCAAGTGTAAACAATTTGAGAATGGTCATGTGCAACCTAGTCAACCAACCAATTAAATTGTACGCTTTTGCATACTTTTGATTTTAGTCCTATATGAGTTACTTCAAGTAATTATGTATGAAACTTATCATATTAAAATGTAATCACAGTGCAGAAATGCAATTAGGACGAATATATGATCGTTTAGCACATTTTAAGAAAAGTATTCAATCAGGTATTAAAACACAATTAAGGCACATGTGTAGCAACAACTCATGATCATGCATCATGAATAATGAATTCTAACTATATGCATTGAAGCAATATGCTTATTATTGGCCATGTATGAGATGATTGGGGATTACAAAATTTGTCTGAAATCCATTCATTTAACTTATGAATGAAACAAAGCTCGATATTGTTAACTGAAGCGGTACGCAATAATTTGCTAGATTCAGATAATCAGATACCTAATCGAATGAGAGATGTGCTTCGTTTGTAAAAACCATTGGGGCTATCAAACACGGCCTAAATGCCGGCACAACTTCGAGAGTAAACATTCAATTTTAATATAGCTACGCTCCCAATTGAATTCTGGTTTGAACAGATAAAACCAACGAAAATCAGATTCAGTGGAATCTCCGAATACAATTTTTTTTCTCGAGAAAATCATGATCAAATTGGTCAACTAAATCAAATTTCAGTACAACCGCGATAAACTCTTTCAATACCGTTCGATTCTTGCGCTATATATCGTCCGTGTACAAACGGTCAACTAAAGCTGGCACTTGTTTAAAACATTCAAAGAAACATAATATATACAATATTGATAAGTTTTCATAAGCTAACAACAAAGATGAATTTAATTGACAAACATTCATAAACTGCTTCCTATGGTAAAAAAATATAAAGATGGGATCACCTTCTTCCGAGCAAGGAATCTAGAAGAGCATCTTCTTCTTCCTGTTAAATACGAAAAAATGGATTCAAGCAAAATGAGTCAACTAATAAGGTCAATTCAGTCAATGGAAGCGGTTATATATACATACCACTAACGCGTTGAATTCAGTCTCCTCGTCTATGGCGCTTATTATAGCGGGATCTTCCAAGAGTTCCTGTTTTTAAGCATAGGTAAGATAAAAATCGAGACATTTTAAATTAATATAATTAAATCAAAATTAATAAACTAATGATGACTACTGCAAGTATACAAAACGAAGGTGCTTACATCATCTGCTATTTGTAGTACGCCATTTTTATCCTGCAACAGAGACCGTAAATTATTTTTCACATGGAAGAATTTCCGATGCAAAAAATCTAATACTCGAGAAAGGAAATTGAAAAAATACATTAAAAAAAATAAAATTATTCTTTACCTTCACAGCAACAAACAGAAGAGGGTCCGAAGGCGTATAAATCATGTAATGTGAAGAATCCTGCATGAAGAAGATATATAAAGTCTTTTACTTTGAAAATTAAAAATTATTTTTCCAAATCTCGAAATTTGAAAAATACAATTTTTTTGTGTAAACTATGTTACGATTTTTAAATACTATAGAGAACATTACACTGTATCTATATGATAGCGTATAATTAATGCCGTACCAGATGGAAGCATGCAATTTCAATGCCTTCAGTTGGCAATCCATCTACATTTTCACCATTATCTGCAAAAAAATGATTTCTTATTAACAAGTTGAAATTTTTGTAATAACAAACGAGGGTTTGACCGTAAGATTTCTCAGTGGATATTTTGACTGGTGCCAAATCTCATCGTAGAAATTTATAAACGAATAAAAATCGCAGCTACTTCATACATAATTAACGTTGCGACCAAGTCGTAAAATCAGAAAAATTAACAGTAGGGCAAAGTTTTTACCTATGTTGAACTCGAATATATCTTCCTCGGTGTAGCAAAAACCGCCTCGTGCTGTATAACAAAATCTGAAATTGAAAAAAAAAAAAAAAAAAAACAGTATGTCAGGAAATCTGTAATACAAGCGGAAAAAAAAGGCAAAGATAAATTATATTTGAAAATTAACTTATGCTATATAATATAATAATATTATATCGTACCCACTGTATACAAGATGCATGTGTATTTTGGCAAGGGCATAAGCTGCAGCGGGGAGTATACCCTCGACTTCTTCATCACTAACCTACAGAGCAAAGAAGAGGGACGAAAGGGGAATTTATTCGGTAATCAGTAAAATGATTACGGATAATTTTTATTTTATTTTTTGATAAAAAAATGGAATCTTGAAGAGGTAGAGTAAATGCTTACAGCAGCCCATCCTTCAACGTTGACGCTCTTCAAAATCTGAACGGGACTGCAAACGATTGAATTAATTGGATTTTTTGTTTATCAGGATAAAAAAAAATATATATATGAAAAAAAACTTTGGAAATGTAACTTACGTATCGACTGGGCAGAGTAGCATGCAATCGTCTCCACGTGAATTTTTAAATACTCTTCTTATAACGCATTCCAGGGGGAAGTTATTAGTTGCATCAACCTGTAAGAAATATATTATAAAGAAATATATTGACACGCGTAATTTGTGTGTGAAAGAGTGAACTGATAAATGAGACGGATATTGCAAATGTAATCAAACAATACATCTTGATTCAAGTCAAGAGTTCAGAATAATTCTCTAAGGCCTCGTTTGGTTGCCATAATAGGATTAGCCTATAATAAATAATCTAATGAAACCCAATTGTATTATTGGACCATGGAAGGTTAAACAAAAAATCTCCCGAAAATGCAAGATTAGCTATGATAACATAATATTTCCGGGTCGACCGGGAAGTTATTGGGTATACCAAACATCATACAAAGTTCAATTATTTAGTTAATCATGGTTAATCTCCCCAACCAAACAAGGCCTAAGGAAACAACAACAAAAAAATTCAAAACGCCACATGTGTATACACTCAAGTATATGACATAAAAACCAGAAAAGGGAACGAAATACTAAGGCCTCGTTTGGTAGCCAAGATAAAAATTAAATAATCTAACAAAACCCCATTGTATCATTGAACTTTGGAAGGTCTAATAAAAAAACATACCTAGAAGGCATGATAACATAATACTTGCGGGTCGACTCGACAAATACCAAACATCAAACAAAGTCCAATTCTTTAGTTAATAATGGCTAATCTCCCCAACCAAACCAGGCCTAAGGAAACAACTTCTACATTCTCAGGAAATTAAGAGAAAAGGAGTAAACAATATAGAAGCTACGCTAATATGAAGGCATTTACTGGTATTACTTTTGTTCAGAACAAAAAGGAGGAACTAATTACGCAAACAACCTATCCCGAAAGTTTCCTAAAATGTTAGTAGTCAATAACGAATGCGTATTATGTTTTACTAATCTTTGGTCAAACGTGTAGATTTTAAACACAACGAAAGCAAAAATGCCCTGGCCTCGAAGACTGCAATATTTTCCGGATGCAACACTACATACAGTGAACTTTCGTTGGGGTTCGTATAATCAAAAAAACCCCAAATTTCATCAATTCTTACCTCTCTCGCACATAAATTCTACCTATATCCAACTTCGTTGTGTTTCCCAAGCACAAAAACTAACAATGGATAACAATAATCATGAGAACGATTATTCTAACACAGGCATATCGAACAAATAAATAAATTAATTTTATGCATTGTCAATTCAAAAATAAAACAACAATAACTGAAAAAAAAATTAAAATAAGATGGGGTAAAAAAAAAACTGACGATAGTGGCAATGCGTTTGTTAGAAGCCATAAGAACTTTTCCTTGCCCATCCAGCACAAACCCCGCCGGTGGCTTCGGCAGAGGAAGCGCCGCGTACGGTGAATGCCCCGACTGTGACGGTGACGGTGACTCTAGCAACTCCACTCCGCCACCACCACCCATTTCAATCTTATAATCGTCTTCGGGAAAACTGCTGCCGTTGTTCTTGCTAGTGGGCTTCTTTTTCTTCTTCGTCGCCGGCGGCGCGCCGCCGCCGGATTTCTGCTGCTTGGCCGCGGCGGAGCAACATAACAAACCGTATCTACAACCAAAGCTTGTGCTTCTTGTCTTGCTGGGTTGAGGAAAACTGACAAAGGGCTGCTGAATATTGGGCGAATTTCGAGAATTGTTTGGTGAAATTGTTGCGAAGGTGGAAAATCCGGATGTAGAGAATAATGCCATTTTTCGGAGTGTGTTATGAGAGCTGAGGGAGTGTTGGACTGTGGACAATGGAGATATTCTTATTTCTCTAATCGGTGATTTTCAGATTTTCTTTTTGTCCCTTTTCTTCATTTTTCACTTTCAAGCCCTTCAATTTTTACTATATTTCATAATTTACCATTTAGTTTTTGGTATTTACTTATTTAGTTTCACTTTCACTTTCAAGTCCTTGAATTTTAACTAAGTTTCATAATTAACTACTTTTTTATTTTAATATTTAGTTTACACAAAAATGTTATATATAATAGTATGTTATCATTTCATTTGGAGTATAATACAATAAATTAGTTAAGATGTTTTGGTATTTTTGACTAGTGTAGTTAAACTCGCGAGATATTGCGATACATATCGTAAGAGGGTGCGAGTCCAATTAAAACGATACAACTTATACTATGTATCGGCTATGTATAAATACCGGTAAATATCACGAGATATCGTGTTGTATTGTCATATCACGATACTATACGATATTAATCAAAAAAAAAAACAGAGAGAGAGGAGGGGGAGAAGGAAAATAAATATTAAAAAAGTGAGGGCCTGAAAAATGGATTTCAACATAACTCTCTTCATATTCACAACCCTAATTCATCTCTCTTCAATTTCTCCAAGAATTCTAACAATACCGCGGCCCTAACTCAATTTCTATAGATTCATGCGATTTGTTTGCAATTCAAGACCGATTCAAGTGCCAATTTGACTGGGTTTCGTCATTTTCAGTTTTTTTCTTTTTTATATATACTATCATTCAATATTATTTAATGTTTTTCTTCCACATATTAGATCCAAGAAATTTAAACGTCGTATTTGAGATTGATAAGAGAAAAAAAAAAGGAAAAGCCAAATTTAGAGTGGATGAACTTGAAGAGATTGATGAACATGGGGACGAAGGCAATCGTTTGAAATCGGTGGATGAAGACGATTTAAGTGACACTGATCTTGAAGATCATGAGTGATGCATTAGGTTTTTTTTTTTTTTGAAATTAGGGGTTCAAATTGAACTTTATTGATATTATTTTATAAGCGCTTATGACTTTTGTCCTATTTTATAATGCAATGTTGAAATTTGACTTTATATATATTTAAAAATGAGTGGCTTTGGCTAATATTCAATTTTACATGTTTATAGTATTTTTATTATGTAGATATATATTTTTTACTAATTTTAATAATTGATTAAATATCTTACAATACGATACGATATGAGGAGGAAAACGATACGCCGATATTTTCCAATTTGATAACCATCAAAATATGAGGAAATACGAAGGAGCTAATTTTTGCTTGTTATAAAAAAATTGAAAACCAAAATATATAATTTAGATAAGGTGACAATTCTAAATTTTCTTATTGCAGGATTTTTTTTGGATATAATTAGCTAAAATTTAAAATTTTAATAACAAACAGCAAGATTTATAGGTCAAAATGGATTGGTTTTTAGGTAAGAAGACTAGGGGTGGAAGTCGGATATAATGGATTTTTCCAAAAAAAAAATCAAATTTTCTTGGAAGGAAAAAATGGGTTCCAATTTCCGTTCCAAAACAATCAAATGCAAAAATTTATTGCGATTTTGGAATGTCTCGGAATCGGTGGAAATTTCAAAAATTACATTAGTTTATAATTTGTTGTCCCACATTCATATATAATGAAAATTTTCTCAATTGTTTTCTATCTTTTTAGAAATTTTACTGGGAAATCCAAAAGATAGTTCGATAAAACGCAACAAATAAAACATATGTAGGAGCAACAATTGAAACATTGATTTTCTTATAAGGAAAAATGCAACATAAAAGTTCTGATACCAATTAATTTTTTGTAAGATTTTAATTTAGTTGAGCCTTCGGTATTTATATTTTTTTTTTTTGAGAACAAAAGTGAAACCATTTTATTAGGCAAATGATGCAAAGTGAGTTGGAAGATGATCATCTTCGTAATAATCATCTACACTAAGATGGGCTATTGTATGCGCAATGCAATTCCCATTTCGTTTGACAAAAGAAAATATACAAGAATCAAAGTAATTAACAAAGAGACGGCATTCTTCAATCAAAGCGCCAAAAGACGTCAAATTGCTCTCTGGACTTTTAAGTGCATTAATAACTTGCAAACAATCCCCTTCAATAATAATTTGTTTCCATTCTTTTTCTCGATCTATCATAAGAGCATGTAGCGCCGCTCTTGCTTCGCCATCGACAGGTCTCGGTCGGCCTAGAAAATTACGTACGTTCCACCACACACACTCCCCAATTGAGTTTCGAGCCACCGCCGCCACTTTATAAAAAAAAATTCTGGTCGGAAACGCCACATCAAAATTCACTTTAATTGTACCCTCGTTCGGAGGACACCAAATTGCATTTCCCTCTCTTGCTGAGTTTTGCAAATTATGGGCCTGTCTATGTGATATTCTGTCAAATAATTCTTCCCCCAAGAGACCAGGTCCGAAACTACTGTGTTAGGCGACTAATGCACTTCTTGGTTTTTAATATGCCATGCTTTCCAGCTGATGACAATTGCAAGGTTCAGATCTTCCTTGTTCAATGTCAGACGAAGGTGTTCAAACCACACCGAAAAGTTATTGTATTTGCCAACCTTATCGAGTTTATTGAAAGGAGGTGTTGCCCATACTTTATTTATCCCACCGCAGTGACCAATAACATGCATAGTTGATTCTCGGGGTGAACCACATCGTCGACACAACGGGCTAGTGCTTATTTTTCTCCGGAAAAGCTCTTCATTCGTTGGTAGAATACCATTACAAGCCCTCCATAAAAAGATTCCGATTTTGGGTGGAAGCTTTAGATTCCAAATAACGTTCCATGGTTTCGTTGTGGAACCACTCCCAATGCCATGCACCCTACCATTTGTGCGTAGCAATACAACACGTGTGTTGTGGTAGCAGGTTCGCACACTAAACTTCCCATTCCGGGAATAATGCCATACCGTACGATCTTCTGCTCCGAGATTTCCAATGGGAACTTCCAAAATTCTCTCTTTGTCGATCGGCCAAAACAAATCATTAATAAGCTGTTCGTTCCAATTTTTTGTGGAATTGTCAATCAAATCTATTACTTGGTCTGGGAAGGGCGAATGCAACGGTCTCTTCGTTATAACCTTAAAATCTCCATCCGTTTGAAGCCACGAATCCCCCCAAATCGTTGTATTTTTGTCATTCCCAATTCTCTACCTTAAACCAATTTTCAGAAAAGGTTTTGCGTAAACAATGTTCCTCCAAGTGGCCGAAGGCCGCACCCCATTTGAAGCTCTAAGAAAATTTGTTCTCGGGAAATACCGTGCTTTAAGTAGTCTCGACAACAAGGAGTCGGGGTTTGTATGAATTCTCCACCCCTGTTTTACGAGTAAAGCTATGTTAAAACTCTTCAGGTTTCTGAACCCATACCTCTTAAACTTTTTGGCTCACACAGACGATTCCATGACATCCAGCTTATTTTCTTGTTAACTCCATCACCCCACCAGAAACGTCGAATCGCTGCCTCTATATCACGGATCAAGGAATAGGGAAGAACGAAACAACTCATTATGTAAGACGGAATGGATTGCAAAACGGCTTTAATTAAAACCTCTTTTCCAGCCTTTGAGAGTTGTTTCTCGCCCCAACCTTTAATCCGAGCCCAAATTCTGTCTCAGATGAAGCTGAATATCTCCTTACGTGTACGTCCAAGATTTATTGGCATCCCCAAATACTTGTCAAAATTATCAACTATGCGAAAACCAAGTTTCTGGCCAATCGATTGTTTCAGCCCCATTGGTACGCCTGGGCTAAAGGTCATAGTTGATTTTTCAAGATTAATAAGCTGCCCCGATACTCTTGCGAATTTCTCCAAGACCTGTTTGAGTGTTGTCGCCTCTTTCTCAGTCGCTCTGCAAAAGATTAATGTATCGTCCGCAAAACAAAGGTTTGGCACAACTGGTGCTGTAGACGCAATCTGAACACCTTGAATTCTGCCTCGACTTTCTTCATGCTTAATCATCGCAATTAGGATCTTTGCACACAATATGAATAAATACGGAGAAAAAGGGTCTCCTTGACGAAGGCCCCGGGATGGGCGAAGGTGACCACACTGAGAACCATTCACAAGAAAAGAATAAGTGACGGTAGACACGCAAAGCATAACAAGATCAACAAAAGAGTTGTGAAATCCGAATCTGACTAGCACCTCTCGGAGAAAGTTCCATTCAATACGGTCATATGCTTTGCTATATCCAGTTTATATTGTTCATATAACATATAACATAAGTTATATTATGGAAATACAAAATACATCATAAAATTAAATTATATATTTCGAAAACTATAGAAATATTCTTAATTAAAATCTGATCGAAAATCGGAATTTCTGATAATTTTATATACTATTCCAATTCCATTTCAAATAAATTCATAAAAATCGAATATTGAAACTTTGGAAATTGTAATGAAAAATACGATTCCAAATTCGAATATTTTCAAATTGAAATTGACGAAATTTGAAAATTTTATTACGATTTTCACGCCTACTGAAGCACAAGTCTGCACAATCCTAAAGAATTGGATGTCAATATTTGTCGGATAGCCCATTTAAAATTGAAGTATTGAATGATGACTAATCATGTAATTTATGAAAACTTGGACACTCTAATTGAAGTTGGAGTGAGATCGAGGGGTCAAAGTGCAAATAACGAAAACATCCATTCCTGGTCTCAGTCTCCCGTCTCATTTCTTACTTTCTCACACTAAACTTCCATTAAAACTACAGAAAATTCTTCCCCCCAATTATATGATTTCTCTCCACTGTGGCGATGACCACTGATTGAATTTTAGGGCATAAATTGAAACGCGAAGCCATGGGTAAACCTCTCTCCACTCTCGTGTTCCTTCTCCTCTTCATCAATTGTGTTTATTCCTGGAAAAAGGACGAGTTCAGAAACTGCAATCAGACCCCGTTCTGCAAGCGCGCCCGCTCCCGTAAACCGGGATCCTGCTCCTTAATCGCCGCCGATGTATCCATCTCCGACGGCGATCTCGTCGCGAAACTCATCCCCAAGGAGAGCAGTCAAGAGAACCCCGCAAAGCCTCTGGTTCTCACAATATCGGCCTATCAAGACGGCGTGATGCGGCTCAAAATCGACGAGGACCAAACCCTAGCCCCACCGCGCAAGAAGAGATTCGAGGTGCCCGATGTGATTGTACCCGAGTTTTTAAACAAGAAGCTATGGCTGCAGAGGCTGAAAGAGGAGAGGATTGAGGGCGGTTTGGTAATTTCATCCGTTGTGTATCTCTCCGAAGGGTACGAGGGTGTGATCAGGCACGATCCTTTCGAGGTTTTCGTGAGGGAGAGCGGCGAAAACGGGAAAAAGGTGCTGTCTTTGAACTCGAACGGCTTGTTCGATTTCGAACAGCTGAAGGAAAATAAAGAGGACAACGAGGATTGGGAGGAGAAATTCAGGACGCACACCGATAAAAGACCATACGGGCCACAGAGCATTAGCTTCGATGTGTCGTTTTACGATGCCGATTTCGTGTACGGAATTCCGGAACACGCCACCAGCTTAGCCCTAAAGCCGACCAAAGGTCCTGGAGTTGATGACTCGGAGCCCTACAGGCTTTTCAATCTCGACGTTTTTGAATACGTTCACGATTCGCCTTTCGGGCTTTACGGAAGCGTTCCGTTCATGACATCGCACGGTAAATCGAGAGGGAGTTCCGGGTTTTTCTGGCTGAACGCAGCCGAAATGCAAATTGACGTCTTTAGCCCTGGCTGGAACGACGAGTACTCGTCTGTATTAATGCTGCCTACCGATCAGAAAAGAGTCGATACGTTGTGGATGAGCGAGGCTGGTGTTGTGGATGCGTTCTTTTTTATAGGTCCGAAACCGAAAGATGTAGTTAGACAATATACGAGCGTGACGGGCACTTCAGCCTTGCCTCAGTCGTTTGCAATTGCCTACCATCAATGTAGATGGAACTATAGAGACGAGGAGGATGTATATAACGTGGACGCCAAATTCGACGAGCACGATATCCCGTACGATGTTTTATGGCTCGATATTGAACATACCGATGGGAAGAGGTATTTCACGTGGGACAAGATGTTGTTCCCTAATCCGGAAGAGATGCAGAATAAGCTGGCTGCAAAAGGGAGGCGTATGGTAACTATTGTGGACCCTCATATTAAGAGGGACGAGTCGTATTATATACACAAGGAGGCTTCGGAGAAGGGGTATTATGTGAAGGACTCGAGTGGGAAGGATTTCGATGGGTGGTGCTGGTCTGGGTCGTCTTCGTATATCGATATGGTGAATCCGGAGATTAGGTCTTGGTGGGCGGAGAAATTCTCGTACGAGAATTATGTTGGTTCGACTCCATCTTTGTATATATGGAATGACATGAACGAACCTTCTGTCTTCAATGGTCCGGAGGTAAACTTTTTATTTCGATGTTTGCAAAATTACTTTTTCTGCTTGGTTTATTAGTTGGAAGGATATGGAGATATTAAATAGCTTAAATGCATTTGCTCTCGTTAAATCGAATTTTGTGGTATTTTATAGAATCTTGAATGCTGGTTTTTCTTGTATATAATACTCTTCGTCTCCGTTTGGATAGAAGGATTTGGAGGGATTTCAAATACATAATAACAAATCCCATGTACTTAAAATGAGAGCCAATGATTTGAGATTCATAATCAAATGACTCGATCCAAACAAGTACAATGGATTTCGAATCCCTCCCTCTAATCCTTCCATCCATATGCAACCTTTTTATTACTCCTTATATTCAGTTATGTAGCAGTTATTGTTAAAGAAACGAGTTCTCCTTCCCATAGTTGTGTCGAAAAGTTTGTATCTTCCCCCCTAAATTTGTGGTTTGGACAATTCTGATTCTCTCCAATGAAACAAAAACCTCGGATTTCTTTAATCAGGTTTCGATGCCGAGGGATGCTTTACACCATGGAGATGTCGAGCACAGAGAGTTGCATAACGCGTACGGCTACTACTTCCACATGGCTACAGCAGAGGGACTCGTTAAGCGAAATGACGGAAAAGACAGACCTTTCGTTTTATCGAGAGCTTTTTTTCCGGGTAGTCAAAGATACGGAGCTGTTTGGACGGGTGACAACTCAGCTGACTGGGACCACTTGCGAGTTTCAGTTCCGATGACCTTAACACTTGGTCTTACTGGAATATCATTCTCCGGTTCGTAAAAAATAAAAAATAAAAACTGTTACTTTTAAAAAATCGTATTAGGTATTATGTTTTCTTTTAATTCAAGAAATGTATTTAATTCGCAGGTGCTGATATTGGTGGGTTTTTCGGTAATCCCGATACTGAGTTGTTGGTTCGGTGGTACCAGCTCGGTGCCTATTATCCCTTCTTTAGAGGACATGCGCATCACGACACTAAGCGACGCGAACCTTGGTTATTTGGGTACGATTTCCTCTTCTTTCTTTTTTTTTTGTTGCGTGCGTGGTTTTAGTTAACGTTTGGTATTATTTATATGGTAAATTACACCTAGACTCCCTCAGGTTTGGGAAATTACATATACCTCCTGGTTCCAGTCAACAATTCACCCCTATATGGCCATGGACTAACCGAAAAGTGATCATGTCAATGAAAAAAAATTGATTGTAATTCCTTTTTTACCTTTAACCAAATATTTATAAATTTTTATTGTAATTTTTACCCTTTCAGATTTTATTTCAATCGAAAGTAAGGTTTTTATGTACTTTTTACTCGAAAAATACAACCTCAAACCAACCAAAATTGAAATGCAATTGTTTGTGTGAACGAAAATGACAATTCTCAAAAGAATATGCTGTATTTTGAGTTGGGTTTGTAGACGGAACCGAAATTAAAGGACGTGAATGTAATTTTCCAATCCTGAGAAGGTTTAGGTGTAATTTGACCTTACTTCTCATAAATAACTGGCTATCTAGATTGAACCGTTTTTTTCCCCCTTTCGTATACTTGTTTTATCCTGCTCTGATATAAATCTTATGTTCGTAGTCTTGTAGATTAAAATGTTTGAAGCTAAAAAAACATGCATGTTCACAGGGAACGAAATACGGAACTCATGAGAGAAGCCATACACGTACGCTATATGCTGCTCCCTTATTTTTACACATTATTCAGAGAGGCAAACGCCTCCGGAATCCCCGTCATTCGTCCTCTTTGGATGGAATTTCCTTCCGACGAAAAAACATTCAGCAACGACGAGGCTTTTATGGTTGGAAACGGTCTTTTAGTACAAGGAATATACACTCAGGTGCTATACATATATATATATATATATATATATATATATATATATATATATATATATATATATATTGTATAAAGAATTTGCCACTTTTTTTTCATCTTCATATCATCTCCATTTTTTATTTTTTATTTTTGAAACTCCACTAAACAATTAAAGTACAAAAAATTTTTGACAGCGAGCGAAACACGTGTCGGTGTATCTTCCGGGGGATGAGTCTTGGTACGATATGAAAAGCGGGAGTGCTTACAAAGGAAGGGCAATTCATAAGTTGGAAGCTTTGGAAGACAGCATCCCGTCTTTCCAAAGAGCTGGTACTATCATACCGAGGAAAGATAGATTTAGGCGAAGCTCCACACAAATGGAATACGACCCTTACACTCTGGTATGTCTTCTAATTCTAAATTGCCCCATGAATTAAGTGGTTCTCAAAATACTGGTGTAAATGAGCTGGCTCGAGCCCATTTGTAGTTGTTCACGCGTTTATAAGCCACCTCGCGAGCTTTTTATTTATTTATTTTTACTTTATATATATATGATGATATAAAATAGGGCAAATTGCACCCCCTGGGTTATGGTCAAATTACGAAAACCCCCCTCCTGTTTTGGTAATTACAGCCACCCCTCAACTATGTATTGTCTTACAAAAATACCCCTCCAGAGGTGAATTTAGCAATGTTAAATAGTAAAGCTGAATCGAAATTTCGGTACGCGAACATTTCATACCGTTTACCGAACTGAATATACGATTTGGTTCGGTAAATAACCAAAGCACATACATTTTATGTAAAAATATTTAAAAGGAGGGGTGGCTGTAATTATCCAAACAAGAGGGGGTTTTTCATAATTTGGCCATACCTCAGGGGTGACCGTAATTTGTCCGATAAAATATAATAAATGCATATAAAAAATAATTTTTTTCATCTTTTGTCTTGTAATTTTTAACTATAATATAAATAAGGGCAAATTATGGCCACTCCCCTGGGGTAAAGTCAAATTACGAAAAAATCCTCTTGTTTGGGTGATTACAACCACCTCTCAACTATGTACTGTCTTACGAAAAAACTCCTCTTTCAGTAGGTACATTTGACACTGTAATAATGGACGTGTAAGAAAATACATAGTTGAGGGTGGTTGTAATTTTCCAAACAGGAGGGTTTTTTTCGTAATTTAACCTTAACTTGGGGGCTGGCCGTAATTTGCCCTAAGAAATAAATTATAATAATAACAAATTAATAATATGAGCTTAAACATATAATTAAAAAAAATAACACAAAATGACCTTGAGCTCAGACAATAGAAGTTCATTGAGCTCGAGCTTGCCAAAATTGTCAGGCTCGGCTCGAGCTCTCCAAAATTGCCAGGCTCGGCTCATTTACACCCGTGTTCCGACATGCACTGAAATGCAGGATGCAGTTTCTCTCTCTCTCACACACATACACACATTGTGTGAAAGTAAACACCAAATTTAATTTTCATTGTTCACTTGTTTGTCCATGTGCTTGAGCCAATCAAGAAACGGAACTAGTTAGGTGACAGCAATTGTCTGTCGGTCCAAATAATTCCGTTTACGAGAACGAAATTCACAAGAACGCAATAAAGATTTAATCACATTTCATTAATTCCAATTTCATGCGCCCCCTCGCAGGTAATAGCTCTCAACAGTTCCAAGTCAGCTGAAGGCGAGCTTTATGTGGACGACGGAAAGACCTTCGAATTCCAGCAAGGCTCCTACATACACCGCCGATTCACATTTTCAAACGGAAGGCTCACTTCTTCGAACGTGGGGCCCACGACAGCTGGCGACCGCAAATATGCGTCAGAATGCACTGTGGAGAGAATCATACTTTTAGGCCTGTCCACTCAACCAAAAACCGCTCTCATCGAACCAGAAAATCGCAAGGTGGATATCACGTGGGGCCCGCTCCTGCTTCGTGGAGGGCCCGGCCCGTCTGTCCTCACAATCCGCAAGCCCAACGTGCGAATTGCAGATGATTGGACAATTCAAATTTTGTAAGAACATCTTAATTATTACCATTTTGCATTAGATTTTTTGAAGAGCCACTTTCATAGTAGAGCTGACACAGTAGTAGAAGAATAATCTAGTAGATGTGTAACGGTGGTTTTCGTATTCGGAATCCTACGTGGCGATTCTTGATTGGGCAATGTATCATCACTATTTTGAAATTGTGTCTGCTGCTGGATTGCAATTCTGTGTGCTGAAAACTATTGTTCATACAAAATCTTGACAGGTCAAAGATTCATGAAAATAATGTTTTTAATAAAAAAAAAAAAAAATAGTAAATAAAAGAATGGTTCAGAATAACTCATTCCACTGAAGAATGTATAGTATCTGGTTCTGAGGGGGAATGATAGCTTATTGAGCCAACTATTTTAGTGGCTCTTATAATCATTTTTCTTTTTAAAATTAAATTAAATGGTGGATCCAAAGGAATCCTATCTCCATTCATTCATTCATTCATTCCAAACAAGTGCCACAATACTATTAATTCTTAACCGTTCATTTTATACCCCTTTTTTGTACTTAAGTATGATTAAAGATCATGATTGTTGTTCTTTTCTTCACCTTAATTTTTCCTCTTTTAATGCAATTTTTTTTTTTAATTTAACATCACATAATCCATTATATAAAGATTGTAGTTATAGAAGTGCACTACATAAACATCGCCTTCATGCACCGATTAAGAATCAACACGAGAGTGTAAACCTCACTGGACAAACTATTTGCGACGAGGGACAAAATTGGTCACGAAAGTATTGTCCGTATCAATTAAGATATAAATTGCAAATTACTGTCGCCCTCCTGAAGGTCAAATTAAGAACAACTTTTTTTTGTTTAGATAATTACAACCGTTCCCTTCAAATATGTATTGTCTTCTCTTACAATATCAAATTTATATATCTACTGAAAGATGAGTTTTTTGTAAGACAATACATAACTGATGATGTCAAATTTATCTACTGAAAGATGAGTTTTTTGCAATACAATACATTACTGATGATGGTGGTTGTAATTATCCAAATAAGAGGGATTTTTTTCGTAATTTAACATTACATCCGGAAAGTGGCCGTAATTTGCCCATATAAAATACGAAAGAAAAAAAAAAAGGTGAGGGAAAATGAAAGTTTTGTTGGTATGTGTAAACGAATTTTCTAGAATTTGTTATTTAAAACTCATGCATATGAGTGTGAGTTGAGCTTAGAGGTACTTGAGTGCAAGCTATATATATATATATATATATAAATAAATGGGGACAACTAACTTCAAAGAGGCACCATTGAAAGTGGGAGTTCTTTTTTTAGGGTCTTGACTATATACCTCCTAATTCAATGGTGGTGATAGAATATATATATATATATATATATATATATATATATATATATATATATATATATATATATATATATATATATATATATATATATACTTTAGACCTAATTAAAATTGGTAAGGAAATAGTCCACCACATTATTGAAATTGGATGCATGTGAACCTCCAATCTACCATTTGTTAAATCATGCAACATATAACCCCTCAAGTGTCCCATCAAATCAATCTGCGCCTTGTTTTTTTTATTTCAAAATAAAAATATAATACCACCTCAATTAATTTGAGTCGACTCGATCTCAAACTCGAGTTTTTAGAGTTCGACCTCATGCCCACTTTTAGTTTCCCTTGAGCCGGATTGTGAGCTTTTTTTATTGTAACTTCTTGTAATTATATCTCGGTAAGAAATAATAAAGAATTATAATAATAGAATAATTATATGTATAAATCAAATATTAACTTGTAGATCTTTATAATATAAGTGATGTATAATCATAATTATGTAACTCTAAAAAGATAAATTAATAGTGAATTGAACTCGAGCTCAATTGCTCGATTGATTTTGTTACATATATATATATATATATATATATATATATATATATATATATATATATATATATAGTTAAATCTCTATAAATTAATACAATCAGAACTAACAAAATACTATTAATTTAGCGAAATTTTTAAATTATCAAACTGATATTTTAGTACGTTTTTACCGAGCCGGGATCGAAATAATTAAATTATTATTTAAATAAGGTTATTAAGTTCTACTGGACATGTTCTTTTTCCAGCAATAGCTTTCTACAATGTCATTCAAGTGCATGTTAATTAAATTAAATAAATTGTTACTCCATATATATTATCAATCAGAAAATAGTCTAAGTAACTTAAACTTGTTAATTATTTCTATTTATATTGTAATCCAAATTGATCCCCTTTTTTAGCATATATATACATCATAATTAATTAATACATGCCACCTATCTTAAAAGCCATCTTTTGTCACATAATATTCCCAATTAGTATCTAAATAGAAATATATTTAAAGCATGATGCTATTTAGATTAAGAATCCATAGAAAGTGCTTAATAATTCATACTTGGACCTTGACTATATTATTCTTACCAAAATGCCAAATTAAAGACAGCATTTATGCTGTTTTCTGCATTTGATGGAAGGGAAGGTTACACGTCAGAATAGTGTACAAAAAATTAATATTTTTTAAATATATATAATTAGATCTAATAAAATTAATTAACAATATTTTTTAATACATAGTGGTTTGCTTTCTCCCATCTATATAAACTCAAAGAAACACAGCTGAAAAGAGTGTGCAGCAGTTAGCTTTATCCCATCTATCAAAATAAATACCCTCTTCTGTACATATATAATTATTATTCTTCCTCTTTTCTGAGGGAAATATTTAGAGGGCTACTTAATAACAATTCAGGTACACATTTTACCGTAACGATGCGTCGATATGATTTTTCGTTTTTATTTTGTATGAAGCATATATATATATTTGAGTAATGCAATGCATCAGTTGTTTTCGTCGTGCATGTTAGTGCGCACTCGTCGACATACTCACGGTTCTCGACTGATTTGATTGAACATTATTAATTGTATGAACTTCAAGATGGGTGTAAGCGCTGCCACCAATAACCACCACCACCACAACGGCCAAGTATTCGATTTCTCTGTCGATTTCCCTCCTCAGTTTTCCTCCAAAAATGTCGATGATGATGGCCGGCCTCAAAGAACCGGTACTCTCTCTCTCTCTCTCTCTCTCTCTCTCTCTCTCTCTCTCTCTCTCTCTCTCTCTCTCTCTCTCTCTCTCTCTCTCTCTCTCTCTCTCTCTCTCTCTCTCTCTCTCTCTCTCTCTCTCTCTCTCTCTCTCTCTCTCTCTCTCTCTCTCATGTAACATTTGTTGTTTAGGGAATGTTTGGACTGCGAGTGCACATATAATAACAGCGGTGATCGGATCGGGAGTTCTTTCGTTAGCATGGGCAATAGCTCAGCTCGGATGGATTGCGGGCCCCACAGTCATGTTCATGTTCTCCTTCGTAATTTACTACACCTCCACTCTCTTAGCCGACTGCTACCGCTCGGGCGATCCATTATTCGGCAAGAGAAACTATACTTACATGGACGCTGTTCGATCCAGTCTCGGTAACACACGTGCATCACAATTTCTTAACTCCTTTTCCGAATCAATTAATCGTACTAACTGCATTTTCATTATAAACCGAACCAGGCGGATCTAAGGTGAAGCTATGTGGTCTAATTCAGTATCTCAACATATTCGGAGTCGCCATCGGCTACACAATTGCAGCTTCCATAAGCATGATGTAATTAGTGATAATTAATTGTTTCATATCGATTTTTTTGAAATTTTTTGCATGGATGATAATTTGATTTTTACGAATAGGGCTATAAAAAGATCGAATTGCTTCCACGAGAGCGACGGGAAAAATCCGTGCCATATGTCGAGCAACCCGTACATGATAGCTTTTGGTGTTACGCAAATCTTGTTTTCGCAGATTCCGGATTTTGATCAAATATGGTGGCTATCTATTGTGGCTGCTATTATGTCTTTCACTTACTCGTCTATCGGCTTAGGCCTCGGCATTATCCAAGTAGCAGGTCTATATTATATTATACATACATTTTGCAAAAATGTCGAATAATTTCCATCGTTTTTTTGTACGAAAAATATTAAATACTTGTATATTATTATTATTATTATTATTATTAATTAATTAATAATTATGTTGATCGGCCAGCTAATGGAAGCATCAAGGGAAGTCTCACTGGAATAAGCATTGGAACTGTGACTCAAACTCAGAAAATTTGGAGGAGTTTCCAAGCTCTCGGAGACATCGCTTTCGCCTACTCGTTTTCCATAATCCTTATCGAAATTCAGGTACAAATATTAAATAAAAGAAAAACATTTTTAGCCACATCATAACATAGTAGGAAGCATTCATGGAAGTATCTTGTAGTATGCTTATAGATGGAACTAGGGGTGGAAATTGGAATGTAATTTCCGATTCCAATCCGAAAGTTCCCGATTTTTGAACATTATTTTCCATTCCAAATTTCAAAAAAATTATTTCCAATTTTTTTGAAATTTTATATACTAGAATTGGAATAAATATAAAATTCCGATTCCCGATCCAATTTCAAACTCCGAAAATAAATTTAAAACTTCCGAAATTCCAATTTCCAAATTTTCCAAGATTTTATATATTGGAATTGGAATAAATATTATATTCCGCTTTCTGATCCAATTTCAAACTCCGAAAATAAATTCAAAAATTCCGAAATGTACACTTATAATAAAATCGAAGTTATTATGTTTTTGGTATTTTAGCGAGTAAAATTTGGAGTTTTCTGAATTCCGCCAATTCGATCCTAAAAGTTTCCAATTGTAGAATAAGTTTCCAACTGTAGAATAATCAACAAATTTTTTCGTCCCAAATTCCGAAAAATACTTCTGATTTCTGAAATTTCCGATTTTTTTTTAACGGAATCGGAATTAGTTATTTAGTTCCGAAAACATCAATTCTCGACCGGTCCGATTTCCGCCCCTCGATGAAACTCCCTGATGCATGCATGCATATTTAACTTTCATTAATTTCTGAGCTGTGTAAAAATAAATAAAACAGGACACAGTGAAATCGCCACCATCAGAGGCGAAAACAATGAAGAAAGCCACTTTAATAAGCACAATCGTCACCACAGCTTTCTACATGCTCTGCGGTTGCATGGGGTACGCAGCGTTTGGCGACCACGCGCCGGGAAACCTCCTAACCGGGTTCGGATTCTACAACCCATACTGGCTCCTCGACATAGCCAACGCCGCCATCGTGATCCACCTAGTCGGCGCCTACCAGGTCTACTGCCAGCCGCTCTTCGCCTTCGTGGAGAAACGCGCCGCCGAGAAGTGGCCGGACAGCGGGTTCATCGCCGGCGAGATCCGAATCCCGATCCCCTTCTGCCAGCAGCCCTTCAGGCTGAACACGTTCCGCCTGGTGTGGAGGACCGCGTTCGTGGCGGCGACCACCGTGATATCGATGCTCCTCCCGTTCTTCAACGACGTGGTGGGGATCCTCGGGGCGCTAGGGTTTTGGCCGCTGACGGTGTACTTCCCGGTGGAGATGTACATCGCGCAGAAGAAGATTCCGAGGTGGAGCACGAGGTGGGTTTGTCTGCAGATGCTGAGTTTCGCGTGTCTCGTGATCTCGATCGCCGCGGCGGCCGGTTCCATCGCCGGAGTGGTTCTTGATCTCAAGGTTTACAGGCCGTTCAAGACAAGCTACTGATGATCAATAAATTAAATTAAATTAAATAATTAATATTTTGTGTTTGTTGTACATTAGAATTTGGTGCTGTGGTTGGTGTTGTTTTTGATGTAATAAATTAATAATCTTTTGTGTTTTGCTTTTCATGTTACTATTGTTGTACTTGTTATTACAATGTATAATCAAGGCTAAGGACTTTTTATTTTCACTTTTTATTTTGTTTTCATTTTTTCGATTATTTGTTTCCCCATGCAAGGTTGTCTAAACAAATGATGCATCTTAATAAATACCATTTATTTCTCACTTCAATACCACCAATATAATAAATAGAAAATAAATAAGTAATAACATTATTACCCTTAATGAAAATCAATATCATACACAAAATTTGTGTGGTATTGATTTTATTAAGAATATTAATGTTATTATCTATTTATTTTCTATTTTTTATGTTGGTGGTATTGAAGTGGGAAATAAATGGTATTTGTTTTAGCTGTCGCCTAAGTTGGTTTTGTCTAGGGTGAAATACCATCAACACAGTTCATATGAGATATGGTCAATTATACTTAAGGGTAAAAATTGGAACGGAATTTTCGAATTTCGCCAATTCCGATCCGAAAATATCCGAATTTGGAACACTTTTTCTCATTCCAATTTCCGATATTCTGATTTCCGATTATTTTTTGAACAGAATTGTAATTACAAATAAAATTAAATTATTGGAAATTTCGATTTTATTTCCGATATATATATATATATATATATATATATATATATATATATATATATGGGGTTATTATACATACCCCCTAGCCACCAAATAAACTAGGGATAAACCCAAGCCCAAATCATCCTTTGACATACCCCTGGGGAAGCGAAAGTACTATACTACCCTTATGTGCAATTTTCGGCCAAACTGCGATCAGCATTTATGGTCATGCATTTATCATTTTCGCTGATTTATTTATTTATTATTATTATTATTATTATTATTATTTTTTTTTTTTATAAATCTGTTTGTTAAATATATATATATATATATATATATATATATATATATATATATATATATATATATATATATATATATATATATATATATATATATATATATATATATATATATATATATATATATATATATATATATATATATTAATTTGTTTTTTTTTTTTTTTTTAATTTTCAAAACAATATGTTTACAGTACTGAAATAACTACATGTAACTATAGTACCTATAGTAACTCATAGTTATGTTCGTTTTTTCCCCATATTTTTAGTCGATCAATTATATACACACACGAATACTGACTTATACAAAATAAATTCATAAAACCCCAACAAAAATTTACAAATTTAAATATTTTTATTACAAATCACATCAGAACCAATAAAATACAAATCGAAAATACATAAATATACGCATATGTAACTACATGTAACTACATGTTTACTATAGTAATGTATAGTAATGTATACAGTCTGTTGAACAGATCTGATGTAACTTAAAATAACAAAAAATTGACACCTTCAAGGAAAGGATCAATGGCCTTCATTAAGCTGCAATTGCAAAATCAAAACAAAAAGAAATTACTTAAGTGCAAATCAACAAATTTGAATAAAAACATTAAAACACTCAAAAATCACCAAACATTAAGAGATCGAAAGATAGAGAGAGAGGTTATTGCTGGGAAATGCAAAAAAATATAGAAATAAATCTGAAAAGATAAAAATAAACGAAATTACCATCAAAATATAGATCCCGACGAGAGGAATCCAACGATGGATGACCCGTCAAATTTCGACGGGTGGAACACAAAATAAAGCTCCGGCAAGACCACCGTCCTCGAATGAAAAAAAATTGCAGAAACAGATCCGGGCTCGAAACTGAAAGAAATCATCACCAAAAGAAAGAGCTTGACGAGAGGAATCCAATGGTAGTTAAACCATCGAATTCCGACCACCGGAGAGAGAGTTATGGCTCTGGGAAGCAATTTCGCCGGTGAGAGGTTTGTAGAGGCAGGATTTTGAATCTGGGAGAAGAAGAGAGATACTCTGAGTGGCTAGGGTTAAAACTGATTTTAGAAGGGTATTATAGGAACTTCAGGGTAGCCCAGGGGGGTATGTCAAAATGTTTTCGAAATGAGGGGGGTTTCACCTAGAGTGTAATCCACTTGGTAGTTAGTTCTATATAATTTGGAAATGAGGGGGGTCTACAAAATAATCCATATATATATATTGTATTTTTAAATTGTTTTTCTATTCGTGTTTTGTAAGAACTATGTTTGATCCGATAAACTGATTATGTTGTTTTTACAAGAGTTCACACTTCATCTTATTGACTTTTGTTTTGGATTCTTGCCTTTTGCCGAAAAATTACGAAAACGTTATTACCATTATTTTTTATTTTGGAGCAAAAAATTAATAATTAACGCAATTTCCGAAAATTCCGAAATTCCGCCGATTCCGAGATATTTCGAAATTGGAATGGATTTTGAAATTCCAATTTTTTGAAACAGAAATTGGAACCTATTTTTAACTTCAGAAAAAAATTGAAAAATATCCGAAAAAGGCATTTCCGAACCATTCCTTCCAATTTTCACCCCCAGTTATACTATTATATGTAAAAATCATTATATCAACAGTCTAAATTACATCCTATATAGCATTCGAACTTGTAACCTCTTTCAAGCATTCAAGAATACTTACCATCGGCCTACAATCATACAAGTACAACACATTATTGAAGATACACAAAATATCTTCGTGGAAGTAGACAATACAGAAAATAATATGGGACCAAAAGCTAGTGTTGCAATAAACAAAGGGTTTTTTTTATTTATTTTTTGTGAAAAAAAAAAATTAATGTAATATAGTCATGAGATTTATTTTTGTTTCTATATTATTGTTTCGAAAAAGAATTGATTTGACATTTGAAATCCTAAAATAACCGATAAAAAATAAAATTACCCTCCCTAAATTTTAAATATATAGTTTAAACTACATTGTGAATGATTTATTATGTCTCAAGGGTAATGGTACATTGTGAATGATTTATTATGTTTCAAGGGTAATGGTGTTATTATGTTTTTTTAAAGTGTGAAGTATCATAATATTATATTTTAAAGAACCAAAGTGGAATTAAACCGCGGTTGATTCATAGTTCGAGATATAGTGAGATTCTAATTACCAAGACCATGATAATTTATAAAGCCCAACCATCTGAAATTAAATTAATAGAAAAAAGGTTTTAAAAAAAAAAAAACTATTTCAAATTAAATTATATCCGAACCCTTGTAAATTATTTTTGTTGCATTATCAAAATCCAAAAGTCGTGGATGAAGTTTGGTTTTACATATGATATGCCTATTGGGCCAGCCCAATTGACCCATATTTACTGGGCCACAGGCCCAACTTAATAGCTATTTATACGAAGGCCCAATCACACCCAAAAAAGGTTGGGTCCGATAAATTGATCTCGGCCCAATCCATAAAGTATAAATACAACTTAAATTCATTTAATAAAGGTACGTTATTATTATTCCCTCAATTCTTCTATTCGAATTCTCTCCTCATTTACCCACTATCTTCACGTCTGACTTGAGCGTCGGAGGGGTTTCCGCCGGATCAACCCCCGGCTTAGATTACGTGTTTTCTGTTCGCAGGATCCTAGAGTAAATTAAAGTTCTCAGGACTATCTAGCTCGTGAGCACGTGACCTACTTTGCTCTCCCAGCTTCAACACACTAGGTGATTTATTTTTTACGTCATCATTTTGGCGCCGTCTGTGGGAATGCAGACCAGATCACGTAGCCAGCAAGATCCTCCTGAGTCCACTCGGAGAGAGAATGACACAGCTAACAACCTCCCAGTTCGAGGAGGCTCTGGCTTGCCACCTCCTCCACGTGCTCCGGATCCACCACGTGAGGTTCAGGTGATTCCCCCTCGGGATCCACCACTCGCCGATCCTCCACTACAGGCTCCACCTCTACCTGCTTCTCGAACGGTTCAAATAACCGAGGAGGCACTCCAACGAATGATAACAGAAGTTTCTACTCGCGCCGCCACTGATGCGGTGGCGCAATATATCGCCACGATGGCAGCAAATGCTCCCCCCGCGATCCCAGCTAACGCTCCCCCCGTGATCCCAGCTAATGCTCCACCCGCAATGCCACCCAGGGTACAGCAACCGGCCCAGAACAATGACGATCGGATAAGTGTATCCTCATCCACCTCAGATCCAAGATCCCGGATGCAGCTATCCACCAATCACAGGGAGCCACAACCCAGACAACAACGCCACCATTCGCTCCAACGGGGTGATGCGTCTCTATGAAGAGCTCATCTCTTTAATGAAGGGGAAGACGAGATAAATAGTAGAGTATCTCGCCAAAACCAGTTCCCCAGATTGAACAATCCAATTGACGGAAGAGCGCCAGTCCCAACAAGGCGCAGTCCTTTCACCCTAAACATCCTCAACGAGGTATTGCCTCAAGGAGTGAAAGTCTCGGGCTTACCTCAGTTCGAAGGAACTACCGACCCGCAGGAACACATAGAGAAGTTCCACGCTATGGCAGACCTATATGGCCCGACAGATGCAGCAATGTGCAAGATGTTTCGCACCACTCTATCCAAGAGAGCCATGAATTGGTTCAACGCTCTGCCCACAGGATCAATTGACACTTTCGCTCAGTTGTCATTGCGTTTCACCAACCAATTCGCCATCAATAAGCAATATGCTAAAACTCCAGCACATCTCTTCTCTATCGTACAGAAAGACAATGAAACACTCCGCAACTACATCAGGCGTTTTGTGGAGGCTGTTCATGAAGTTCCCAGTGTAGGACAAGATATGCTCTCAGGGATTATGCAGCAAAACCTGAAGTCGGGTAGGTTCAAAGAATCTATCGCAGGAAGACCTCCTGGCAACTTAGATGAGCTGTTAAATCGAGCTGAAAAATACATACGCATAGAGGAAGCTTCTGCCAATGCTCCTCCCAAGAGGAAGAGAGAAGATGAACGCCCGGATATTAGGAGACGAGATGATCGACGTCCTCCACCCCCGCCTCAAGGCCAATCATCTTCAACTTATAATCGATTCACTCCACTCAATACTCGTCTCACTGAAATACTTCATGTGATTGAACAAAAAGGTCTGGCAGAGCCTCCACGCCCAATGCAACCCAATGCAAAACGAGAAAAATCGGATCGCTATTGTCGATTCCACAAAGATAAAGGGCATACTACCGAGGAATGTGCGCAACTCAAATTGGCGATTGAGAGGTTGATCAAGCAAGGCCCGAAATAAGCGCCGCGATGATCTTCCACGCCGAGATAACAATAGAGATCAACAGCAACGACGAGAGGAGGGGGGTCATCGGCGCGACCCAGATAACAATGATAACCAACCCACCCGAGGAATCATCTCTTTTATCTCCGGAGGACCGGCAGGTGGCGACTCACAAAATGCGAGACGCACCCTCGCTCGATCAGCACGTATGAATCAAGAACATGCTTCTCCATCCGCATCCTTCTATCAAATACGAAGACCTGATCATGGCATAGTCTTCAACTCCTCGGACCTTGAACGTCCAGATGAAGATCATGTCGATGCGTTAGTGATAACAGCAACGGTGGCCAACTTCATAGTTAAAAAGATATTAGTGGACGGTGGGAGCTCAGCCGACATTATGTATCTCCACACATTCAAGCAGCTAGGCATAGACAATGCACGGTTCAGTCCCATCACTACACCACTAAAAGGATTCACGGGAGAAGGTGTTTTATCCATGGGGGAAGTAGAGTTACCCATCTCCTTAGGAGAAGATCCTTGTCGAGTGACGAAAATGATAAAATTCCTTATCGTCGACAAACCATCCCCTTATAACATCATCGTGGGAAGGCCCGCGATCCATACATTCAAGTCTGTGCCTTCATCTTACCACCAAAAGTGGAAATTCCCCACTCCTTACGGGATGGGAGAGGTACTTGGAGACAGGCGTCTCGCTCGAGAATGTTATGCAAGAGCTCTACGTGAACCATATAAGAGACCTATTCCTCTAGGGAAAGGAGACGACACCCCGAGACAAGATAAGCGAAAATGGGTCAACGCAGTCATCGAAGCTGATAAAAAAATCCTAATCAGCGTACCCGACGACACCGCCAAGCTAGCCGCGGTTGAAGAGCTCAAATCAGTAGAACTCATACCCAGAGATAATTCTAAGCTTCTCCGCATTGGCTCTTATCTAGATCAAGAAGTGGAGAATCAGCTAAAATGGAGACGTATTTGCTTGGAAAGCTCAAGATCTAACGGGAATTCCTCCGAAAGTAGCATTGCATCGACTAAACGTTGACAAAAGATTGAAACCGGTCAAGCAACGTAAAAGGACTTTCGGTCCTGAGCGCAACAAACATATCAAAGAGGAAGTGGCAAAACTCTTAGATGCAGGCCACATTAGATCGGTTCAATATCCCGAGTGGTTATCCAATGTGGTATTAGTGCCTAAACCCGGAGGCAAGTGGAGGCTATGTGTAGACTTCACCGACCTCAACAAGGCATGCCCGAAGGATCCATTTCCCTTACCAAGGATCGACCAGCTCATAGACTCAACCTCAGGGTGCGAACTTCTCAGCTTCCTTGATGCATATCAAGGATACAACCAAATATTGCTCGCCCCAGAAGATCAAGAGAGAGCTAGTTTCATTACTGACCAAGGCATCTATTGCTATCGAGTTATGCCGTTCGGTCTCAAGAATGCAGGAGCTACTTACCAACGCCTGGTGAACACGATGTTCGCGGACTTGATTGGTAAGAACATGGAAGTGTACATTGATGACATGCTTGTCAAGAGTATTAAAGTCGCGGATCACCTAACCGATTTAAGTCAATGCTTCTCCATCTTACGTAAATACAAGATGAAGCTTAATCCCCTAAAATGTTCTTTTGGAGTTCGAGGCGGAAAATTCTTAGGGTATATGATATCACAACGGGGAATTGAAGCCAACCCAGCAAAGATTGAAGCTATCACCTCCATGGCCCCTCCCACATCGATTAAGAAGGTCCAACAACTTAATGGTTGTTTGGCAGCCCCAAACCGATTTATATCCCGATCGGCTGATAAGGGTCTTCCTTTCTTCAAGATACTAAGAGGTGGGAAAAAGTTTGAGTGGAATGAAGACTGTCAAAGAGCTTTCACAGGATTGAAAGCATATCTCACTTCCCCACCTCTACTAACGAAGCCCCAGCCGGGAGATACTCTTTTCCTATAATTGGCCATTTCTGCTGATGCCATTAGCGCAGTGCTCATTCGGGATGGTGAAAAAGGTCACCAACCGATATATTACATAAGCCGAGCTCTCCAAGGCCCAGAGCACCGTTACACCAATATGGAGAAACTTGCTCTCGCGCTCATCAATGCAGCCAGAAAGTTACGTCCGTACTTCCAGTCGCACCAGGTGATAGTTCTCACCAACTATCCCCTTAAACAAATATTGAGAAGTCCCGAGACTTCCGGACGATTAGCTAAATGGGCTATAGAGCTAAGTGAATATGGGGTTGAGTTCAAACCACGCCCAGCCATCAAAGCTCAAATCCTAGCAGACTTTGTAGTAGAGATGACTACATCGGAAGAGAGCACATCCATACCCACTTGGGCCATCAATGTTGATGGATCATCTACCGCTACAGGAGGAGGCGCGGGTATTGTACTAACAAGCCCAGATGGCGATGAATTCGAGTATGCTAAACGGTTTGATTTCAAAGCCTCCAATAACGAAGCCGAATATGAAGCTTTGATCGCTGGTATCCGCCTCGCTTTAGCAGCTGGAGCTCGCAAACTCATAGTACACAGCGACTCCCAGTTGGTGGTCAACCAAGTCCTTGGGAACTATGAAGCCAAAGAAGAATCCATGGCAAAGTACCTTGCTCTTGCACTTACCCTCCTCTCAAAATTGGATAGCTACGAGATAAAGCAAGTACCACGAGCCAACAATATTGATGCAGACAAGTTGGCTAGACTTGGTAGTTCCACGGCAAGCATTGGAAGCCGGAAAATCACCCTCCTCACGGCTTCCCAACCAGAAATAGTCTCCACCGACGGAGTGAATTGCGCTGAAGAGAGCGAACCCTGTTGGATCACCCCCATTACAAACTATCTCAAAAGCGGGGAACTTCCGACTGACATCGCCCAAGCGAAGAAAATAAAGGTAAGGGCGGCTCGTTTCCTAATGATAGGTGAAGATCTCTACAAGCGAGGGTTCTCCTCCCCCTATCTTAAATGCCTTAACCCATCAGCAGCAGACTATGTGCTTCGGGAAGTACATGAAGGCATTTGTGGTAATCATTTAAGTGGAAGAAACTTAGCTCTCAAAATATTGAGACAAGGTTACTATTGGCCCACCATGCATGAAGATGCGAAAAAACTAGTGCAGAGATGCAAGCCTTGACACGCTAACATCCTTCATCTCCCCGCAGCATTGATGCAACCGATTGACAGTTCCATACCTTTCGCTCAATGGGGAGTTGACTTGGTCGGTCCTTTTCCACCAGCAACAGGAGGACGCAAGTTCCTCATTGTAGCTGTAGATTACTTCACCAAGTGGGTAGAAGCAGAACCTTTAGCTCGCATTCGAGAAGAAGACGTCATCCAATTCCTTTGGAAAAACATTGTGTGCCGCTTCGGCATTCCCCGTTCCATTATTTCGGACAATGGAACACAATTTTGTGGAGACAAAGTCAAGAGTTGGTGCCTTGGCTTATCTATTAAGCAATTCTTCACTTCGGTGGCAAACCCCCAAGCAAATGGTCAAACTGAAGTAACCAATCGCACGATACTTCAACATCTCAAGACAAGGCTTGGAAGTGCCAAGGGAAAGTGGGTTGAAGAATTACCCAATGCTCTGTGGTCATATCGAACAACCCACGAACAGCAACAGGAGAATCTCCATTTAACCTAGCTTTTGGAACAGAGGCTGTAGCACCCGTAGAGATTGGCGAACCCTCTTGGAGAGTCATCAATTATTCACCAGAGGAGAATGAAGGAGCAATGAGGGCTAACCTCGATCTCGTCGACGAGCTAAGAGAGATTGCATCCATCAGACAGCAAATGTACAAGAGTCGCATGGCGAAAGTTTATAACTCTAAAGTCCGCCCTCGCTCTTTCCAAGTAGGAGATTTAGTTCTCCGCAAAGCCGAAGCCTCACGCCCAATCGGCAAACTCGACCCGAAGTGGGAAGGACCATATAAAATCACAAAAGTGATTAACAATGGAGCATATCGTCTCGAGAACCTCGACGGACACCCTATACCCAGAACCTGGAATATAGGGAATCTCAAAAGGTTCTACGCTTGAGGTATACATCCATCTTAAATCAAATTTGTTTAAGTTTACATCTACATCTTCCTCATACGAAAGTCGCCTTGCAGGCTTCACAACCTTCCACGTCTCTCTTCATGCAAAAATGTCTCTAAAAGCTCGAGAAGGGACTCCATAACGAGGTGTGTAAACATCCCTCCCAAACTAGGGGGGCTAGTGATATTATCTACATCAACCTTCCATAACACGTCTCATCATCTTCTTACAGATTGAGAGCCAATTACGAGAGGATACTTACCGACCACCATTCACCCAAAGAGAGAAGATACTCTGTACTATCTCACTAAGGGTAACACCACTTTTACTAAGTCATATCACAAGCACATTAGTGGGTCTCTATACTAAACAATAACGCCATCTCCTTTGACAGACAGGGTCGCGCAGCAATCCACCGCAACTCATGAGTTGTTCTCATATCTCGGAATGCGAGGAACAGAAAAAGTCCCAATATTGAGTACGTGATCCCAAATACGCATCACTCCAACTTATGAAACTATTAAATCTTCAATACAAGTACTTGAATTTTTTTTACCCCGATACTTTTCAGGCAAAGAGACACCAAAAGATAGTAGACATACTACCCTACACCAAGCACGGATGAGCACAAGGAAGACGTGGAAGAAGAATAGAATCTCTTATAGTCACATAGATTACTTTTCAATAGTTCAATTTATTTGTTTTTTACAAGTTATTTCCCTTCGCCTCACGGAAGCTTATGACAATTCGAATTTCTTATTAATGATTAAATCAAGCTTTTACTTTACTCTCAAAGTTATTGTTCATATACTACTTAACCGTTACGATGGGTTCATCTCACTTCAACCCTAAAAACACTTAGAGAAATTAAGATAGTCCATATAGCCTGGCCAGCTGGATTATCTGAGTCTCTCTATTTTGATTTTCAGGGTCCTCATGCTTAAAACGTGGTCATGGACTAAATAATACTCCGACCTACGAGGTCCAAAATAAAGGGCATGATCCCAAAAAAATATAAAAAATCTTGAGAGACTGATCCCCTCATCAAGTACATTGCGAACAATGCTATATGCAAAACATTAGTGCAAAATCAATAAATAAGAAGAAACCATAAACTTTGATAGTAAAATCAACGTCTCAAGGTGCAACCAAATATCCAGTCATGAAGCATGCAAAAATACTAGTGGACATACCCACTTAATAAAAATAAAACATAAAAATAAAACCAAGTCATTTTCTAAGGAAAATAAACATAACATCACACCAAACTACACTTTACGAGCAGAAGTAGCTTCGGTAGTTCGGTCATCTGCTTCCGCATCCGAGGCAATTTCAGTACACTCGACATCAATATCCTCCCCATCATCAGGAATGTCCTCCTCCATACCTCGAATAATCTTCTCGTCAATTCCTCCAACCTTGCGTAAGTACTGACGACACGTCCTAACCAAAGGAGCATAAACCCCAGCTATTGCTCGATCTTCAATCATAGCTCGACAGATATCACTCTTCTGAAAGCGACGTTCCCCTTCTAACATAACCGATTCCTTGTAAGTTGCTCCAGCCGAAGAAGCCAAAAACCTCTTCCCCGTAAACTTCTCGGCATCATACTTCTCCTTCAGCTCGTCATAGCACCGATCTAGTTTCATCAGTTCAATTTTACTCGCCTCGGTCTCGCTCCTACTAATCTCCAATTCATCGGTCCTCTGAATGAGCAGAGTCTCGGCCACCTCTAGTTTGGATTCCGCAGCCTCCAATTGAGCCTTTAGCTTTTTCTCCCTTGCCTCCCAACCAGCACGCTCCTCATCATTGGTCTTCTCGACTTGCTCCTCCTGCTCCATAAAATACCTCCATATAGCTATAAGCTATATCAAAATTCAAACAGATAATATTAGATTATCGAAACTTATAATTTAAAAAAAAAAAAAAAAAAAGGAAGAGGGGGGCGCGCGTGCACATCACGCGCGCATGGAGTTCACGCGCTGACGCGCGCGCGCGTCACCAGCCAAAAAAAAAAAAAAAAAAAAAAAAATTTACCCGACACATGTCTCCTCCAGCCAACGAAAGCATATGAGCACGACCTTTACCCGACATCCGACTTCGGTCGTACTCCCCAACAAAATCCTCGGTCTTCCTCAACGCGATAGTATGATCGGTCGTATCCCACAAAGAATCCTTTCCCTCTCGGTTCACCCCGTACGTGAACAGGCATTTGCCTGCACCCCCTGGAGGCACATGAGAAACCTCAGGATCCACTCGAGGCCGTTTCGGTGCAGGCACATTCTCGATCTCAACCAACTCATCCTTCCCATTATTAACCGCTCGATCCAGCTCATCCCCCTCAACCATATGATTACGATCATCTCCGCTCACATGCGAAGCCTCCACGCGGGTCACTTCGCGCGATTTGCTACTACTCGATTTCGCTTGCTTCAAAGGATCCCTCTTCGCTTGCTTTTTTGCACCTCCAGTAGCCTTCTTCCGAAGAGCCGCGAAATCAATACACCCATCTAAAAAAAAAAAAAAAAAAAAAAAAAAAAAAAAAAAAAAAAAAACATTTACTCACGGATAAAATAGAATAGCAGAGACAACACAAAATAAGGCACATATGCATAAAACATGTAGACTACACGCAACGGTGTATGCACCTGACCCTTTGGAATAAGACAACTCGGATCGAACTCCAAAGCACACAACCCCGACTCCTTAATACGTTTCTTCATATTCTTCATTATCTTAAAAGATTCGCATACCGGATTCCAAACAAGGGGAACATCGGACGTCGGAGCCCTTACATAAAAAAATAAAGTACTCCATTTATCCCACTTCAAGTTAATGCTCTTCAAAAATTTTAAAGGAACCCGAGGATGTGTGCAGAAGAAGGGTAAATCACTTGAACGGTGTAGAGTAAACAAGGCCTTGAACATCTCCACACTAATCGGTAATCCTACTTCGATCATTCTTTGTCGAAAAGCTTCAAAAGTGAGAATCACGTTCGGAGTTAATTGACTATATCCTACCCGAAATTCCTCACATACCTTCAAAAGAGTGGAGTGAGGCACAATCTGCGAGGAACATGTCAAATATGCGACGTATTGGGTGTGGAACCCTACGGGGGGTGCATACAATCGTTCACCTTTTTTAGGTAAGAGCATCTCAATATTCCTCGGAGCCCCAACTAGCTGACGAAGAATACCGAATTGAGATTCGGTTAACGAAGTATCATAATCCACCAAACTCAAATTAAGTGGTTTTATTTTCTTCCCTCTATTTTTATCTATAATGACATCTTCTCGTGGAATATCATCACCATCTCCCACATCTCCATCCGGATTTACATCACTCTCGGATCCCTCGGATCCCTCGGACTCGTTAGAAGAATTCGACTTAAGCGATTCTTCACTATCACTCCCAAAGTCCACAAATTGAGACCGAATACGTCTCCTACTAGTACCAACATCATCACCAACATTTGATGCCAAAAAATCACCCGGAGAAGAAACAGGTTGACGCGCCTCGAAAACGGCCGAAAACGGCCCCTCCACGCGCCCGCACGCGCCCGCACACGCGCCCCCACGCGCGGCGGACGCGCGTCCACGCGCGCCAGACCCCCCCCCCCATCCCGCGCGTCGCGCGGGTACCCCCCCCCCCCCCCCCCCCCCCCCCCGCGCGATGCGCCCCACCCTACCCCCTTACCCTTTTCTTTCTCTCTCTCTCTCTCCTCCCTACCCCCACCCCTACCAGCCCTACCTACCCTCTCATTCTCTCTCTCTCTCTCCTCCCTCCCCCTACCCCTACCAACCCCAGCACCACCTACCCCAACCCCACCATCTCCTCCTACCCCCTTCTCTCTCCTCACACACTTTTCCACTCTGGGCTCCGTGCCCGGCTTCAACCTCACACATGGATTGCGCGGCTCCACTTCGCGCGGAGCCCAGCCGCGCGGCTCCTCTCACATCCTCGAGCCGCGCGGCTCCGTCTACTGGTTCCGCAGAAATTTCTCCGGATATCCCCAATCGCGTACAATCGGAACGCGCGATGTCTTTCTCCGGTGCAACTTTTTTACCGGAACTCGACCCAATTACCTTCCCTACGGTACCAAAAGTCATCTCGGTCTCTACAATCGACTTTCGCAGGATAATTTTCAATTGTTTCGCCTTCCCCGCTTGGGACATATAAATTATTTTATCCGATGATCTTCTCAACCAGAGATATTTTCTTTTCTACACCGGAGTATATGGAGCAAAATAAAATAGAGAGATATATAAAATAATAAATTTGATTACTCACCCATATTTATTCGACGTGAATCTTGATAGACCTCTGTACTGTTTCACAAGGAATTACTTACTACAAGGAGCAAATTTATATTTAAACACTTTAAATATAAATCCGCTCAAGACTCCGGTTCACACAGTAATAATAATAAATTATTATTCTGATCCCTCCGTCAACGACACAAACACGAAGACCGAAAAACAATTCTACTCTCGACACGATCCGGTACTTCACCACAATTCACTTCCACATCGACTCGAGAGTGGGGGGCTTAATGATATGCCTATTGGGCCAGCCCAATTGACCCATATTTACTGGGCCACAGGCCCAACTTAATAGCTATTTATACGAAGGCCCAATCACACCAAAAAAAGGTTGGGTCCGATAAATTGATCTCGGCCCAATCCATAAAGTATAAATACAACTTAAATTCATTTAATAAAGGTACGTTATTATTATTCCCTCAATTCTTCTATTCGAATTCTCTCCTCATTTACCCACTATCTTCACGTCTGACTTGAGCGTCGGAGGGGTTTCCGTCGGATCAACCCCCGGCTTAGATTACGTGTTTTCTGTTCGCAGAATCCTAGAGTAAATTAAAGTTCTCAGGACTATCTAGCTCGTGAGCACGTGACCTACTTTGCTCTCCCAGCTTCAACACACTAGGTGATTTATTTTTTACGTCATCAACATACATTCAAATAATTGCAATTTGCAACGATCTAATTAATACCCATGTGATATATATGAGTGTCGGTGCATGTATCAATAAGACTTATATTCGAATATTTCTTTTTTCGAAAAAAAAAAAAAGAATAACATTTGCATCATGCAATTATATGTGGCACACATATAACTCAAAAGATTTTTTTACTACAATATTATCTTGTGCATCTTGGAAAAACTTAATATGTGGGCTTCTATAATACTAAATTTTAACTTAACGTTTCTTGTTTTAAACACGTTTGTGTCCGACACTCGAGGACGCTTGTCGGACACCTTATGGGTCATTTTGCAATGTCTACAAATTTAGTGAACATATTTGAAAAGCAAATTTTTATATATTTTTGTTACTTTCCTAGTGAATTAGACGATTTATTGACCAACTATAAATTGACGGTTGATAATAATATTAATTTTGAATGTATTTGTATGGAAATATAAAGAAAACAAATTATATGTAAATAAAAAGTTATATATGTGTATATAGCATATTTATAAATATATCCCTATACTTTTAATATTTATATTATTCCCCAAGTTTCCGTATCATCATTTTTCGGACATGTCGTTTTCCAGTGAAAGTTTCGATGTTTTGCTGTATTGCCGTTTCTGTGTCTGTGCTACTTAGGTGGCATTACACACACGCACGCGAGAGCGCGCGCGCGCACACACACACACACACATATATAGACACACACATGAATACTTAATTTATTGTCTATGTCTATCTTAGAATTCGATTCAATATACATGTTACCGGACTAAAGTTTTGAGTTCTTCACATCTAATTTAAAGTTTTCATGATGTTTATATATATTAGCATGTTTGAGAAGTTTGGCTGATATTTTGAATCATTGGGGGTTCTAGTTTACATTTCTTAATCATATAATCATGTTTTAACTCAGAAACTCATAATTTAGGAGTTGGACTAAAACAATGCATTATTTTTCGCTAAAAAAATATTAATAAATGTCGAGGGTTTTAGTAATTGAGAAAACGTGACATGAATGTAGTTGAAATGAATTCAAATGGAGAGAATTTCAAATTACTATAATTATTGTGAAGAAATTTGAAATCCACCAGCATTGCTCGAGAAACAACTTAAATAAGAGCAATGGAAAAATGAAATTCCTAGCCAAATTATTCAATCCAAACATATTCAATAAATTTGTTATTACGGATTTCCCAATCCTTTAACTTAAATAATAGGGTGAGTGACTCGGTGACCGTCGAGAGTTGGTTGAGGCCATCAAAGAAATCGGAGAACCTTACTTATTATTAGGGTTTTATTAACACGTTTCTATTTCTTACGTTTCTACTTACGGTACTTTGTACTTCCAATTCAACAACAGTTCAACAGCAACTTCTAAAGTAAATGAAATTGCCATATTTGTTCCATTGTTAAAAATAGTCTATAAGATGTTTGAGAACTTATAAGTTGCTTATAAGGTGTTTGAGAGCATATAAGATGTGCAAATGAGATATTAAAAAAAAAACATTTAGCCCATCATTTTATTTATGATCTTAGAATGAGTGAAACTGACTTATAATATCATTATCCAAACAATTTAAAAATCAGTTCAAAATATAAGATGTAACAGTTTATTAGATTTTAAAATAACTTATCAGATGTAGGACTTGACGCTGGTTTAAAATAAGCTTGGCCAAACGGAACTGCATCATGGTATACGAGGCCTAATATAAACTATAGTATAACAAGCTTAAATGGACTAATAATTGATATAATCACATATAATTAATGGAAGCTTCCGCAAATCACAAATAATGGACTTGAAATTAATTAATCAATGGCAATTTGCAAATAGGTCCACTATATTGCTAGACTTCGATCTACACTCACTTCAAAAACTTTATGTTATATTATAGTTTACTCAATTTATTTAGCCGTGCATCTAATTATGAATTCCAAATTCTCAACTAGCAATTTAAACTAATTATTTTAAGTTACTGTTGGCACGAGATTTCTATTTGTGAAGATTGAAGAAATCCGCCATACGTGGAAATTAAAGATTGGCAAAGATTTGTTTTCCATGTTTATTTTGGAATTAATTAGAGTCCTATTTTTGTAATATTGTTATTAGGACTTAGATTTATTTCCATGTATTATATTCTAGTTAGGTATCTTTTGTACTTATCTAGAATATAAGTAGAAATCGACTAGGATTCTATTACCTAGTTAATCGATTTCTTAGGGCCCAAGTTAGGTTTAGGGTGGTGGATTTCGTGCCTATATAAGGCCCTCAACCTCATATGAGTCCGATGGAGCTTTAAAAAAAGATAAATCCCAGCATAAAGGCTTTGAAGGGTGCAGCCCGTGCTGCAGCCCTGTCTGCACGGCAGGTGTGGCAACAGAACAGGTTTCTTCTACCAGGCCATAAAGAAGATCGGCGTTTCGGGAGAAGTGCTTAAAAGATCTCGGGAGAGGTCGATCCGCCGTTTGAAGGAAGTTCAACATTGGAGGAAGTCCAAGAGTGCGGAGGAGGAATTGCTTTGATTATCAACAAGTTCGAGTCGTGTGCAAGAACGGCGTATCACATAAAGAGGGAGTCTTTAGTGTTTTATTAAGTCCTATTAATGTACACATAAATCTGAACTAGTTTTGCAAGTCCTCGTGGATGTAGGGTACGTTTGTATCCGAACCACATTAAATTGTTGTGTTCTTTATTCTGCTTTTCGTAGATTTATTACTGTGACAACACAACAATTCTGTTACGTCACCTAATGTCGTAACATGTAGTCTGTCTCAACAGATGAGTGGACTTTGATAGGCATTCAAATTCAACAATTGGCATCAGAGCGGGTCACTAGATATACTTAGTGTCTGATTTTGGGTTTTGATTTGTTTGCTTTGCTTATTGGATGACGTGTGTTCACAAGGAAGGTTGAGACGGAAGTCTGTCACGGCATTCACCCAATTCCGCTGCGTTGTAACGTGCCCCGTGATGGGACACTCTGATAGAAGACCAGACGGGTGAAGAAAAGTGGCATCTGTGTTGCAGGGGGAGTAAATCTCATCTGCAGGGGGAGTTCTTGTTAAACATGGATTCTAACCAATCTATGCCAAAGGGGGAGATTGTTGGCACGAGATTTCTATTTGTGAAGATTGAAGAAATCCGCCATACGTGGAAATTAAAGATTGGCAAAGATTTGTTTTCCATGTTTATTTTGGAATTAATTAGAGTCCTATTTTTGTAATATTGTTATTAGGACTTAGATTTATTTCCATGTATTATATTCTAGTTAGGTATCTTTTGTACTTATCTAGAATATAAGTAGAAATCGACTAGGATTCTATTACCTAGTTAATCGATTTCTTAGGGCCCAAGTTAGGTTTAGGGTGGTGGATTTCGTGCCTATATAAGGCCCTCAACCTCATATGAGTCCGATGGAGCTTTAAAAAAAGATAAATCCCAGCATAAAGGCTTTGAAGGGTGCAGCCCGTGCTGCAGCCCTGTCTGCACGGCAGGTGTGGCAACAGAACAGGTTTCTTCTACCAGGCCATAAAGAAGATCGGCGTTTCGGGAGAAGTGCTTAAAAGATCTCGGGAGAGGTCGATCCGCCGTTTGAAGGAAGTTCAACATTGGAGGAAGTCCAAGAGTGCGGAGGAGGAATTGCTTTGATTATCAACAAGTTCGAGTCGTGTGCAAGAACGGCGTATCACATAAAGAGGGAGTCTTTAGTGTTTTATTAAGTCCTATTAATGTACACATAAATCTGAACTAGTTTTGCAAGTCCTCGTGGATGTAGGGTACGTTTGTATCCGAACCACATTAAATTGTTGTGTTCTTTATTCTGCTTTTCGTAGATTTATTACTGTGACAACACAACAATTCTGTTACGTCACCTAATGTCGTAACATGTAGTCTGTCTCAACAGATGAGTGGACTTTGATAGGCATTCAAATTCAACAGTTACTATCATAATTTTGAATCAATTCTCTATTGAGTAGGACCTCCGTATAGTATATGTAATTTTGAATGCATAAAACTAAGTTAGTTAAGGAAAATGAGAGGAATTAGACGCTACATCTGGTTACATATATATTCGTGGATGTAATTATAGATCTGATTAAATGATCATTCACTAAGTACACATACACATGGGTATGTGATTATGTGTATATCTACAATTATAATACGCACAATGTAAAGGACCAGACTCAATAAAAAAAGAAGAATCGAAAGATGCTCTAACCATGGTAGACAGTGAGACGACGTAGAGAAGTCACTTGAATTTTGTTCTTCTAAATTATTATATCGCTCATCAAATCAAATCCTGCGATTCAAATACAACCGAAAAGTAGATCAATTATTCCTTAAATGTTAATAGTAATTTGGTATATTTACTGATTTGAGCATTTATATATGTTGACCATGGTACATAGTTTAGTTTATAGCTAGCATATCCGGATCATGTTGTGCATCGTTTTTCTTCACAGATCGTACCGTATCGTATCGTATCGTAAGATATTTGACAAACTATTAAAAATAGTACAAAATATATATTATATAATAAAAATACAATAAACACGTAGAGCTAGATATTTTAAAATCAAACCGTTCATTCAAAATAGTTCTGAATTAAAGTTTCAACATAAATTACTAATTCGGACTAAAGTCATAGTTTTTTGAAATGTTATTGTCGGTTTTATTATCTTTGCTAATATGAATTGCTATTGATTATGTGGTGTTGAACAAACTTGTTGGTTGTGATTAATGAAAGACTAATAAAATTATCTTAAGCATATTTTATTTATTTTTCCTTAATTAAAATAAAAATAAAAAATAGTAAAACACATAATTTTTACTATTAAAAAAAAGTGATAAAAATCGCACAAAATGCCTCAATGTGCTGAAAATCACCACAAATTGTGCTGAAATAAATCGCACAAATCATCCTAAATATGTTCAAAATTACAAGCACCTCCAAGACTAATATCATAAATATCTTACGATCATATTGCGATATCGAGCGACATTTACCGGTATTTGATTACAATCGATATACATATTACGAGTTGTATGGTTTTCATAAAAATCGTATCGTATCTATCGCGACACATCACAATATAAACTACTATGGTTTAGTTGTATTTGTGGTTTTTAAGTTGAGGTAAGTGGTTTGGTGAGTCGATATACATTAGCAATAAGGAAGAGAAGAGAGAAGAGATGTACGAAAGCTAAAACGGATCGGAGTTTGTTTGTGAGGCGGCGTGTCACGGACTTGTTCCCTTAACAAAGAACCGTGCGGCCTTAGCTCCTTTCTCGCCCCTCGCGATAGCTAAGTCAGCCTCTCCCGAATTGTGTTGCTCGAATGTTTAAGTGATGGAAACGAAGAAAGAAAGTAGTAGACAAGAGAGTTGGTAGGAAAAGTACTTTATTGCTTGAATACTTGTTGGTGAATGATTACAAATGAGGACCCTACCTCTATTTATACAAGACCACCTCCTCAATGGACGATGGAGATCGATCTAATCTAACGGATGGGAGTGGAGCAATCCCTTGATTGTCTCTACCTACCACCACCTACCCTACCTACCAAAAATAGCTCTACCTACCACTATACAATTGGGCCAACTTGGGCCTAACCCTACTTGGGCTACAACTTGGACTTTTTGTAACCTCCCCAACCCAAGGGAAATCGGCAAGGGGTTGGGTCAAAACTAGCGGGCCGTGACATCCTCCCCCGCCTAATCCGGCGACGTCCTCGTTGCCTCGAACAAGTGGAGACGATCTCGAAATTTTCACAAGTCTTCATTCGTCTTCCACGTTGCCTCGTACTTGTGTAATTCATTTGATGAGGCTCCAGCCCTGCCGGTTGTTTATTCTCCACCTTGTCTTGTTGGCAAACAAGACAAGTCTTCACACATGCATCGACACCGTCCCGCATGTGAGGCCAAAAGTAGGCCGTCTCGAGCAACGTCATTGTCCTCATTTGGCCCGGATGCCCCGCCCACTTGGTGTCGTGGCATTCCTTTATGAGGTCCTTCCTCAAGCTGCCCCACTTCGGAACGAAGAGTCGCTGCCCCTTCGTGTAGAGTAAGCCGTCCTCTACCCAAAATTTTCTCGTCTTGCCCTCCTTGACGAGTCGAATTAGCTCCTTGGTCATTGGATCATGTTCGAGCCCTTCTCGGATCATGTCGACCAAGTTCCCCCTTGTCGAGCTAATCGCTGTGGGTTCGGCTTTTCTACTCAATGCGTCGGCCACAACGCTTGCCTTCGATGGTCGGATCTCCCCCATCTCGACCAACTCGGTGGCGTGGTCCACCTCCCTCCTAGGTGGACGCTTGTTGGGCAAATTCGGTGGCATCACGTCTTGGCTGGCCTCCAAGACGGTTTGGATGATCGGTGGCGCGTCCTCCTCTTTGTTGACGGGCGGGCTTTCCTCCTTTAAAGTCGCTAATAATGTCGGCTCGCCCCGTCGAACTCCCTTGGCAACTTGCATGGCCGACAGTTGTCTTGGTTGTGTGATTTCTTCCTTAGTGGTGCCGTTGATGGCCGGCACCATGCAAGGTGTCCCCTTCTCTAAGATACAAAGTGAATTAAAACAAGGCATCGGGATAGCCATTACCTTGCGGAAGAAATCCATGCCTAGCACCACCTTGAAGTCATCCATTGGTGCTACCGAGAAATCCACTTGGCCCTTCCAAGTGGCTAAGTGCAGCTCCACGTCTCGTGCTACACCGTTGAGCGGTTGTGCCTTAGCGTTAGCGGCCTTGAGCCAACCGTCTCGTCTAGTCCACCGTAGGCCAACCCTCTTGGCCTCGTCTTCGGTGATGAAGTTGTGGGTCGCTCCCGTGTCCACCATCACCTTTGCTGGGGTATCGTTGATGCGGGCCTCCACGTACATCAGCCCCTTGCTTGACGTTGCCGGCATCGGATTTGCCTTTAAGGCGTTCAGAAGTTGGAGCGATCCCATGTGGCCTAGCTCCTCGTTTGTGTCTTGCTCGGCCTCTTGTTGTAAGAGTGCCGACAACGACCCCATCTTGGGACATTGACTCATCGCGTGCGGCCCCTTGCACACGAAGCATCCTCCCTTAGGCACAAACGACTTCTTCTTCTCTTCAAGTTGTTGTCGTGAGGATGGCTTGTCTCCTCCCCTCGAGGTTGACGCTCGCCTTGGGTCTCGGTTGTCTCGATGGTCCCGACCATGATTGTCCCGTCTCTCTCCTCCGTCTTTAGTCGGGTTCCACTTCTCCTTTCGCAACGGCTCTCTCGGTTGATACTCGGTTAAGGACTCGGCGGCGGCAATAGCTTCATCGACGGATTTGATGTCTCGTCGGTGGAGTTCTTGCTTGGCCCAGCCTTGTAACCCATCGGTGAAGTGGAAAAGAAGGTCCTCCTCGGAGAGATTGGGAATTTGAAGGGTGAGGGTGGTGAACTCCGTCACGTACTCGCGGATCGAACTTCGTTGCTTGAGTTCCCTCAACCTCCTTCGAGCCTCATAGACGACGTTCTCCGGGTAGAAGTGTCGCTTGAGTTCCCTCTTGAACTCTTCCCAAGTATCGATTCGGCAAATGCCTTTCTCGATATCGGCGTGCTTTCTACGCCACCATAACATTGCCGTATCGGAAAGGTAAAGGGAAGAAGTTCTTACCTTAGTCGTTTCGTCGACTAGACCGATACCCTCGAAGTATTGCTCCATCCTCCATAAGAAGTTCTCGACTTCCTTGGCGTCCCTTACGCCGTTGAATCCCGTTGGCTTCGGGCAGTCCACCCTTGGACTCGAAGTAGCGCCAACGCTACCGTTAGCGGCGGCCTTTTTGCACAAGGCCAAGTCGTCGCGCATCCCCTCGATGCTCTCTTGGAGGGATTGGATGATGGCCTCCAATCGATCCAACCGTTCCTCCCGCAACGCCTCATTGTCCCTAGACAAATCGAGTTGCTCGGCAACGTGATTCTCCAACACTCCCGTATCGTGCTCGAGCTTCTCGAATCTTTCGCTAAGCTCCGCTATGGCGATGTTATTCTCGAGCCTCTCGAGTCTTTCGCCATGATCCGTTAGCACGGCTTCGGTACTGGTACTCTCCCCACGAGCCTTGCTGTGGTCCCTCTTCTTCTTGTTGTTTACGTGGGCCTCCCTGCCACGTCCCTCGGTCACGTACGAAATATCTTCGACGTTCGTCATCGCTTGAGAATTCGATCAACACAAAGCCCTTAGCCGGGCTCTGATACCACTTGTCACGGACTTGTTCCCTTAACAAAGAACCGTGCGGCCTTAGCTCCTTCTCGCCCCTCGCGATAGCTAAGTCAGCCTCTCCCGAATTGTGTTGCTCGAATGTTTAAGTGATGGAAACGAAGAAAGAAAGTAGTAGACAAGAGAGTTGGTAGGAAAAGTACTTTATTGCTTGAATACTTGTTGGTGAATGATTACAAATGAGGACCCTACCTCTATTTATACAAGACCACCTCCTCAATGGACGATGGAGATCGATCTAATCTAACGGATGGGAGTGGAGCAATCCCTTGATTGTCTCTACCTACCACCACCTACCCTACCTACCAAAAATAGCTCTACCTACCACTATACAATTGGGCCAACTTGGGCCTAACCCTACTTGGGCTACAACTTGGACTTTTTGTAACCTCCCCAACCCAAGGGAAATCGGCAAGGGGTTGGGTCAAAACTAGCGGGCCGTGACAGGCGGCCCCCAAAAGCCGTCGGTGCTTACTGCATGCACCGATGACGTGGCCATGACTTCACCAACTTTCGTCGTCTTCCCTTCAATGCATTATATATTTTTGCTCCCTTTTGTTTTAATTTTGAATATACACAATTTATTAATCTCGATCTTAATTGTATTTATTCTAAAGATAAATTAAATTTAAATCATGGTATTTAATCTAAAGATAATAGTAATTAAATTTCATTTTCACATCGTGAAAATGCAAGCACGGCTTGTGGAGGGCCGAGGGGTTTTTTCTTTATTTAAGTAATGTAACAAAGAAGTTATCTACTCCATCCGACTAATTCCGGGGTCGATGTTGTATTACTTTAATTAAATAAAATCACTAATTAGAATTAACCAAGATAAAATCATAAAAAAATTGTGAGACCATATATATATAATTGCATAATTGAATTAGCGAATGTCTAATAATACACAATTTTCATAGTTGATATATGTTTAATATAATATATAAAATGGAAGCAAAATTGGAGTTATTATATTAATGAAAGGCAACATTAGATGCAGCCCCATGTGCTCTTCACATCAGTACTACGTCTGGTGTTTGGTTTTTTCTGCGCCAAAAATTATTTCAGGCTGCTTCGTATGTCATTTAATTCATGCCATTTCTTGAACTAAATCCAATTATTAAATCAATACATTAATTTAATCAATTTATAGTATTTCCTTTTTGCGATACGTATTGATCAGCAGAATGATTTTTCCAATGTTTCCTTTGACAAAATAAAATGAATTAAATGGACCCTCAAGTTTTAGTATAGTAATAATGGGTAGAGTTGGGGGGTGGGGGTATGTTATATTCAGATAGTTATATAGTACTAATATACTAGATATATGGGAATATTTATAATTTTTTATTTTTTTAGGAATTTGTATCCAACTATACACTAGTAAAAACATGGTTTTTTAGTATAATTTTTTTTGCTACGGTAAAAAGCCTTAATAAGAGGTATTTTTAATTACGGGACAATTTTGGAGTCGTAGTAAATGCTAGGATTTACTGTATCAAATAAGTACTTGCTACGGTCATTTACCATAGCAGAGTTTTTGTCACGCATGTATATACACTATGGGGCAAAATTGTAACACATGTGTAGCAAAAGTATTGTTACTACAAATTTGATACATTTTACTATACGGTCAATGGTTGTAGTAAAAAATAATTTTTCTATTAGTGTATATAGCTTGCAAACCATACAGAAAATGTAAACCATACTAGGTTAATTATATGTGACAAGCTCGACCTAGCGAACATTGACCTACCAAATAAATGTGTCTTGATTTTATGAAAGCATATTAAAAAGACTAAAATAAGTTTGATCATTTAATGATCCGATAACAGAAGTTACTATTTAAAGTTGAATTAATAAAGTTAAAATATAAAAAAAAAAATGCATATAATACAATATTGGAAATCTAAATGACAAATAATACGAAGCAAAAATATTTTTAGGAAAAAAAAAATAATTATTATGGAACAAATTGAGTAATACGATACTAATAAAAAAACGCATTAAACAAATTAAAGCGTTTTGGTTTAATCTTTGGGTGTTAATTTGAAACGGACCATCCATCTACATAAATGACACGTGTAATATTTAATCAAGATTATTGTGCTCTAACTCCCATCTTTAAAATGAGAACTATATGTGAGATGATTCCTCCACTAAACAATTCTTTTCATAATAATAATAATAATAATAATAATAATAATAATAATAATAATAATAATAATAATAATAATAATAATAATAATAAAAAACAAGGTCACACGATTTTGGAATCCAATTTCTTTCTTATAACGGAGCGTCCGTTCATAATTTAAACTCCTAATCTTTAAGAAGTTCCAAGATTTTGCCACATTCGTAAGAATGTTTATTTCATTGAGTAATATTTTAACTGCACGCCTTTATATAATACGTTATAAGTCGATTAGTGTAACGGTGTAGGTGTAGCCGGTGTAACATTTACATGAGTGTTTTAGGTGGTGTTTGCAAATGCTTTTTGAAAGTGATTATGCGGTTTTTTTTGCTCATAATCTGTTTTTAGGTGTTTGCAAAATCAACCTTTGCTTTTGCTTCTCTTAAAATAATCTGCTTTAAGCTATTTTTTTAAAAGCACCCCTAACCCTGCTTTTTCAATTTTAGTTCATTTTCCGAAATATTTGCAAACACCCCCAACTTTAGAAATAAGCACTTAAAACTAACTTAAATCACTATCACTACCTTCTACTTTTAAATAATCATTTGCAAACACCACCTTATAACTATATTAGCAAATTATCCCTAAATCGTACTATTTAAGGGGTTATGACGCCGTGTGTTAAGAAAAATGCATCATCATCATCATCAAAGTTTGTTAATATTAATAACATGAGAAATATATCACAAAGCAACACAGTCATAATATTAATGATTAAATTTTATATAATATATTTTTTTTATTATGAAAAATGTCTAATATATTTTTTTAAACAACACAAATGCCACAAAATCTTATAAAAGAAATTCATTTTGTAGGGTAAATTACAACCACCCTATGAAGTATGTCAAATTACGAAAAAATCCCTCATGTCTAGATAATTACAACTACCCATTAACTATAAATCTTCTTACACGTCCAACCTTATAGTGTCAAATTCAACATAATCTTGTAGGCTCTGTAGAATGCAGTTTCTGATGCGTCACAATCTGATATATACAAGCCAAAAAACACATCTTATGACCATCTTGATTCAAAATGTGGAGCTCGAATGAGACAAAATTGGTACAAATTGAAGAATATTCCAAATAATCTAAAAGATTCCACTAAATTTGACACCGCAAAGATGGACATGTAAGAAGATTTATAGTTGAGAGCTGGTTGTAATTACCCAAATTGAAAAACGTCGAATTTTTTCATAATTTGACCATAACGAAAGGGGTAGGTTGTAATTTACCCCTTTTAATTTTTTTTTTCTTTTTAACTAAAGACCCAAAAAAAGGGGAAATACAGAGTACAATTGTACAGGAAACATAATACAGAGTATGAGTAAATAGGGAGTTAAATATATGACAGTCGGTAGGCAGCAGAAGCACATGCCCCCATCACTATAAATACCCTCTCTCTCTCTCTCTTTCTCTCTCATCCTAACTAAAATATCTTTCTACTTTTCTCTCTCTTGACTTTTTGCACCCTCCCCAGAAAAAAAACTAAACAGAACAAAAAACAACAAAAAATGGAAGCTGAAGGAAAAATTCAAAGCAGCAGCAGTAGCGGCGGCGGCGGCGGCGGAGCAGTCTCCGGCCCAATACGCAGAGTGCTCCTCATATCCGCCGGCGCTAGCCACTCCGTTGCTCTCCTCTGTAAGTTTCATCAAAATCATAACTCCTCTGTATAATAAACATATACATACATTGCTTGTATGTATATATCTATAGTTGTTGTGAATGGGTTTGAATCTCTTGACTTTGTTTATCCTTCTTGATTTTGTGTTTCTATTTATTTTGATTTTTTTTTATTTCTTGATGACAAAATGTAACTAAAGATTTGAACTTTACTAGTGTAGTGATTATGAGAAAATAGGAGTTGGTTGGAAGTTGATCGTGGTCTGTATGCATGGATGAGAATGCTCCACGTTAATGATTCTTGAATTAGTGAATTTAATAATGTTCCCAATTGGTTCTTTCTTCTTGGGATTATGAGATGGTTGCTTCTTTTCTTGACTAAATATTCAATTATATGTTACTTTATTAGATACAGTCAATGCTTCATGTTTTGGGATTTGTAATAAGAATAGTTGGAGTTCTAAAAAATTATATAAAAATCCCCATATGAAATAATGATTAATATTTTTCTAAATTATTTATTAATAGAGTGGTTGGAGAGTTCTGAAGTAATCTTATTTTCAAATATCTTATAAGATATGGTAATTACAAAAAAACTCTTCCTCTTTCTATAATTACAACCACCTCCTGATTTTGAATTTTCTTGCACGTCCATCCTTACGGTGTTAAATTTAGTGGCATCTTCTAGATTATGTGGAATATTCTCTAGTACAAACTCGTTTTATCCCATTTGAGCTCCACATTTTGAAACAAGATGATCATAAGATGTGTTGTCTCGTGGCTTGCAAATAACAGATTGTGGTGCATCAGAAACTGTATTCTTGCACAAAACGAGTATAAACTAGAGAACAATTCATGGAATCTGGAAGATTCTATTGAATTTGACACCATAAGGACGGACGCGCAGAAGATTCATAGTTGAGCGGGACTAGTTGTAATTATCCAAACATAAGAGTTCAAAATGCTGTTCTTTCTTCTTGTAGTTGCATTACATATGAAGCTGCCGAAATTCGCGGTTGATGAAATAAACTTTTAAAATCGAAATGGAAAAGAAGAGATTCTATATTCTTTTCGAACTCTAATGCTTTCAAATTAGTACAAGACAATGTGGATATGTAATACAATGATGGCAATGATGTAATAAATATTTGGTTCGTGTAATGCCAGCTGGTAACGTTGTATGCTCATGGGGAAGAGGAGAAGACGGTCAACTGGGCCACGGAGATGCCGAAGATCGATTTTCGCCAACTCAGCTGAGTGCGCTGGATGATTTAGATATCGTTTCCGTTACTAGCGGAGCTGATCATACGACTGCTTATTCCAAATCGCAAATGCAAGTTTACAGCTGGGGATGGTAATTTAATTTCCTACTAATTTACGTTCGGGATGATCGGCATTATTTAAATTAATCTTGAAGTAACCGTGTCACTATTTGTTTTTGGTAGGGGTGACTTCGGGAGATTAGGGCATGGAAATTCGAGCGATTTGTTTTCTCCTCAACCAATCAAAGCGCTGCAAGGACTTCGGATAAAGCAGATTGCGTGCGGGGACAGCCATTGTTTGGCGGTGACTATGGAAGGCGAGGTTAAAAGGTTGGTCAACCGATCGAGCCTTTGACTGATTTTTTATATACTGTCTGAAAATTCGTTTTCCTTAGAATCATTTGTATGACGATTTTTGCGCTCTGTGATCTTCGTCTTGTAGTTGGGGAAGGAATCAAAACGGTCAACTTGGACTTGGGACCACGGAGGATTCTCTTGTACCCCGAAACATTGAAGCTTTCAAGGTATTTAACCGTTCAAACTGTTATCGATAATTTTGTATGACGATTATGTCCTCACGATTTCCAGCTAGCGGAAAATGTTGACGAAGACGAAAATTTCACGTTGGTCAATGATTCCGCAACTATGTAAATTATATTGAAAAAGCGTGACGTGCTCAACGATTTTGTATCGATACCCCTTCTACTATTTATTTATGCTAACAAAATAAATAGCGTGGTTTTCACGTTTATAAATCAACAATTGAAATTATTAAGTGCCCTTCACGGTTTTTTTTTTTTTTTTTTTTTTTTTTTTTTTTGCATTAACTTATGAGCGTAATTTTGTCGAATTATTTGTTGATCAACGTAAATAAATGATGAATTTATTAATATAGGCATTTTGGTAATTTCTTTTTTAAAGATGCGTAAAAACCTTTTTTTGTACGATACGTAGGGTATACCGGTGAAAATGGTAGCTGCTGGTGCTGAACATACAGCTGCCGTAACGGAAGATGGCGAGCTTTATGGCTGGGGCTGGGGTCGATACGGTAATCTCGGTTTGGGCGACAGATTTGACCGGTTATTACCTGGCAAAGTTTCAACCGTTGAGGTGTGTAAGAAAAACTTAATTCATTTTTTTTTTTTAAATCTCGTTGCGTATAAACGAATGAATAAAATCTCGTTGCGTATAAACGAGTGATTAACCTTGCTGCAGGGAGAGAAGATGGTTCTGGTAGCGTGTGGGTGGCGACATACGATTTCCGTGTCCTCTTCGGGCAGTTTGTATACGTACGGGTGGAGCAAATACGGCCAACTAGGACACGGTGATTTTGAAGACCATCTTATCCCTCACAAGTTGGAATCTTTGCGCGATAGTCAAATATCTCAAGTAATCATTAATATTTCGAACACACCGATTGAATATTGTTTTTCTTCCGTGTATACATATTTTTCATGGAATCAATTAGTGCTCCTTTCCGTAGATTTCAGGTGGTTGGAGGCATACGATGGCGTTGACGACCGACGGAGAACTCTATGGCTGGGGCTGGAATAAGGTCTCTCTCTCTCTCTCTCTCTCTCTCTCTCTCTCTCTCTCTCTCTCTCTCTCTCTCTCTCTCTCTCTCTCTCTCTCAGCAGCCTGTTTCTTGATTGGGCACCTAAAGGCGGTCGCTTTCGTAACGTGTTGATTTAATTGTCGTCTTATCTGAAAATTCTTATTTATGTGCAACTGATTTGGAACGACTTTTGTGTTCAATCAAACTGATTTTAAAATTTGTCAAACTTATCTGTGTGTAAAGTTTGGACAAGTTGGTGTAGGTGACAGCATCGATCATTGCTCGCCTGTGCAAGTCAAATTTCCACTCGATCAGGTACGATTTTCATTGGCTACACTAATACCATTTTTTTTCTAGAAGCTCGTACGAAAATCTCTTTTTCTTAAAAGTTTTTTAATATTCGATTTTCCACGCGGGACAGAAAGTAGTCAACATCTCGTGTGGTTGGAGGCATACGCTCGCTGTCACCGACAGGCAGAACGTGTTCTCGTGGGGAAGGGGCACAAACGGTCAACTCGGCCATGGTGAATGTGTTGACCGGTAATATATATATATATATATCTCGTCTGTGATTGACTTATCTTGTCTAGTGCTTCGTAAAAAAAATACGATCTTTTGAAACGCTGCTCAACTTTCTTCGTGCTTGAATAAGATCTACTATACATAAACATATATGAGAAATTCTTAAAATCGAGTCATCAAATCTTTTAGACTACATTTTTTGTAATGAAACGATTTTTCGTTCATCGACATTGTAGAAATGTTCCGAAGATTATAGAGGCGTTAAGTACGGATGGTTCAAGTGGACAGCACATTGCAGCCTCCAAAGTTGACATATCCTCGGGTAATATATATATATATATATATATATATATATATATATATATATATATATATATATATATATATATATATATATATATATATATATATATATATATATATATATATATATATATTTATTTCAATTGGTCGAGACTCGAGAAATAGTATTTTCGATAATTACCAAAATACCCTTTTGACAAGTGATGTTTATTCATTACCAGAAAAAACTTGGGTGTCTCCCACTCAGAGATATGCAATTGTTCCTAATGAAAATGTAAGTTTTGGTAATATAATTTATCAAAGTACGAAGAAAAAAAAATCGCAAATAAATATCGTTTAGTAAGTGACGGAGAGTAATGTAACTCTGTTTGAAGCAGGAGCGTGGACAGACGGAGGCGCTGTTTGGGGCGAGCGATGTGAATGTTCCGGAAAATGATGGGAAAAGAATAAGGATTTGAGGGATGAAAAATAAACTTACTATCTTCTCACTGATTATGGATTATATGCCAAATGTGTTGTTGAATTTTATTTAAGTTTTTTCTTTTTTTTTTTTAGGATAAAAAAAACTTTAATGTATGGAATATTCTGTTTAACCTCAAACTTTATGTTTTGGCTGTGTCCCAAATGGTAGCTAATTAACGTTGTCATTTCTTTAGTTCCACGCTTCTAATCTGTGTGATTTTGGAAGCTTCATTATAATCTTTTCGATATTCGACGTGTAATATATATATATATATATATATATATATATATATATATATATAAGGGTAAATTACAAACACCCCCTGAGGTATGGTCAAATTACAAAAATCCCCCTCTTGTTGGATAATTACATCTACCCCTCAACTATGATTTTTTCTTACACCTCCACCCTTATGGTGCCAAATTCAACATAATCATCTAGATTCCGTGAAATGTGCTCTAGTTTGTACTCATTTTGTGTAAAAATACTGTTTCCGATGCACCACAAACTGATATATGCAAGCTAAAAAACACATATTATGATCATCTTGCTTCATAATGTAGAGTTCGAATAGGATAAAACGGGTACAAAAGTGATAATATTCCATATAATCTCGAAGCTTCCACTAAATTTGAGGAGTTGAGGGGTGGTTGTAATTATCCAAACAAGAGGGGTGTTTTTGTAATTTAACCATACCTCAGGGGGTGTTTGTAATTTACCCTATATATAATACCAATTTCAATCCAAAGAATTTTGAGAGAATCGAAAATTGAGACTTTGTGATGAAAAGTTCCAAAATCAAAAATTTCAGATCCAAAATCGACGAAAATCAAAATTGATATTCCAATTTTCTCGTATCTTATATATAAAAGAAAGAAACGCTAGGGCAACCCTAAGAAACCCTAATGTCATATTTGTAATTTTTTTTTCAATTTTTATCAAAATTTTATTTTCTTAATATTATTTTAAATATTATTTTCGAATTGTATCATATTTGTATCCCCTAAATATTATTTTAAATATTATTTTTTATTTTTATCAGATTTTGTCTCATATATATTATTTTTTATGTTTATCAAACTTTTATCTTCTAAATATTATTATAAATACTATTTTTAAAATTATCAAATTTATATCTCCAAAATATAATTTTAAATATAATTTTCAACTTTTAGCAGATTTTTTTCTCCTTAATATTATCTTCGAATTTTATCAAATTTATATCTCCTAAATAATATCCTCAATATTTGTTTCGAGTTTTATCATGTTTTTATTAGTTTTTTATCTCATAAATATTATTTTGATTTTTATCAAATTTTAATATCTTAAATATTATTTTAAATAATATTTTTGATTTTAATCATATTTTATTTCCTAAATATTATTCTAATTATTGTTTTCGTATTTTATCAACTTTAATCTCATTAACATTATTTTAAATATTATTTTCGATTTTATCACATTTTTATCTCCTAACTATTATTTTAAATTTTATTTTCGATTTTTATCAGATTTTTATCTCCTAAATATTTTTTTTATTAAATTTTTATATCCTAATTATTATTTTAAATATTATTATCGATTTTCATCAAATTTTTATCTCCTAAATAGCTTATATATAAAAGAAAGAAATGCTAGGGCAACCCTAAGAAACCCTAATGTCATATTTGTAACTTTGTTTTTTCAATTTTTATCAATTTTTTATCTCCTTAATATTATTTTAAATATTATTTTCGAATTGTATCATATTTGAACCCCCTAAATTTTTATATCCTAATTATTATTTTAAATATTATTATCGATTTTCATCAAATTTTTATCTCCTAAATAGCTTATATATAAAAGAAAGAAATGCTAGGGCAACCCTAAGAAACCCTAATGTCATATTTGTAACTTTGTTTTTTCAATTTTTATCAATTTTTTATCTCCTTAATATTATTTTAAATATTATTTTCGAATTGTATCATATTTGAACCCCCTAAATATTATTTTAAATATTACTTTTTATTTTTATCAGATTGTTGTCTCCTAAATATTATTTTTTATTTTTATCAAATTTTTATCTCCTAAATATTATTATAAATAATAATTTTTAATTTTATCAAATTTCTATCTCCTAAATATAATTTTCAACTTTTAGCAGATTTTTATCTCCTAATTATTAATTTCGAATTTTATCAAATTTATATCTCCTAAATAATATTTTAAATATTTTTTTCGAGTTTTATCATGTTTTTATTAGTTTTTTATCTCCTAAATATTATTTTAGATTTTTATCAGATTTTTGTCTCCTACATATTATTTTCGATTTGTATCAAATTTTTATCTCCTAAATATTATTTTAAATAATATTTTTGATTGTAATCATATTTTATCTCCTAAATATTATTCTAATTATTATTTTAGTATTTTATCAACTTTTATCTCATTAACATTATTTGAAATATTATTTTCGATTTTTATCAAATTTTTATCTCTTAACTATTAATTTAAATTTTATTTTCGATTTTTATCAGATTTTTATCTCATAAATATTATTTTTTTATTTTTTATCAAATTTTTATCTCCTAAATATTATTTTAAATATTATTATCGATTTTCATCAAATTTTTATCTCCTAATATTATTTATAATAATCTGATTTTTCGGTTTTTACAGAAAATGGTAAATAAATCTGATTTTCATCTCTAGCGAATTTTGTGACATCGTTTTACAGAATGTCTGCAACATTTGAATTTTATTTCTTACCTACCTTATAAGGCTTCTTATTTTGGTAACCCGACTTTAGATTTTTTTTCTTATTTTCTTCTTCATCATCGTATTCACTGTGTGGTAATTAGTTTACATATTTTTCCATCATGGCTTATAAGTAATTTCATTTTGTTAAATTATGTGGTTCATTAATTTATACTAAAGATTTCAAATTTTATCTATAACAATTATTTCATTTTATATGTTATTGGACATGTTATTGAAAATGATGATTTGAGAGAATTAACCAAAAATGGGTGAAGCCACAAGCTATTGAAAGTCGACCTTCAAGACTTATTGTTTGTATACGATATTTAATTTATTGTTTATATTTATTTTTGTTTCTTAATTTTCCAATTGTTAATTCCAGTCGCAAAACAGGACTAAAACGAGGCAGTGGAGAAGGGCTTAGTTCCGATGCAAGATGTATAGATGGCCTTTTACGATAATATGTTGTCGATAGTTTAGTTTTGATTATGTTAACTAAGTTATTAAATCTAATTACTTTTAAGCTCAACATGAAAGAGATAGTTGATGATTTTTTTCCTGGTTCAAATTTTCAATCTACTGGTATTAGCTGATTCAATTCATTTGGAAAATTATTCAACAGTAAATTTATTTGCTTTTTTTTTGTGTGTAGTATACTTATTAATGTTCCACTGATGAATTATTAATGAATGATTATAATCGAATTTTGATCATACGATACATTAAACGTTTGTTTATATTCTTACAACATCAAAACAATGCAATTAGTTGTCCCGTGCATCGCATGGGTACAATTACTAGTATAAGATTATTTAAGTACCCCACACGGAGTGGTGAAAGTCAAAAAGTCGGTCAACGGATTTTGATTTCGGGCAACTCCCAACTAATTTTGTCAATGGATTTTAATGGAGCAGCTGAGTTGTTAATTATGATTTTATGTACGGCACAATAAACAGATAATTAGTGGGAAGTTACGATCACGAAGCATTGCAAGGGTGAAACTTGAAATAAAATTTTTAATTTCTGCTGGTTTCGATTTTTAAAACAACTTTTTTTATTCTGATTTCTGAAATTTCAATGTATGATATCTTTTGAAATCAAAAATATTTGAAATTTTCAATTTTTCGATCCAATTTAATTTCCGAAAATCCTAAAAGAAAAATTCACTATATATTGGAGAGACTATTTATTTTGTTATTTCTCACATAAAAAGACCTAGTTTCTTCCTTAATTTTGATTTTTATCATTTGGAGTGTTTAGAATTTTGTGGTATTTGAAAATAAGGGCCTGCAAAAAAAAAAAAAAAAAAAAAAAGGAAAATAGGTGTTTAGTTCAATTGGAACTATTGTAGTTATTTTTAGGGTTAAATATAAAAATACCCATGTACTATGAATTTTATATCATATATCCCCTTCTAGTACACATAAATACAAAACTCCCCCTCACATTACAGTTTTTTCTAAAATATGACAAAAATGCCCCTATCCAAACATTTATATAGGGAGAGAGAGAGTATATATATATATATATATAGGAGAGAGAGAGAGAGAGAGAGAGAGAGAGAGAGAGAGAGAGAGAGAGAGAGAGAGAGAGAGAGAGAGAGAGAGAGAGAGAGAGAGAGAGAGAGAGAGAGAGAGAGTCATTTTCCACTATATATTTTACCATTTTCAGTCAATTTTACTTGAGAAATTTTGGTATTTATATTTTTTTTCTTCAAAACATCTAATTGCTTAGAATTTTTTTAATAATCTGAATAAAACCTTTTATTTTTGTTATTTTGAGTTTCTTCATTATTTTTTCTTAAATGTCTTTCGGTAGTTCAAACATCCTAAGATTACAATTTACAAACATCTTTACAATCCTATTATTGTTGAGAATTTGAACTACTGGAAGATATTTAAGACAAAAATGAAGAAATTCAAAATGACAAAAATAAAAGGTTTTATTGAGGAAAAAAAAATATAAGTAATTAAATGTTTTGAAGAAAAAAAAATATATCAAAAATTTCCAAGTAAAATTGACAAAAAATGTTAAAAAGTATAGGGGAAAATGGCTTAAACAAACCCTTACACTTATATGCTTAGCACGGGTATTTTCGTCTGATTTTGGAAAAAATATAACAGTAGGGGACTTTTTATACTTATGAGTAGTACATAAGGTATATGATACAAGTCCATAGTACATGGGTGTTTTTATATTTAACCCTTATTTTGAATTAGAATTCATCGTATTAGTAGTTTTGGTTTTACAAAAGTGGGTGTTCTTCGTTTTAAAAATTTATGAGAGTTTTCAAAACGGGTAATTGTTACTTTGCACCCTTAAATTATATGTCATTGGTACTTTGCACCCTTCAATTATATTTTGCTTGGCACTTTGTACCCTAATTCATTTTTGGCTAAAAAAGTGACCTGCTACATGTTATGTGAGATTTGAAAAGGGGCAACAATTTTTTTTTCTTTTATTTCCCACAAACTTCCTTTTTTTTTTAATGATTTCTTAGACAAGTATGAGATTAATGTCAATTACATCAATCCAACAACTAATTCAACCATCTCTTTGTGCCAAGAGATAAACCAAACTTTAGATTATTTATTTGTAGATTTTCTCTTGTCCTTTTAGTTAAATATCTACTCCATAATAATAAATATAAAAATTGATTTTTTTGGATAGTAATTACTGTGTGTTTTGATTATTCCATTTGTCATTTTGATTTTTTCCTTAATTTTAGGGGGAAAAAAAGTGCAAAATATAACCAAGATTCTACTAAACGTAAAAGCTATGCTTGTAATTGCAGGAGAGGGGAACTCACTTTGCAGAAATTAGCAAATATTATCACACACATTCACACCAGATTGTGTGCTTTCTTGTCTAGCTCAAAATCTTCTTCATAATATTTACATGCTTTTCTTGGATTTTACTAAAATCCTCAAGGCATTTGATGTTTTAACCAATTTATGTAACAAAAACAATAAAAGTAAACATTTTTTTTACACAAATAATCGTAATATATACATAATTCTCCTTTTAACCCCACATGAACAAGAAAAAAAATAAGTTTTATTATATGAGTGGTGAAAATTTATGGAATTGCATATTGCATGACCTTTATTTGCATATAACATATTAACAAACATTAATTTTGAATGCTTGCTTTTAAATGAATACGTATTTATTCTAGAATAAATAAAATATAAATTTATTAAAAATTGGAGTAAAGTTTCCTCATACTATTGATAGAGAACGATGGACATTAGTTGTTCTTGGCCGGGTTTGGATATGTGAAATGGAGAAGATGAAATATATTTAAGTTTGTGAGAAATAAAGAAAGAAAAATTCACCCCTATTCAACAGGTAGCAGGTCATTTTTTTTAGCTAAAAAATGAAGTAGAGTGCAACGTGCCAAGCAAGATGTAATTAAAGGTTGCATTCTGCCATTTTTTTTCAATTTAAGGGTGCAAAATGCCTATTACGAAAAAAAAAAAAAAAGTCGATTCCATCCAAGATATTTATTAGTTGTCGTCAAGAACAAGCATTTGGCATCCAAGTGGTCGGATTCGGAGAATTGGTTATCGAGAAATTGAATGGAGAGTAGTGTCCGCAAAAATAGAAGTTGAAGATTATAACTAAAAATATAGACATTTATTTTTAAAATTTGCTTGTCTTTGTTAATGTTTAATAAAATGATTTTAACCATTTAGTTTAAAACTTGTAGCGTTAGAAATTTATAACTAAAAGAACATTTTATTTTATAAGAGAAACAAAATATAAAGGGTAAATTACAACCAACTCCTCAGGTATGGTCAAATTATGAAAAAACCCCTCATGTTTGGATAATTATAACTACCCCTCAACTATGAATCTTCTTACACGTCCACCCATATGGTGTCAAATTCAACATAATCTTCTAGATTTCGTGGAATGTTCTCTAGTTTGTACTCGTTTTGTGTAAAAATGCCGTTTCTGACACACCAGAGTATAATATACAAGCCAAAGAACACATCTTATGACCATCCTGCTTCAAAATGTGGGACTTGAATGGGATAAAACGGGTACAAAATTGAGAATCCTCCATACAATCTAAAATATTCCACTAAATTTGACACCGCAAGGGAGGACGTGTAAGAAGATTTATAGTTGATGGGGGTGGTTGTAATTACACAAACATGAGGTTTTTTTTTGTAATTTAAACATACCTCGGGGGTGGTTGTAATTTTCCCAAAATTAAAATTGTATTTACAATCACATAAGACATAGGCTTACTTGGTTATTTCTATGTTATACCCGGTAAATGTTACAATGGGTGTAAGTTTATAAGCTGTTTAAAAAAAAACTTATAAGATGTAAGAGGTTATAAACTCATTCAAAATGTTTGGTAAATTTTTGAAAAAAATAAAAAATCTTAGAAGTTTAAGATCTTTTTAAAACAATACATATACTCCACTTTTTATTTAAGATCTTATAATGAGTAAAAATAATAAAAAAAAACTCATAAGCTCTTTATCCAAACTTAAAAAATTAATTCTAAAATAAGAAGTAACAATTCATCTGCCATTTAAACAACTTATCAGACATACAAACTTATCAGCTGTTTAAAATAAGTTTAGCCAAACGGGCACTAAATTTGCCATCATATCTGATCCAGTGTTCCGAGTTTAAACGTTTGAAGGATTATGATAAAAAGAATCTCACCATCTAATTAATTTATTTCCAACTTTTGAGGGGTCTATTTGGGTCAACACCAACCTAATTCCGGTGTAGATATTCTATTTAACATTTTCAAGGGGGCAAATTGCAAATTATCCAAAATAAGAGGCCACGCTTGAACTTCGTACAATATATACTTCAAAAGAACAAGTACAGAGTGACACTTGTGTAAAGAAACTCGGGAATCAGAAGCTTCAATGGAACCCGAAACTTCTCAGTAAGTAAAGATTAAATAATTAAATAAATAAAAATTCGGTCTTGAATTTTGACTTTGAATTGTCTAAACAATTGCAAGAAAGCCCATTTTTCAGACAATTAATTAATTGTATATATGATTTGACTGATGATCGATGTGATGCAGGTTCGAGTCGAGCGAGACACTGGCGGCGTATCTGGCGTCGACGCCCCTCCTGGAGGAGTCGTGGCGGCTGTGCGGCGTCGCCAACGCGGCGGCGCAGCAGAGCTTCGCCGTGAATCGGGTGGGGACGGCGGCGTACGTGGCGTTTTCCGGCGTGCAGGTGGTGGACTGCTCGGAGGAGAGCTGCCGGGGCTTGGCGGAGCTGGAGGGGGGTGCGGCGAAGGGGGTGTTCAGTGTGTTCTCCGGCGGCCGCGCGGAAGGGGATCAAGAACCGTTCATGGTTCACGGCGGGCTGCTCCGCCTCTTCCTCAATTTCTACTACACCCAGAATTTCCAACACAAGGTTAGTTTTTCTGCTATTTTTCCTTTTTCTTCATTAAATTAAATTGCACTCATTTTTGTAATTAACTTAATGTAAAGTTATTAATTTTAATACATGTGGTAATTTTGAATTTTCATTCATTATTTGAGCAGCATAAATCATTAATTGGATTTATGTACGGTAATTTGAAACTACATATGCTTTGTGGAGTGATTAAATAAGGGAGTGCATAAACGCGCCGAGCTCGCCAGATTTTTCGAAAAATTTAATTTTATTGAATTATTATAAAACACATAATATTTAATGAAGCCATTTTAAAAGTGTCGGTAAAAGCTCAAACTTTTAGTGAAGTGAATCATTTAACCGCCCCTCAATTTTTTTACTGTTACCAATATATATATATATATATATATATATATATATATACTCCCTCTGTTCCATAATATCTGTCTTTATTGAGAATTTTTTTGTTCCATATTATCTGTCACTTTACAATTCCAATGCTGCATTAATTGCTTATTTTTCAATTTTACCTTTATTAACTCTATACCACTCTACATGCATTAATTAATAAACAAGGGTATTTTGGTCCATCAATATCTATTTTCCTAAAATCAAGACATATTTATTGAGATTCTTAAGATTTGTGACAAGGTGAAAAACGACACCTATTTAGGAACGGAGGGAGTATGTACTAAGACTTGTTTTACATACCCCTAACTTTTTTCGAGACATAGTGACGCTTTGGAGTATGGACCACCACCTCATATACTAGGATGTTCATTTTCTAAGAGCACTTGTCTCTTTTAATTAGTTTTTCTTACAATTAGTAAGGGCGGCCGAATGCGCATTAAAAATAGCGTAAAAGATAATAATAACAATAATTGTTCCAACAATGGCGAGTCTATGGTGAGTCTAGGATACTGTTACATGATAGAGTTAAAATTCGGGCATTCGGTTTCCCTCGAAAAAAAAAGGTTTTTTTTTTATGACAAAACCAGACGTAGGAAAAGAGAAAAACCTAAGATTTTTTTTTCTTCGTATTAATTTGGATTTTAGGTAGACTTAATATAAATATATAGGTGTAACATAGTAAATCTTTTTTCAATTGTTGATGAGCTTGAGTCCATCAAGGTGGACTAGCACCTAGTTCCAAGTCACAATTGGTAACTTCCTTATGCTACTTGTTAAACTCATTTATTATTGTTATTTATTTTTTTATATATTAAAATATTAAAAATTATAGGAGCATAATACAAAAATAATAAATTATATATACATATATTGTAGTGAAAAAAAATTAGTAAAATTTAAGGGGGGGCATGGCCCCTCGTGGTCCTCACCAAAAGAATAGTAGATTAATTGACCGTCCGTGAAAATCCCACCAGAGAGCCTTCTACTATCAACTAGATCCGAATCATTCTCCCACCAAAAAAATAAATAAACATAATAATAATAATAATAATAATAATAATAATAATAATAATAATAATAATAATAATAATATATTTTTTTGAAACAGTGTATATATATATATATATATATATATATATATATATATATATATATATATATATATGGTAGAAATAGAGATGATTTAGAAATGACTCCAAGTAGGACCTACATTTTTCCATTTAATTGTTTTCTTGAAGTGACATATTTTGTATGAAGACAATAAAGATCCAACCTTTCACACTTGCTGAGCCCTATCTATATACAATGTATTAGTTTCAAGAATGGAGTATGTGAATTTACTAAAAAGCCCCTGAGAGGCTGCTTAAAAAGTAAGATGTCTTGTTATATGTGATTAATCTATAGCCACAAATTGATATATGATTAGTTGTCTGGTTTTGGAGTGTTCTGGAAATAAATGGCCTACCTAGAATTGATGTTGCTTTGAATTATGAAGAAAGTTAAATAACCTATATTTGTCTGTTAATAGACATATGGGTAATAGATGTAATAATACATTTTTATATTTAATCAATTAAAAGTAAATGAAAAAAGAAAATGACAAGTGGTGTGTTGTTATAGGTTGGCATGGCTGGTCAAAATAATCATCCTCAAAGTCTTGTATTCTCACATGTCTGCTAAACTATTCCTAGTCCCTTTCACAGTTATTACAAAATTTGTATATAAGGGTTTTTTTTTTTTTCTTTTTTTGCAAAAACTACCCCGGTGTAATCTCTAATTCCTAAAAACACTCCGTGTGTTAGTAAAAAATAGTCAAAGCCAAATAAACCCCTAATAGCTTATTGTGTAATCTCTGAAATTCTTTTTGGTTCCTTCTTGTTCCTTTTTTGATATTTCTTTGGTAAGGGTAATTTGGTCATTTCAAAAAAGTCAACAATAAATTTTGAAATACGGACCGGTGTGCTTTAAAAAAAACACGAGGGGATTTCTTGCTAATTTTTTTAACACAAGGGGTTTTTCGAGAATTAAAAACTCACGGAGGTCTGTGCTATTAGCTCAATATATATATACTGGTAGAACATTTGGAGAAACAGTGAAATTATATATATATATATATATATATATATATTGCACTGACAGTTAAAAGTTAAAAAGCAATTTTTTTTTTTAATTTGTAGAAAAGAAAAAATGTTCGGATTTCTATCTTGATGTAGGAAGCACAAATGGTTGATGACTTGATGTACAATGTTACAGTCTAAATGTAAAGTGTTTACATAGTTAAAAGCATATGCAATTTAGATTCGACTTCTATTTTCGTTCTCGTTAGTGATTAGTTTTTAATTAATACTGTTTCAAGAACACCCCACATCGATCATTATTTCCTCGAAAGATTCTGAATATTACAGAACACAAAAAAATAATATTTTTTCCTTGCTCTAAATACAACTACTCAGAATGTTTGTATGAATTTTATAAACTCTGAGTTGTATTTTTTTTAGACACGTTGCACCTTGTGCATGAGATGCTTGTACACGATAACTTGAAATCCACCATTCGAACAAATTTTTGGTTACAAAAATTCGTCAGAAAAAAAAAATTCCGTTATTGTTATTTAACGTTATACTATATCCAATATTATTGATGCAGATGCTCGAAATAATGAACGAGTGCAAATCGGTAATTTTCACCGGTCACTCTCTAGGAGGTGCACTTGCTTCACTCTCTGCCCTTTGGCTCCTCTCGGTTATTCAGACCACTTCTCTTTCGATCGAGGTTTTGTGCATAACGTACGGCTCCCCGATGCTCGGAAACAAATCCTTTTCCCAAGCCATCCTCCAAGAACGGTGGTGCGGGAATTTCTGCCATGTCGTGGGCCCGCATGATTTAGTGCCGAGATTGCTATTCGCACCGCCATCTCCTTTCGTCGAACACTTTCATGCCCTCTTCCACTTTTGGCAGTCATCTATGGCTTCTTCTTCGCCTAATAGCATTCAACTCGATTCCCTTTTGTCCGATGAGGTCAAAGCTGAAATATTCGGTAATATTTTGGCTTGTGTTGAAGATAGGTTTCGAAGAGGCGAAAATCAAGAACGGGGTTCGTTTTGGCCGTTTGGGAGCTATATGTTCTGCACGGAAAACGGGGCGATTTGTTTGGATAACAGAATGGCTATTGTGAAGATGCTTTATTTGATGCTGGCTAAGGGTTCGGCTAACGCTTGTGTGGAGGACCATCTCAAATACGAGAACTATGTGGGGCGAATTTGTTGGCAGTACTTGCAACGAAAAAGCTTGACGAACGTGTGCTTTTCGGAGTCGAGCAATGAAGCAGGGATTGCTTTGGCGTTGCATTCATCAGGAATATCTTTTCAGGTAATTACTAAAAAAATTGAAATAAATTATGAATTACTATGCCCTCGAAGTAAGGTCAAATTACAAAATAACCCCTCCTATTATCGCAATTACATTTACCCCTCAAATTAGGGACCTGTCAACTTTTTTTTAACAGAATCAGTAAAATGTCTTATTTTTTTAAGGAATATTCTTGGAATACGAAAGATTCTTTATTATTGATGCCGAGAGGGTGGAAATTTTAAACGACGCATACCTCAAGGGGGTAAATGTAATTATTCAAACTAGAAGGGTGTTTTTGTAATTTTGCCTTACCTCAAGGAGGTGTTGGTTATTTACCCAAATTTTTACAAATTAGAGATTTGAGGATTGTGCAAGTGATTAACATAATTAACATAGATTATCTCTTTTTTTACTAACACAACTTTTTTTGTCTTTTTCTTTTTCGTGCTTCTCCGACAGGAACCAGTACTCTACGGGGTGGGAAAAGACTGTATTGTAATGGCAAGACAATTGGGGTGTAGGCGTAACATCTACACCGCTAAAATGGCCGTTTCTTTATCCAAAGTCACTCCACTAAGAGCCCAAATCGAGTGGTACAAAGCATTCTGCGACAACTCCGACGACCAATTAGGGTACTACGATTCGTTCAAGCGAAGAACCGCTTCAAGAAAAGGCTCCAAAGTGTACATGAACCTCACCCGCCTCGGGAAATTCTGGGACGAAGTGATTCACATGCTCGAGACAAATCAACTCGCTCACGACTTCCACAAACTCGTCAAATACGTAAACGCGTCTCAATCCTACAAGCTACTTGTCGAGCCTTTGGAAATCGCCGAGTACTATCGAACCGAAATTCACAAGAAGAAGGGCCATTATATTGAGAATGGGAGGGAGAAGAGGTTTAGGGTTTTCGATAAGTGGTGGAGGGATAGAAAAATCGGGGACGAAGAGGGAAACCCTAGAAGCAAGTTTGCGGGTTTGACTCAAGATTCTTGCTTCTGGGCTCGAGTGGAGGAGGCGAGAGATTGCGTGTACTGCGTTGTGAGTGAAGTTGATCAAGGGAGGGAGTTGGTTTTGGTGGACAAGATCGAGAAGTTCGAGGCGTACGCTCGTGGGTTGATCGAAAGGAAGGAGGTTTCGGTTGATGTGCTGGCGAAGAATTCGAGCTATAGTTTGTTTAGAGAGGAGTGGAAGGAGGTTAAAGCTCGACTGCAGCTTTTGCCGCCTCGTTTTCCGGTTGCAATGGTAAGGGAAAAGTTCTAGAAGTTTCGGACAAGGGTGTTTATGTTTGTGTCTTGTGCCTAATGATGTTTTGTGCTTCCTTTTACTCTAGGATATATATAGATGTAAAATATTATATATTAAGTACATTTTGGCAGATTATATATATACAATATATTGGCTTGTTTGAGTAAAGATTGAATGCATTAAATATGTGTATATATACGAATTACAGTTATACCTCTATACATTAATATAGTCGGACTAGGGAATTTTTATTAATTTAGCGAATTATTAAATTATCGAATTAATAATTTAACATGTTTTCACCGAGTCAGGACCGAAACTATTATTTAATCGAGGTACGCAAGATTTATGAAAAAATAAATAAAAATAAAAATAATAAAACCATAACTAGTTATTAGCCCTAACCCTCTACTATGATAAAAAAATAAATCACCTCATGTTCTTGCAAGCTTTGTTCAGTTTTTCCAAACCCTGTAGCCCTTCGGGAAAGTCGACTCGGAACAAGTCGTACTCCTCCATCAACTGATTCACCGTCGGCCTCTTCCCCGGTCTATCGGCAAGACACGCCGCCACCACCTCTCTCAGCTGCTCCGGCATCTCCTTTCTCTCCCCTCCATTCAAACAACACCCGAGAAACCTTGAACTAGAAGCCACCGGAACCATCTTGTTCTTTAGCAACTTTTCGAATCTCCCTGAATCCGAACCCGGAATCCGCCCGTAAAACAATTCCAGGGCAAGCAAACCAAACATCCACACATCGCCTTCTTTAGTGCTAACACTCAAGCACTTCCCACCGTGGGTCTCGCTAAACTCTGGGGCGATTGTCCAATCAGGGTAGCCGCCGCCCGGAGATTCCTTACTCGGGCGGTACGAGAGTGACCGGAGCGCCAATTTGATCGTGCCGGGATATTCCTCCCCGCCGCACGGGAAGATGCAGTCTGCACCGATGTAGCGGTGCAGAATGTTCTTCCCGTGCATGTGGACTAGGGCTTTTAAGGTTTCTTTCAGGATGAAGGTAACCGATTTCTCGGGCAGCCCATGTCGGAAAGAGGACCGGATGACTGACCGGATCGAGAATCCGGGCAGCGGGGTCATGACTATCCAGAGATGATTATCCGGGGAAGTCGTGAAGGAACAGTGGACGCTGACCGTGTTCTCGTGGCCGTCGCACGTTTTGGCTTGCCGTAATTCTCCCGTCATAAAGTATATGTCGTCTTTGATTTCGTCGAAGCGGACGATCTTGATTCCCACCGGAAACTCTTCTCCGGTGGCCGGATTCACGTGTTTGGCCTTGTGCATGGTGGCGAACTCAGCCGTGCCTATGGTGGCCGTCAAGACATATTGGCCTTTGTCACGTGGGAATTCCATATTATACGGCGCCGGTATGTAATTTCTTTAACTTTTTTTTTTTTGTTTTTCTTTTTCCTCCTTGATTTGTTAGTGTTTTTTTTTCTTTTCTTTACGACTGAGTTGAATTGGAATATATAGGGGTTGTAAATATGTAAGTAGAGTTGTTGAAGGATGAGGATTGAATTGAACCCTAATTACGTAAGGGAACAAATTGTGTTTACCAATGACTCGGAAAAAGTAGAGTTATACATATATCATATATGTACTATATAATTCAAATTTATTACAGATAAAGATATACCAAAAATATAGATACAAAATTTAAAGTAGGGAAAGAAAGAAATTATATGAATTATCAAAATTTTAATTTGTATAAATATCACAATTAGATGTTTAATTATTTTTCACTAAGTAAACTGATCCGGACTGATTTGGGCCTAGAGGAAAGACCCAAGTCCAATTAAGTAAAGCCCAGATGATCAGACCCGACTTGGGCCCAGAGAGAGGGCCCAAGTCAAGTTGAAGGAAGGCCAATACCACAAATTCATGATAGACCGCAAGGGGTAATGAACGAGGTATAAATCATGCGAGATAGGCTAACAATGAAATTCCATGACTGACGAAGTAAGTGTCACGTAGGCATTTCGAGAGTCGTGCAGGGGACAATTCTGAGAGGTAAATGATGGGTGGCAGGCTTGAATTGATTGAGGAACAGTGAAATTGACCAATAAGAATTCGCCACGTGGCAGAGTAGACAGGATGACGGCTTTTGTACCTAGAAAATGTAAACAGCCCAATCAGGGCCCATGTTGTAGTAGTATATATACTAGTTTATGTAGAGAGAAAAGAAATCAATACATTGGACCCTCCATATACATTATGTCTACATTATTTAATAAGTCTTTCAAAATATACAAGGTATGAACATTCAAATTTGTGACCAAATCTAATAACCTATCGGATAAAATAAAAAAGGAAAACCTATATTATTGTATGCGGCTAATTGAGCCCCATCATAAACTATGTAATATATATAATAACAAAATAAATAAGAAATTCGGAGAAAAAAATTTTGAAAACTAAAACAGGATTACAAATCGAAAATTCCAAAACATCTACATAAATTTACAATTCAACTTCGGAAAAGTCAAAAACTAAAATTTTGGAAATCCCTTCGAGTCGGAATCGACCGATATTGAAAATTAATTTTTGACCTTCACCCCAATTTATAGCAATTAGGAAGAAGAACAAGGCCTTTTTTTTTTGGTAATATGCTATCAGCTTCTCAAATGAAAACTAATTTGAACTAAATAACAAATCTAAATCTAATAGTTTAATTAAATCCTTAGTTTGAAATAATATATGACTCACATCCCTCATTTTGTTTATTCCTATCTTGCCCTTATACTTTTAATTCTATAAAGTACATATATTCACGTTTCTCAAATATTTACGGGGAGAGCAAGTTTTTTTTTTTTTTTTTTTAATTAATTGCTCACATTCTTCATTTTTTTGTATAGATATGTTTCTGAAAGTATATTTTGACTAGTTGCATACGATTTTATTGATCTTTAAGAGATTGTCTTGGTTTGTCTAATTTGCTATTTTATTAAACTTGTTACATGCATGGACAACGTTCTTAGGGCGATATGATTGTGTGGCGGCAAATGTTAGGGTTCAAAATGGCAAATCTAGGTTTTCCAAAAGGAGTAGGTGATTACGGTCGTGGCGACTGTGACTGTAATTGGCTGCTAGGGTTTGATCGACGGGGTCTGTGTTGACCGCTAGGGTTGGTGACAACTGAAAATTATTGGTGACTAGGTTCTGGAATAGTACGCGGTAATACAACGTAGTATACCATAGTACACTGTAGTAGACTATACGTAGTATACCCTAGTCTACTACATGCTCTTGTACTATATATGAACAGCCAGATGATGTGCGATGAAGTGAAATTCAAGTTTTAGATACCTACAAGCACGATAGTGACTACGGTGACTATAGATAATTATATTTATTGATAGAAGATAAAATGTTTTTTTTTGAAAAATAAGTAAATAGTTTTCAATGTTACATAGAAAAAAATGAATTTGTTTTTATAATAGCGTATAAAAGGCTAAAATTACGAAAGAGAAAAAGACAAACTGGTATTTTGTAAAAACAAATTTAAAAACGTCAGGATGGAAAAATGAAAAATATTATATACATAATAAAAAATGATAAATGCAATTTGAATTACTTAGTGCAAATTTCGAATTTTGAAGTGGAGGGCCATTTTATGAATAAGATGTGAAGCAAAACTTTAGTTGAACTTGTCATTTAGTTCTAATAAGTTTTGTCACCAAAGACCTATATCTTATGGCCCCTTTCTTTTTTCCTCCATTAGGAATAAATTTTTGTGCCCATGGCATAGCGTTCTCACAGCCCGAGCACAACTTAGGGAAGGAATCCGAATTGGAAACGGTCGATCCATGGATTACGAGTGAATGACGTACGACGATTTACACACCAAGACCCATACACTCGGTGTTTCCATACAAGGTGTCGACATTATTGATCATAACACGGGCTTGTGGAATCTTGATGTCATCGATAGTATTTTTTGCTTTTTTCTCTTTGATTTATACACAGGCCGGTTCTGACTATAGGTAAAAGAGACGGTTGTCTCGGGTCCTCGATTTTGAAAAAAAAAATAGGGGCCCCAAATAATATTTTGTACTTTTTATAAATACAAGTTATAGTGTTAAATGATATTTAAAATATATAAATAGTTCAAAATAACTATAAATATATTATTTTACATAGTTGTAGATTTTTTTTACACTAATTGCATTTGATGTGAATAAAATATTATAGAACAATTATAATTAGTTAGATAATGAGTTATTCAATCAATTTTTTATCTATTTCAAGATTTTAAACGTCTTTTTTTCAGTAGTGTTTGTATTTTTTAATAATTTATATTGCTTGTCTCTAAGCGCTTAGCTTGTAACTTCATGTAAGAGTGTCTCCAATGCTAAACTCAAGAAAAACTCCAAAAATCCTAGGTGTTAAGTACCAAATGTGAATCTTAAAATTTTCTGAATCCTATTTGGCAAGATTGAGTTTCTCTATTGCAAAGTCTTCTCCAACGTAACACTCAAAACTCAAAAAGTTCCTTATGTGCAATTTCTTATTAGGTTTTTAAATTAAAATCAAAATCATTAATTTATTTAAAGAAAATATTCCGGCAAACAGAGAAAAACTTGTAATTCCCGTTTTCATTCTTGATTTAATACCAGTACCGTTTATTCAAATTTATTTCATAGATAAGATATTTATTTGTAAACATTCATTAGTTAAATATTTTCATGAACAAAATTTAAATTGACATTTTTTCTTTTCGTTAAACCACGAACATATATTGTATACACACTAGCAATTTCTATAGATCACACGTACGCCCGTATGCTTCATTTATTTTAGATAAGATGGATCACATTAATTTAACTGATTAAAGTTTGAGAAAATTATTGTTAAGAAAAATTAAGTAATTAATTAGTGTTTTTACCTGAAAGTCGAATCTCCAAAGAAACATATAATTTCAATAAAATAGTGTAGAAGAAGGTGGAAAATGAGTAGAGCTATGGTGAAATTCATCTACGGTTTGAAGATAATTTATTTATATTAATTTTTTTAATAGAAAGTAAAAGAAAAAAATATATTAAATGATGACTTGACACTTTAGAGATCCTCAAGATGACACTCCAATTTCAGAGTGTCATATATCTTAAGAGTCTTTAAAATCACAAGTGCCACCTCATCGCCACATCATTTGGAGATTTTTCTTAAGATTTGCATTGGAGATGTTTTTTTAACAAATATATCTAAGTATCCTATGTCGCACTCTAAGTATTCGAGATTGAGTCTAGCATTGGAGATGTTCTAACCTCTTAATGAGATTGTAACATCTTCTAAATTCTCGGTGGTTTTACACATATATTAACGAGTAAGACTATCTTTCCCATCTAAACTCCACAATTATCTCTCTACGAATCGTCAAGGCCGGTCCGGCATATTCGGGGGCCGGGCCGAGAATATAATTGTTCGTAGTTCGGGGGGCAACGTCCGGCTTTTTTTTTTTTTTTCTGCATCTTAAGATTATATATATATATATATATATATATATATATATATATATATATATATATATATATATATATATATATATATATATATATATATATATATATATATATATATATATATATATTAAAAAATTAAAACTTCGGGCCCCTATGACATTGGGCCCTGGGCGTGGGCCCTGCTCACCCCACCCCAGGACCGGCCCTGCGAATCGTCTCCCTTGTGTTGTAACATTCTGTTTATTTCTATTTGGGATGTGATATTCGCGCTAGCAAAATTACGAATGCGGGTTTAAAAAATCCACTCTCTACTTATCTTTCACTCTCTACAATTTTATTTTTAATAGCTTTTATATTGGAAATCGTTCCAAAACCCGTGTTATTGTAGTGATTTGCAAAGAAAAATGAGTGCATCGAATGAGGATCGAGATACGGAACCCAATGAGGTAAAATTTGTTCGTTTTTGTTCTTTAAATGGCGAAAACGCGACTCACAACCAATTTTGACGCCGAAAAATGCGATTCACGACCAAACTAGGCGCAAAAAAACTCGATTCACGCCCGGTTTGGGTGCGAAAAAGTACTTTTCGCGCCCGGTTAGGGCGCGCGTGCTGACAGTTTAAAAAAAAAATCATACATATTTGTGCTGATAAGGATTCGAACACGGGTGCATTATGTACAAGAATCAACTTGGCAAAAAATTAATAAATAAACATTGCTACCGAGACTCGAACACGGGTCCATTATACAATAAACGAAATGCCTGACCAACTAGGCTATAGCAAGTTTGGTTAACTATTACTTATTTAAATGTACTCATTCATTTCTGTTATACTGGGCAAAAAAAAAAATTGAACCGGACGACCGGTCCAGAACCGGCGTCTGGATCGGACGCCCGAAGTAATTTTCCACGCCCAAAATGAGCGTGGGAAAGCAGTTTCCACGCCTAAACCAGGCGTGGAAACTGCTTTCCCACGCCCATTTTGGGCGTGGAAAATTCGAAAACCCAACACTAAAAACAGCCCCAAATCGAGATTTTCATGGAATTTTCACATGATTAACCACAAATTCAATATATATAACTACTTCAGATGATTAATTACCTTTCAAATTGACGAGATTTTCGGATTTGGGAGGATTTGTGAGAGAGGTTGAGGGTTTTTGTGAATTTTGGGGCTTTTGGGGAATTTGGGGTTTGGGTGGATTTGAGGATTTTTAGAGAGAGAAAGAGAAGACTATTGTGAAACACATTCGTAAATTAGCTGCCCCGTAAATCATTTCAGTTTCTATTTTCATTATTTAAATGTTTATGTGTTTTAACAAAGGGGTAGACCATTTTACAACGAGATAGAAATTAATGTTTATTTATATTTAAGTTCTTATGCATTTCCTAAGGTATATATATTGACTTCTCAACTTGATGTATATATGAACTCTTTTAAAAATTTAAAATATGTATACATTTTATAAATTGTGAAGAGATTTCAATATAATTAAATACTCCAAACGTGGGCCATAGTCTAAATTAATTAAGTTTAGTTGAGGTTATTGAGTTTTATTAGGATTAGTATTTAGTAGCTGAATTGGACAAGTATTGATCACCTTCTCAACATCTATATATACTTGTAGCAGAAACCCTTTTTTCATCTCACGCATCTCTCTCTCTCTCTCTCTCTCTCTCTCTCTCTCTCTCTCTCTCTCTCTCTCTCTCTCTCTCTCTCTCTCTCTCTCTCTCATCCTTTTTCTGGAGTTTCAAGCAGCGAAGATGAACGGATCCGTAGCCCTCGTTTTTCATAGTGTTGCCAGCGAAATCGGTTTGTAGTTTTTAAGCGCTCTCTCTCTTTTCACAAGTTTTTGCAAGAATCAACCATGTGTAATCTCTAATTGTTAAAAAAACCATCGTGTTAAAAATATTAGCAAACATCCCCTATAAAAATTAGTCAGAGCCAATAAGGCCCGAACGAGCTGAATGTATGTTGAATGTGCAGTTTTCGCCACTTGGGCTATGTTTTTTGACCTCAAAAGATCAAAATACCCTTTAAAACATAAATTTAGAAAATTATAAATTCACCCCATAGTTTTTGTAAGGTCCAAAATAGAAGTTTCATATTTTTATTTTCTATTTAATATAAACAAAAATTCATTTTGTTTATTTAAATTGAATAATTTTTAAAATCATTCAGGGTAATTTTGTCATTTCATATAAGTCAAAAAACAATATTAATGTAAGGAGTTGTGTGTTTTGTAAACCGTAACATGGGGGGCGTAATGCTAAATCTTTTTACATAGGTTTTTTTTTTTTTTTGACAATTAGAAATTACACAGAAGGTCTGTACTAATAACTCTTCATTGCTGTTTTGAGATTGACCCAAACGATCGTTCATTCATCGATCATGTAACCTTGGTTATTCATCTTTCATATATATAAGTTGTTTTCAATTATATATTACTATGGAATCATGCAACATAGATATTCTGTTAGGAATATTACATAATTAGTTTATTAATTAGGATTATTATTTCAATTCAACCATTATTTCATTGAGGTATATAGTATAGCTTGTCGGAAGAGGGATTCTTAATTGGCCGGCCGGTTTTCTTGTATTTCAATAACTTTATTTTCACTACGTTACAATAAAATTATTATTCAATAAATCATAGGTTTTCGTAGGAAATACTAATGTGATTTCAATAATGTAATCCTTATATATATATAATTGTTAATCATAGGTTAGACACCAATTTAAATTAGCTAGTTGCACACACACTACTCTTTACATAACCTTATATAATTATTTGCTAATAATATTTTTCTTCCCTTTTGTGGGCAAATTATTAGGCAATGTCGGCTCTCTCTTGCTCTTTATATGTACATTGTAATATTCTTCTCTATCCTTTAGTGCGGTCTGTGAGATGTTACATCTGGTACTGCAATACACGGGGTAGTTATAAACCATAAATCTATATAAAATAACCACCCACCAAGAATACATACACATGTGTATGTGTGCGTGCGTGTTATTTTATGTTTTTAAAAAAAATATGAACTCGTAATAACTAAAACTTGTCCAGACCCTTAACTTCGTCAATGTTTTAGTCATATTTTTTTAAAAAAATATGAACTCTAATAAAAAAAACTTGTCCAGACGTACTTGTTGAGTGTATATTTTACACTCAATGTATACTTTCTTACGAGATTTTTTGTATATTTTTATTGATTTAATGGTGCTTAATGAATGGTTTATTGTATTTTAGGTAACGATTTGGGAGTTCTAAGGATAAAACGAGCCAAAAAAGGTAAAAAAACGGGCAAGAACGGAAGAAAACAGTCGGGTGCTGAAAATTGGCCGGCGCGGCCGTGCCAAATTTAGCCTATTTTTGGCAGAAGGTTTCGGCGATTCTCGTGCGGCCGTGTGAGAATTGCAAAACCAAGCACGAATTATGGAACTTTGGAACACAATCTTAGAGGAAGAGGAGCGAGAGAACGGAGAAACGAAGACAAAGACCTGACGAATCTTCATCATAATTCTTCTTTCACCTATCTTTTCGTAATCTATGACTTTTATTACTTTTATTATGTTTTTCGTAGAGAACATGAGTAGCTAAGTTTTTAATCTAGGATTTTGTTGGAACCCTATGTGGGATGGTGAACCCGTTTTCTTGAGATTATGCAATTTTGATTTTATGATTATTTCTTCTACTTGTTATGATTGTTAGTGCATGAACCTGATCAATTTATGTGCTTTATCTGTGATTACTGGGATTGACTCGACAGAGCTATTTTGATAATTAGACGATAAGTAAAAGAACCTTCGAGTAGTTTTCACCGGATGAGTGTGTCAATTGCATGTGGTGTCGTAGACATACAGATATCACCTTAGGTAGCCATTTACGAGACTTGTTAGTTGATATTTTATTCATAATTGGTTTGCATAGACATATAGTGAACAGTATATGAATAATAGACTCATAATACACGCGACAACGGGTTATGAGTAAATTAGTGTCCCGGGTTAATAATCATGAATCATATATTTCATAATTGATGGATTTTGAGGAGCAATTCTTGCATTGGTGAAGATAAAATCCTAGATCCGTTTTTATATTGATATTTTCTCGTGATTATTTGCTTTCATAATTAGTTTAATTATTTAGTTGATTAAATTTGACAATTTTGCGTAGGCTGGATAAAAATCATAATTGTTAGAATTTGGTACATAGGATTAGATAATTTGAGTATTCCCTGTGGGATCGACATCCGGCTCTTACGAGTCTACTTTTACTACTTGTTTCCGATACGTGCACTTGCGTGTTAGGTATTTAGCCCCAACTGTACTCTTTAGAATGAATTAATGTGTACACTATTACAATACGGCCCGGTTTGGTTCCCAAGATAAGGTAATTTCCCCTATAAAATTATAGGGCAGTAATTTTATAAGATGTTTGTTATCGAAATTTGAATTTTTTATCTTCCCATTATTTAATAGTGGTTTCTTTAAAATCAACCCAATTACTTACAAATATCCGAATATTGTTTTTATTTTTTTCGATTTTTTTTTCGAAAAAAAAATATATTTTTTCATTTTATTTCGAAAAATATTTTTTATTAACTTTTTTCGAAAAAATATTTTTTTATTTTTTCGTTTTCTTTTTTTTTTCGAAAAATATATATTTTTTCAATTTTTTTTCGAATTGTTTTAATATTTAATTTTTTAATTGAATATGTCATTGTGATAAATTGAGGAAAACTAGAAAGAACAATTTTATCATTAATATATCTAATCATGCCACAATAATTTTATTTGACCTCTCAAGGTTCAATTAGTTATCTATCAATTAGCCATGATAGTAATGATATTTTGTCAGGTTCACCCGAAAAAAAAATAGTAGGACTTATCAAAAATAAAACTAACTCTTACTATTTAGTTAATTTTGGTTAATTTCCCCAAACAAACGGAGTCTGCAAATAGAACATTATCGTGGGTAAACATTTAGATTCAAATAAAAATATGCACACGTGATGCTGATGCTGATGCTGAAGTTTAAGAACAAAAAAAAAAAAAAAAAAAAAAAAAAAAAAAAAACTTATGTTTCTATTAACAAGAAAGAAATCAATCAAGGATAATAAAACCTAGTACTAAATAGTAATTAAACTTTAATGTTGGGAATAATAATATTATCGATATTTCTAACAGGTCCCTTAAACCATTTTCTTGCATCAACAGCCCACCAAATCATTATCAATCCCAAACCAACACCCAAAGCAACCGGCGCGTAGTTGAAAGTATTCCACGTGATTGGATAATAAGTGGGCAGCAGGAAAACCGAGCAAGTGTAGCAAATCCAGAGAAAGGCAACCAAGCAAACGGGCCTTCTTGCTCGGCCCAAATAAAATGGGCCCGGATTGAAATTGTTCTCCGCCATTACCAATCTGGCGAAGATTGGTACGGCGTAGCCGCCGACCCAGCCGATGGTGCAGATGGAAGCTATGGCGGTGAAGACCACGTTGACTTTCAAGATCGGCAGTCCCATGAGGATGCAGATGGCGGCGCAGAGCCATACGGCGTTTGATGGTACTTTGTGCTTTCGGTGTAGTTTTCTCCATATTTGTGAGTACGGGACTCCTTTGTCTCTTGATAGAGCGTATACCTGCATTTACATTGCAACCTCGATAAATTAATACTCGATAATTCCATAATTTTATACAAGAGTTGTTTTCTAACTTTTCTTTAGTTCTTGTGGAAAATTCAAATTATTAGAAATATATAAAAAAAATCGTGTATAATTGCATTAACATATTCGGTCCCCTAAACTTAAAATTCTGACTCCACTAGTGATTAATTTGTGGGAGAGAGTCATTTGAGTCGTGTCTACAAGTAGAAGTCGGAACAAAATTTTCGAATAATGTCAACATTGGTTAGTAAACATTTCGAGTTTGGAACAATTTTCGAAACTCTGGTTTTAAAATTCGTTAGATAGGAATTGGATTATACATAAAATTTTCAATTATTTTTTAAATAACCTTGATCATATTACTATTGTTACATATCTAAATTATCCAATTATGTATGTATACATATCGAATTTTAGTTTTAATAAATAATGCCACAAATTTATGAAAAATTTCAAAAAAATACCAAGGTCCGATTTCCCTAAATTTCGAATTAATATGATTTGTAGGCTTTGAAATCTTGATCACTTCTTGAGCTAATTGTATATATAATGATACAATCCGTTCGATTTCTATCCCTAAATATAACGCGCAATAAAATAAGTAGAGAATTAAGGCCCATACCACTCTGGCTGCACTAGTGGTTATGGAGAGTCCACCAAAGAAGAAGGAACCCCATATTATAAACAATAAAATTATTGCCCCCGTCGAACTCTGGTACCGCCCGTAAAATGCATCGTACAATATTTGAGCCGGCACGAATACCCCCGCAGTTTCGTTAGACGTGTCAAACAGATATGCTGGATCCTGTAATAACACAAGTAAGGCCTCGTTTGGTTGGTAAGATATAAGTGGTAATTAAGGGGAAAAAAATACCTGAATGCTGAAAGTAAGAGCCAAAATATATGCCCATCCAAACAATGAAATGATGCCTATGCTGGCGAGAATTGCTATAGGTCCATTTTTGTCGGCACCTTTTGTTTCTTCGGTCAAATGCGCGGCGGCATCGTACCCGTAGAGAGAATACTGACTCACGAGAAGAGCGAGAATCGCTGCGTATGGTTTGCTAGATATTCCGGTCGACTCGGGTGCTGTTTCGAATGAAGTGAATACGTACGAAGCAGACTGCCTAGTCAGCGATACGAGGGGAAGCAAGATCACAATCACTAATCCCCCAATTACCTGCACCCATATCAAAATACAGTAGAACCTCGATAAATTAATAACTTCGCTTAAATAATAGTTTTTTTCGGTCCCGACTCTGTGAGAATGTTAAATTATTAACTTGATAATTTAATAATCCGCTAAATTAATAGAATTTTTCTAGTCCCGAATGTATTAATTTATAGAGGTTTAACTGTACGTGTGACAAAGTTGACATAATATACAATACTCGAAAAAAAGAAAATTTAGTAATCGGTTATAAAAATTGACCTGCCACCATATCGAGATGATGTCGATGAAGGCTATGACTTCGAGCGCAAATGTGTTGAGCACGGCCCATATAATTGTGAGGCCCATATACATGCAGAGAAATAGCCATCGAGGGGCGAGGTATCCTCCGTCTTTATTTGTGCCGGTGCACAGTAATATGATGCTCTGCAGAGTCTGTGATCCCGCGTAGGCCTACACGAAAAACGTGCAAAACAAAAAAATTAAATCGAAGGGGGTTGTGAATTTAAAAGTATAGAGCATCTAGAAATATTATAAGCTAGTTAATTTGTGCATACCTGTGTTCCTATGCCGGCAATCAGGCCGATCGTTTCGAGCCAAGCGCAGCACCACGATGCAAACGGGCCCCACTTCGGGCCGGCTAAGTGTGCGGCCCAAAAATACAGCGATCCGGTCGTCTGTAAGTTCCGGAAAAAAATGTGATGCTTTTAGCAAATCAAAATGAAGCAATGTGGATGGAACAAAATATATAATCTAAACTGCAAAAAGCAAAATTTTAAATGTTACACGTGAAAAGGAAATGAAATTAGACGAATTACCGGGAAAGAGGAGCAAATCTCGGCCATGGCGAATCCGACGAACCAAGTGAAGAAAGAGACGATAACCCAACCCCAAACAAGAGTTGCGGGCCCCGCGTACAGTAGACTCGGACCGTACAGCGGAGTGATCCCCGTGAAAAGCGTCATCGTCGAAAACGAAATCGCTAGTGTTTTAAATAACGTCTGCACACAATAATACAATATATATAAGCATCAATAATACTAAAGAAAAAAAAAAGAAAATGGATAATTGTTTGTTTATTACCATCTTTCTTCTAAGCTCTTGCTTGTATCCAAGCTCATTGAGCCGCTTCTCCGCCGGATCGATCGACTCGTCCATTTCTTCGTTCGTTCAGCTCCGATGATTTCTTCGACTTCAGAAAATCAAGAACTACAGCAGAAGAAGAAAAACAAATAACTGTGGCTACTTAGGAGTTGTTTGGCAGGTACATATTATAAAGGGAGAGAGAGTTTGACTGATTCAAGAAGTGCTGTAGGTAAGTTCTAAATTTGGATTTGCTGTCATAACTAAAAGGTCAAAAGCTCGATCGGCACAACGACAGCAGGACGTTGACATTTTCATAACTCGGTCAACCAAAAAAAAAAAACACTAAACAAACAACAGCTTGAATTGACGGCCGTTATATTTAATACTCTGTCCATACTGGAGTTGTTTTAAAGAAGATCAATTTCCTCTCTCTCTCTCTCTCTCTCTCTCTCTCTCTCTCTCTCTCTCTTGATTATTTATTTTTCTTTTCGTATTTTTTAAGAACACCATCATTACATGATGCATGATCACCGTCTATGTCATGGTTATCCTTGTATAGAATAATAAATGCATTTCATAGAGGAGTAATTGTAGGACAACATTTTTCTAATTTTTCATATAAGGACATCCATTTTTCTAATTTTTCATTTCAGGACATCATTTTCCTGTTTTTGCTATAAATTTTTGGAGTGAAAACAAAAGGCACAGACCACACAGTCTTTTGAGAGCTTAACTGTGCATGTGGCGCACTGTGTGCTTTCGACCGACAGTCTAATTAACAAATAATCGTATAATTTTTGCGTGGCGAAGTCCACAAATTGTGCATGTAGCAGCTTCTGCTTTTGGCCGAAACTTAATTAACTAACAATGCCAGAATACAGTGCATAGCAAACGAAACCAAATAAATTAAACGAATGAAATAGTCTTGAATATCAACTCAAAACAATGTCTTGAAGCAGAGTATTAACATGTATGTAGCTATGTTTAGTGCGTCCGAAGATCAAGAATCGATGGTCTAAGTTTACAAAAGCAACGCCCACCTGAAAACAAGAACTGATTATAATAGCAGCATGAGTGTTTGCATACTATCATTACATTTAAAACAACTCGACGATTCGCAAAAGGGTGTTTTGCTCTATCTTTGCAAACACAAAGATCACATATTTATATGCCGTATGAATTTCATTAAAAAAGACATCGGATCGTGGGGGCAGAAGTGAAATATGATTTCGCGGTACATTCAGTTGCTACGGTTATGCTAATCTATATATAGCACTCGTTACATTTTACATGCACGTATAACTGGAGTAGTCTTGCATCGTTTTCCGAGCTGAAGCAGGTGCTGAAAGATCAAGAATGTCACTTTTTTTTTCTTTTCGTTTTCTTTTTGAAGATCCGGATCTAGGTTGAAGGAGCGGAATCAAATGAATGCAGAACTTGTTCGAGTACCATTCTCCTATCCATTGGCAGAGGATTTTCCAACCCGTCCGAGTGAGTCACGTTCAAAAGATAGAGCTTCTTTGACGTCACAAATGCAGCAGAAAAGACTCTCTTCAGCCCTCCCCTTGTGCTATCGACTTTGTACTCAAACTCGTACACTTGAATGCCTCCATCTCCCGATCTCTCCGACACAGATATTACCTCGGCTTCCTTCGTACTTTCCTGAACAATTTCGAGTCTCCTCTCAATAATCTTTGTACCAATTACAACAATATAATTACATGACTTATAGTGAAGCTTTTAAACATATTAAAAAAAGGGACAAAAAAAAAAAAAAAAAAAAAATTAACGGACCTTGCGTCTTTCAGCCTGGATAAGCTTATCTGCCACAAACTGAGGAGTCCCAAATTCGCCAAGACTCGAAATCTTGATTGGACTCACCACTACACCTGCATTATTCGCCTTTTTGTTTTCGTCCTCGAACAAGGCGGTTGCCCCCGCCTTATCAACCTGATTAAGATTTAATTAGAACCCGGGATTAGTAACCCAACAAAGTACGCTACGAATTTGCTGTGTGGGATGTAATTATGGATTAACAAAGCATAACATTAGGTTTTATTTTTATAATGCATTTCGAATATAACAGATCAAAAGATGGTGTATTGCTGGGTCTATTCATATAGACACAAACACACACACACTCACATTGGCGTGTGACTGTGTGTGTAAAAAATCACCCACCCGCTGAAATAACCGTATTGCTGAGAATTTGTGTTAGAGAAATTAATTATGTATCAAATCACCAAATCTAAGACTTGATTAAATATAATCAAATCACCTAATTTAAGGCTGAACTAAATTCCAAAAATTGTAAATTGATTGATGCATAATTATTTTTTCTCCAACAATTTGAGTATGACCTAGTTCCCAATTTGACTGTGTGTGTGTGTGTGAAAAAAGAATAGGAACCTTAGTCCAGGAAGAAGGTACGAGGAGAGTGAAGCCTTGTACGGAATCGGTGTATCTGTAAAGCTCCGAAATTTGCGCGGCCTGTGCCTTGTTTGAAAATGGCTGCTCGATTGATGATAACAGAAACCCAACAGAAATTGAGAGGCTAACCGTTCTTCTGCCGGGATGAACTGGCAATCGTTCGATCGAATTAACATTAGAACAAGTAGATGATGATGAAGCGGCGGCGGCGGCGGCGGCGGTGGTGGTGGTGGAGAATGGGGACGGATTTGGTTTGTTAGGTTTTGGAGAAGAAGGATTTTGAAGAATGAGGAAATGGGGGTTAGAAAATGGAATAGAAATTCCACAGAAGGCCATTTTTAAATTGAAGAGGTAGTGGTGGTGGTGGTGAGGTTTCACTGGCCACCAGTTGCAGACTTAGCGCCACCGCCAACGGCCAAGGATATGGCTAAATTGCCCTTCAACTACGGCTGACGTGGCTGAGGTCGAATTTACTTAATAAGTTGTTTATAATTGGGCTTAATTCCACCTCGATCCCTTGAAATAGTTTGTTTGGCATTTTACACCCTTAAAAAAATTTAATAGTTTTTTACACCCTCGAAACACAATAAATCATTTAATGATAATTTATTCATATTACTAGTAATTTTCGATCAAATTTTTTTTTTCATCAAATGACTTAAAATTTATTTTTTATAAAACATAAATTGATGCAATTATTCATGATAATTTTATTTTTCAATTTATTTATGTCAAATGCCCTTAACAAAAATTCCTCCAGCCATTTCGTTTATAAAATAATTCGAGCAATTTTATTTACGAATTGTAATAAAATGAGTATTATTTGAGAAAAAAAACTTGTGCTAATTTTATGTTTTTTTTTTCCTGAGAATCTAAATTAGCTCTCAATTAATTTAGTGAATGTTTTTTACTTGGGTAAATTCCACTTTACCCCTTGTACTTTGGTTGGATATCACTTTACCCCCTTATACTCTCAATTGCATTGATTTGCCCCCTTATACTTTGGTTCGATATCACTTTACCCCCTTCTCCTCTCAATTCATCAATTTGCCTCATTGTACTTTGGCTCGATACCACTTTACCCCCTTGTACTCTCAATTGCATCGATTTGCCCCCCTTACTTGAAAAATTGTCTCAATGTGGCCCTCGCCGTTAGTTTTCATACCTTTGACATTAACACCGTTTGATTTAAGTGTGAAAATTACTAAAATGACTCTCCCCCTGCTTAAATAATTATTAAAAAAAATAAAAAATAAAATAATAAAAAATTCAAGACAGCGAGAGCATAGTCCACGACACCAGTCACAATTTTTTTTTATTAATAATTATTTAAACTGGGAGAGATGGTTTTTTTATAATTTTCAAACTTAGATCAAACAGTGTTAAGGTCAAAGGTCTGAAAACTAACGGCGACGGCCACATTGAGATAATTTTTCAAGTACAGGGGGCAAATCGATGCAATTGAGAGTAGAAGGGGTAAAGTGATATCGAGCCAAAGTACATGGGGCAAATCGATGAATTGAGAGTAGAAGGGGGTAAAGTGATATCGAACCAAAGTACAAGAAGACAAATCGATGCAATTGAGAGTATGAAGGAGTAAAATAATATCCGGCCAAAGTACAAGGGGTAAAGTGGAATTTACCTTTTTACTTTTGCAACTTGTGCGTTCAAAAATTTTCCACCAACAAAAAAAATCATTAAAACAATGAAGTTGTCTAGTTAACTATAAAAAGTTAAGCTCAATGTGCAATTTGATTGTTTTATCGTAGCGGATGCAAAATTGGATGCAAAATGCTATTAAAATTTTTTGAAGGTGCAAGTGATAAGATATTATATTTAAGAATGCAAAGTGGAACTAACCCATTTACATTCTCACTATATGAAAAATAGCATTTAGAACTTTGCTATTTGCAGTTTATATCCTAAAAACACTTATTTCGCTATAAACCCTCTCCCACCTACTATTCCCAAAACCGAAACATTCAAAAATTCAAAAAGAATTCAAAAATTCGAATACAAGCAAAAACAAGCTAAATTCATCGATATTGTGAGATATTTTCAACTCCTAAACGTTTTTATTGCATTGGGTAGGAAATTTTGTTTGTAATTTCATGTTAAACAGTTCTACTAATTGCGCTCGGTGAACGCTCAAACCGGGCGTTTACCAGCATTTTTCACGCCCGATTTGGGCGTGGAAAATGGTGGTGAACGCCCGGTTTGAACGTCCGGTTCGGGAATACGCGCCGGTTTTTGGCGTCCGGTTTCAGTTTGGGGTGTCCGATTTGGGGGTTCAGATATAAATAGCATTATGTTTGAACTACAAATAACACTTTTTAAACTGTAAAAAGTAAGTCCCTTTATTAAAATATATTTTTCTATGCTCATTCTTATTACTTGCAACTTTTGTAGTGTGTTATTAAAATAACATCATGAATTTGAATATATCAAGTATGAGACTTAATTTTTCAACATTGTAAAAATAAATTGACGTGATAACCTTTAAATAAACCATTACGTTACATCAATGTAATCGATATTCTTTACTCTTTATTGTGCACCACTAACCACTAATGTGAATCTTCGAGCTCAGTCAAAATAATATGAATTATTTTTTTCCTGGCAGAGAAACTAATGTTTATTTAATAGATGGATTTTATTTTTTAAATATATAACATGAGTAGGTGGCCAATTAAAATATGGATTAAGTTGACCATGACTTTTGAATTGAATTTTGTTTTTTTTTTAATGAAGGAATCTGCATTCAACCATATAAGTGCACTGGATAAACTTATATTTTTGTATAATAACTTGTAAATCATACGAGTACTGTGTGTGGATTAATAAGTTTAGGGAGAAGGTTGTAAGAACTAAGAATAGAGAATGGAGGGTGCGGGAGAGTTAGAGAGAGAAATAAAATAAATGTATAATGGTATTTATGAATTCATATTACAATATCCAAAGTTTTGTTATTACTTAGAATGTATGTTTACTTATATCGGATAATTTTAGATTAGAAGATATTGAATTAATTTTCTACTGACTAATTAATTAGTTAGTTAGTATGATGTTCGATATGTAAGATTAGATCTTGTATTAAATAAATTAAATTCTAGTATAATGTGTGATTTGTCTATAAGACCTTTTATCTAATAAAATTAACGTGTAGTTTGAAGGATAAAATAGTAATTTACTTGTTTAATCACCTCCTAATTTAATCTTAGGAGAGAGGGATGTAACTAATTTAATGAAACAGTAGCATTGAAAACCGCCACTTGGTTTTAGTAGCGGATTTGAGAACATGTGAATTTTGACAACCAATGTGTTACTAGCCTTTATTATTTAGTCAGTAAAACCTTATAGCGGTAACAAACGAGAACTTAATAAATTCCACCTGATTATCAACTAGACCATGACATCAATAATTATTTCACAGTGTTAATTAGAGAATACTAACATGAACAAAGAAATATTATCCCATTTCACATTAACTAAGCAATTGAAGGGATAGATACAATTTTCTTCAAAAACAACAAGGAATAGAATATGCTACAAAATAATTACATGCATCAGTAGAATAAGGCCTCGTTTGCTTACTTATATCGGATTACATTGGATTAGATGAGATTGAATTAATATTCTACTGATTAATTAATTATTTACTCGGTAAGATGTTTGATACGAATTTGTTAATTCCGGTATTAAATGAGAATTGTCTAAAAAGTTTTGATTAACAAAATTAAGATATTGTTTTAAGGATAAAATTATATTTTCCCTCTTTCAATAATTCCCTACAAAATTCATCGCAGAGGGTGCTACTAATTTAAACAAATAATAGCATTTAATTGTCTTTTCAAAGTGTAGTAACGACGCTTGACTTAATACGAATCGCATCAACCAAAAATGCTACCGACCTCTACTATTTAGTTAATAACTTAATAGAGCGCGAGGAATAAAATAAAATAAAAGGAATATACGATCATATCCAGATGGCAGACAATATAAAGTGATGGAGATATTAAAAGATAGAGACTAGTGGTCTTTAGGAATGAAGTCACCTAGCAGTTTCCAGGCTTTGAAAAAACAACAATGTAACATCCTTTTATATATATATATATATATATATATATATATATATATATATATATATATATATATATATATATATATATATATATATATTTTATGTGGGTGGGGCATTTTTATTAGTTTATTTGGTTTTGCTCTTAAGTTTTTGTGAAATGTCTCATATCAATAGGGTTGATATATCGATATTATTAACAATTGACTTTTCTCATATTAAATGCATGTGGGACTTGATTTTTATCTCAATAACTTTTCGGCTTTCGCTCGAAAAAAGTAACATCGAGCCTCCCCAGAGCTCACCATTTATATTCTGCATCGAGCCTTGAATAAAGGAACACACCACATATACTCGCCATTGGCGTACTGAGAACTCACCATATTTGTTCAGCACCGTACCGAAGATTCCGACAATTTCTACTACATGATTAAGTCTAGGACCTAGGCTCGAATACCACTTACATTTATATTTGTTGAATTAATGAGACTGCTAATTAAGCACGAGTTGTAGGCCGAGAACGACTCTCAAATCTAATATTAAATATTCCAATATCACTTATTGCAAGAGTTGAAAATTCAGCCAACCACCTTCCCAAAAAAACAAACAAGAAAGAAGATTCTGCAAACCAAAAGTATATATAGAGAAGCCAAATATAAAATGAAAATGTTGAATTACACAATTTTATGAGAATTCAATTATGTAATTGGACTAGCTAGAGGATGTCAACACATAATTCACCAATTAATATGAAAGATTCAATGTCTTCTAATTCGCGTAATTTTATGATATTTTTGCACGGAAATTTAAACAACACAAGTTTTAAATCATTATTACAACTATATAAATTTGTGGATGTGCATTTACAGGCGAAAAAATTATTAAAATAAAATTCAAAGAATATATAAAGAGATAAGTAAAGATTTTCTCTTTTACAAAAAACCACAAATTAATTTTTTCGTACAAGACTTTCTAGAATCGATGATAATCTATACATAATAGAAGTCTATGAGTACTAGTATTCAATAATATTGAATACAAATATACTCAGTTCTATAGTGAGAAACACATAAACAAAACAAGGTCATTTTGGTCATAATTGTGGGTCGATTCAAAAAGTTGGAAGTTAACTCAAATATTAGATAGTTGGGGAAATTCTATGCTACACCTGATGAATATAACCAGACATCCTAATTAATAAGATTCCTTCTACGGGTTCAGTTATGGCCCAATGAGTTTAGAAATATAATTATAAAATAAGTAAAAAAGGACACATGTCAAGAAAAGAGCCACCCGGTGAAAATCACCGGGTGTAGCATCGTATTCCCAGATAGTTGTATCTAATGATTTAATTAATCATTGTTCATCTCACATTCTCACTAGTCAAATAGGTACATAATGTAGTACTTAATCCGTGTTAAATTATTGTCATATTTTAAGAAATATTTTTATACGAAATTATCCAAGCACAATAGAACACTAATTTTGTTTTGAAGAAATATTTTTCTACTAAATTATCTTCAATATTGTCCTTATATATAGCTCATAATTTCTTTCGAAAATAAAAGAATAATTAATAAAGAGAGAATGAGCTATGCTTAGTATTATTGTACAAATTATACTGATCTTTCGACAAAATTAATTTTAGTTACTATTGATTGTATTAATTTAAATTTATGCACAAATGAGATTTAAATTATGGCAGCGAATATTTGCAATCTTAAATTTTTATTGGGCAAGACTTTCTTGGTGGAAGACCATACTATAAATAAACTTATTAAGAGCAAGATTGAAGATTGCGGATATAACCTTAATATTGATTTTGGTATTATTCATTTAAGTTAGATTTAATAAATATTGCAAGACCAAAAGAAAATTGAAATTTAAAAACGAGATGAAACGCTCTAGCGGGAGAAGAGAAGAACACAAGGTGAGAAAAACTGCAGTCGGCGAAGGACCGCCGCCGCCAATGAAACCCATTGTGCACAACGACTGCTTGACCGTCGTCGCCATACCATTGTCAACTTAACCAACCCTCGTTCAACCGTCAGTGCTTGAAGAGGAAGAAAAGAAGAAGAAGAAGATGGAGGAAGGAGGAGGGCATGAAGAAGAAAAAGATAAATAGAGAAAGATGAGGAAGAGGAAGAAGAAGAAGAACAAAAAGTAGAAGAAGAAGATAATGAAGAAGAAGAAGAAGAAGAAGAAGATGAAGAAGAAGATGATGAGGAGGAAGATGAAGACCAAATTAATACAGTGAAACCTCTATAAATTAATACAGGTGAGACCATCAAAATCTCATTAATTTAAAGAAGTATTAACTTATCGATATATTAATTTATACATTAACTAATAACTTATTATTTTTCGAAATTATTTTTATTATTATTTTCAATAAATACATTTTCTTGAGTGTATATTATTCATTGTACCATTAGTTCAATGCATTATAGAGCTCGTTTCACGAAGATAAATGATGATGCTAAAGTTAGATCACCTTAGATAGTTGAAGTAGGATGAGCTGGAAGAGCAGAGTGGATCACTGGCTCACGAGTTTGATGACCTTGAGATACATGCGATCATAGAACACGTGAACTAGGCCGGGGGTTGATCCAGCGGAAACCCCTACGACGCTCAAGTCAGACGTGCGGATAGTAGAAATAATTGAGAGAATGTGACTCCTAGTATTATTTAGATAATAGGGCTTACCTTTAATAAATGAATTATGTCGTTATTTATACCTTAGATGAGATCGTTGGGCCCAAACCTTATTTAAAGGTGATTGGGCTTCGGTGATATTGGTCTTCAATATTGGGCTCGTGGCCCAGTAGTTAAATAAATTGTAAGTCCCTTGGGTTGGCCCAATTAGGCATATCAATAAACTTTTAGGGTGCATTTGGATGGAGGGATTTGGGGGAGGGATTTCAAATCCATAATAACAAATCCCCGGATTGAGGGATTTGGAGATGGATTTCAAATCCCCACCCCTCCTTTTTAGTTTATTTTGGAGCAATAGTGATGGATTTCAAATGACTCCAAAATTGGAGTCATTTCAAATCCATTCTCCAAATCAAATCCCTCCCCAAATCCCTCCATCCAAATGGACCCTTAAAGCAGCAATGGTATTGAACAATTTTATGTTGAGTTATAAGAAACTATACCAGAAGTTCTAACAATGTTAAGAAAGTTGAGGAATGAGATTAATGGTAATGTGAAATTGATCAAGAAACAGGCGACAATCAAATTATACTTTATGAAGCATTCATAGATCTAAAATATGTATTATACATATGTAACTTAATAATTTATATATAACACGGGTCTTCTTAATTTTTGTGAATACGTATTATCTTATTAATCTAACACCCGAAAATTTGTATTATTTAAACGAAATTATTAATTTATCGGGTATTAAAAAATATATTTCAGGAAAGATTTCAGACAAGTCAGCGTTTGACTTGTCAGAACTCGGGTGACGAAAGCAGTGGCGTAAGGCAACACGTGGGGAAGTGTCATCAAACGTGGCGTCTGTTGATTAGTCGTCGGGTCCTTCATTTCATTGGCGGCGATCAGCCCCGCCCAAGCAAACCGCCTCCACAAGATAAGACCACAACTTGCAAAATTATAAATTAAATAAAAAAAGGCAAAAAAAGTATTTTTCATTAACATATTATAAATTATTAATTCAGACGTTTAATTATGTGTCCAATTCATATCTAGCTACAACACAAACGAAATATACTGATTAAATAATTTTCAAGTGCTACTACATTCCATACTAGAACTAATATTTTTAATTATTGTCGTTGTTATCTATTTATTTAAATGCAAAATAGTTCAACAAAATTATATTATTTGAATATTATATTTAAATAATATAAATAATTTATATTATTTATATTACAAACATCAAATAAAAATCTAATTATTTAGTTAATAGTGACTTATCTCCCCCAACCAGGCAAGGCCTACATTTATTAGGGTAGAAATATGAATGAAATTGCCTAATTCTAATAATTTCGATCTTGATACGGGCTAGTTTGACAAGTAACAAATAAGCATAAGCCCATTAGGGTAAGCCCAATATGATAGGCCCACAACGAAGAACCCATGACGTCTTAGCTCGCAATTATGAGCGAAGTCGCTGCGTGGTGCAAACCTCGGGAACCATATGAGAATGCCTCAACTCGCTAGCCCAATACCATAACGAGGTAGGGCGAGCCCAGAGCAATACAGGCCCAAGATATGTGACTTGGGGGTAAAGAGAAACCCTAAAAAAGGAAGGCCTTGGAGGCCAAGTTTTCTCCTTCTATAAATAGAAGGATCATCATACTCACACGCACACACATTAATCACTATTCACATTGCATACACGTTTTTTCCTCTATTCCGATCACTGACTTGATCGTCGGAGCTTTCCCGCCGGGAACCCCTCCCGGCGTTGCAGGTATCCTCACCGGAGTACGGACCCAGCTGACTTGAAGAAGAAGGAAGCCCCACGGACAAAAACAAGTGGCGCCGTCTGTGGGAAAGTCCTTATAAGTTTGGAGCACAATTTCCAGGAAAAACATCAGATCTGCCCCCGGAAATCCAGATCTGAGCTAAGAACGTAGAGAAAAAATGGAAGAAGAAGGAACGATCACCCGAAACCTACAAAAGGAGCTGGATGCAGCAGTTCACGACACACCTGTCGTCGATCCGCCGTCTGACTTGAGGGAGAAGTCAGGGTGCAGCCTGCTCACGCCCGAGAAAGAAAGACGGATCCCCCTCTTTTCAGGAAGCCCTTCTTTCGAATTTCAGAGCGGTGGAGCTGCTTCGAAGAGGCCGGCTACAGCACCGGCTCTATCCCCCGATGAGCGTACGTACACCCGGGATGAAGTAGAAGCCATGATCACTACGGCTATCCGGAACTACACGCAAAATTTACCTCAAGACAACCGGCCCAAGAGAGATCTCAGACGCTCCCAGAATGAATGGCGAGCTGAGGATGAGTGCGATAGCTACTCGGAGAATCGAGGAGGCAACAGTCATGGCGTTAGAACGGAAGTCGACAGCTTAAGGCGCGATATAGACGAGCTGAAGGCCCTGCGAAGTGGGCCAACGCGAGATCTCGCGGGATCTGGCCCTTTTGCCAAGCATCTCCATGACGACCCCATACCGGCTAATTACCGACCAATCCTGTTCGAGTATAACGGCACGTCAGATCCCGCCGAGCACTTGAGTCGGTTCAACAACACAGCTTCGCTCCACCAGCTCACGGAGGGGGTGAAGTGTCGCGCCTTCGTCACCACTTTAGCTGGGCCAGCCCAATCCTGGTTCGGTATGTTGTTGCCAGGGAGTATACATTCTTTTGGACAGTTTGCTAAGGCCTTCATGAATCAATTCGCTAGTTCAAAGAAGTGCAAGAAGACCTCGCTGTCACTATTCAGCATCCGCCAGAAGGAGAAAGAAAGCCTCAGGAGTTACATCAAACGGTTTACCTCGGCCACCCTAGAAGTCCCGACTACCAGTGACGAGGTGCTCATGGCGGCCCTTTCACAAGGGTTAAGAGATGATGAATTTTTTCGAGCTCTAGCGCTGGAGCCATCACCTGATTTCGATAATTTGTTAGAAAGGGCATCTAGGTTCATTAACTTAGAAGAAGCCCGCCAGCAGAAAGTGGAAGAATCTCACCAAACCACAAACGTGCGGGTCAGCGAAGTAAAGAGAGGCAAGGAGTCCATGTTACCTCGTAGGGATGCCAATATTCCCAGTCGGAGTATCGTCCCGGATGCTAAGGGATCTCGGTTCCAATCATACCAGCCCCTTACAGCTCCTCTATCCCAGGTACAGTACTCAATCGAGAAGAGAGCCGATCTTCGGTGGCCTCGAACCGCCCGCGGAGCCCCCCGACGAGATCCTACACTGGGAACCTTTTGTCGTTTCCATAATGAGTATGGACATACGACCGACGACTGTGCACATTTAAAAGACGAAGTGGAACGTCTCATCAGAGACAATAAGATCGGAGAATTTGTGAAGATAGACCCACCTCGTGGGCAAAAGCGTGAGGCTCAGTTTGGGAATCCAGCGCGCGTACCGCCTCCACCACCGATGCCAAAAAGGGGATACATTCAAATGATTTCAGGGGGGCCTACGGGAGGAGATACTCACCGGGCTAGGAGACGCCACCTCGGTAGCCTTAAGAACCAACGCGAAGTCTGCCAGATCTCTACACCGAAGAGTCGTCAATACCCCACCATATCATTTGGTCCTGAAGATGAAGGAGATCTAGATGATTTCCATTGCGACCCTCTCCTCATCACAATTAACGTTGGTGGGTATGATGTCGCTCGCGCCTTCGTCGATCCAGGAAGTTCAGTCGATGTTATATCCTATGAGTGCTTCCTGCAAATGGAACTGGACCTCCCAGTCTTCCCCGTCACCACTCCGATATTCGGATTCACAGGGGGATCCCTGACACCGATTGGCCAAGTTAAAATCCCTGTCACTATAGGGACGCCACCTCGAACCCGCACGCAAGCTGTTAATTTTGTCATCGTGGAAGGATCGCCGACTTCGTATAACATTGTAATAGGACGACCGATGCTGCATACCTTTCGGGCGGTCCCTTCAACTATTCATCAGAAGCTCAAGTTCCCAGTCGACGGAATGGTAGGAGAGGTCAGAGGAGATCAAGCCCAGTCGAGATCATGTTATGTTGAGATGGTTAAGATAGCAGAGAAGGGGCGACGTGACACTCTCACTAAAGAAGATTTGGGGGACGAGAAACGCCCCCGAGTTGACCCCGAGGATAAGATTAATCATGTACAACCTATGGACGAATTGATGATGATTGACCTCGTCCCCGGTATGATGAAACAAACCCGGATAAGCAAGGATTTAGAACCGTCTCTCCGAGACGAGCTGATAGCGTTACTACGATCTAATGAAGACATCTTCGCATGGCAACCAAGTGACCTAACCGGTATCTCACCTCGTACGGTTGTGCACAGGCTCAATTTGCGACCTGAGTGTAGACCCGTCAAACAAAAACGACGGCACTTCGGTACCGAAAAGGACGAAATCATACACAAGGAGGTTCAGCGACTTTTGGACATCGGACATATCAGGGAAATCCAATTCCCCACATGGCTGTCCAACGCGGTTTTAGTGCAAAAAGCCAACGGCCAGTGGCGAATGTGCATCGACTTCAGGGACTTAAACAAGGCTTGCCCAAAGGACGATTATCCCTTACCTCGCATAGATCAACTTGTAGATGCCACTGCCGGGTGCGAACTACTTAGCATGACGGATGCTTCGCAAGGATACCACCAGATTCCGTTGGACGAAAAGGACCAGCCGGCAGTAAGTTTTGTCACGGCCACGGGTACTTACTGTTACGTGGTAATGCCTTTCGGTTTGAAAAATGCAGGGGCCACATATCAGCGGTTGATGGACAGAATGTTTCGAGCTCAACTCGGACGCAACATCGAAGTCTACGTCGATGACATGCTAGTTAAAAGCAAAAGGCGTTCTACGCACCTCGCAGATCTAGCTGAGACCTTTGCCACCCTTCGTCTATATGGAATGAAATTGAACCCCGCGAAGTGTGCATTCGCAGTACAAGCTGGGAAGTTTCTGGGATATGTCGTTAATCGAGAAGGTATTAAGGTGAACCAGGATAAGGTTGAGGCCGTGCTCCAGATGACGCCCCCTCGCTCCATCAAAGAAGTTCAATCCCTAGCAGGGAAGGTAGTAGCCCTAGCTCGGTTTATATCACGGATGGCTGATAAGAGTCTACCTTTCTTTAAAATATTGAGGAAAACGGCTCAGTTCGAATGGACTAACGAGTGCCAGCTCGCATTCGAGGCATTAAAGCGATCCCTCACTTGTCTGCCGATTCTTAGCACTCCTGAAAAGGGCGAAACTCTGTTCGTATACCTATCGGTAGGCGACGAATCAATCAGCTCGGTCTTATTCAAAGAGGTGAATAACCAGCAAAAGCCGATCTACTATACTAGTAAAATCCTGACTACGTCGGAAAGCAAATATTCTGAAGTCGAAAAAATAGCGTATGCCCTGGTCCTCACCACGCGACGACTCCGGCCTTACTTCCTGTCGCATACCATGATAATCCGTACAAGTCTACCACTTCGGCAAACCCTGGGCCAACCTACTGCGTCAGGACGAATTGTTAAATGGGCCATCGAATTAGGACAGTACGAGATTCAGTATCAACCCCGCACTTCGGTCAAAGGACAAGCGCTGGTAGATTTCATCCGGGAGACTACCCGAATACCAATCGAGAAGGAGTGGAAAATTTACGTAGATGGGTCATCTACAGCAACAGGAGCAGGGGCAGGAATAATAGTCATCGATCCCACAGGAACGGAGGTCGAGTTTGCCGTCCGATTACATCGGGTTTCCAATAATGAAGCAGAGTACGAAGCCTTCATCCGAGGTATGGAGATCGCTCAAGAGCTCGGAGCGCGAGTGGTGCGGATATACTCTGACTCACAATTGGTGATACACCAACTAGAGGGGGATTACGAAGTAAAAAATGATCGAATGAAGGGGTATGTGAGTAAAGCTCGAGCAGTACAAGAAACCTTCGAAGCTTGCACGGTGCACCAACTCCCGAGGAACGACAACCAACGTGCCGACTTCCTCGCTAAAATCGGGTCGTCAGTCGCTGACTGTGTTGAAAGAAAAATCACTATCCTCATTGCCCCTACCCCGACATCGGGAGTCATGTTGATCGATGAAGAACCTGACTGGAGAACACCTTTGTTCAAGTATTTCAGAGGAGAGCGAACTGGCACAAAAAGGGAACAACATCGATTGGCATATAAGGCGAGGCACTTTTACGTGCGGCACGAGATATTATATAAAAGGAATTTCGCTACAATAGATGCGAGATGTTTGGGAAAGCAGGAGGCTAAACACGCCCTTGACGAAGTACACCGAGGTGGGTGCGGTGAGCATGGAGGAGCTCGGGCCCTCATACAGAAGTTATATCGGGCAGGATATTATTGGCCCGGCATGAAAGAAGACACACACCGATACGTTCAACACTGCGCACAATGCCAAAAATATGCCCCGCTTATCCATAAACCGGGGGAAGAGATGATTATCATGAGTGCCCCATGTCCCTTTGCTCAATGGGGGATTGACCTAAGTAGGACCATTCCCTCAAACCACTGGCCGGAAAAAGTTCATCATTGTTGCGGTAGACTACTTCACTAAATGGGTCGAAGCTGAGGCCTTATCAAAAATATCAGAGGACGAGGTCATGCACTTCGTCTGGAAGAATATCTGTTGTCGATTTGGTCTGCCTAGAAGCATCGTATCGGACAATGGCACTCAGTTCAACGGCAAGAAAATTCGCGCATGGTGCGAGGAAATGAAGATAACACAAAAATTCGTGGCGGTAGCGCACCCCCAGGCTAATGGTCAAGTAGAATCCACAAACCGGACCATTGTCAACGGTTTGAAGAAGAGATTGGACGAGCTAGGGGGAAGTTGGGTAGACGAGCTGCCCTCAGTCCTTTGGTCTTACCGGACAACAGTCAAAGCAGCTACTGGTGAGACACCATTTCGGTTAACCTACGGAACCGATGCTGTTATCCCGGTCGAGGTGGCAATGGACACACTCCGCATCGCCACATTTGATGAAAAGACAAACGATGACGCCTTAAGGACACAGCTGGATGAGGCTTTTGACCTACGAGAAGCGGCGTATTTACACATGGAACGAAGTAAGAACCTGATCAAAGCTCGATACGATCAAGGTGTACGACCTCGTTCATTCCAGATCGGTGATCTCGTCCTACGACGAGCTGACGCACTAAAGCACACAGGAAAGTTAGAGGCCAATTGGGAAGGACCATACATGGTCACAAAATGTTTGGCTGGTGGAGGATACGAGCTGGCAGACGTAGAAGGAAAACCATTGCCACGAGCATGGAATATCATCCATTTGAAACGCTTCTTCGCGTAAAAAAAAAAAAAAAAAAAAAAAAGAAGATAGAGGCAATTAAGTCAGAGAAATCGAGACACACCTTGTACAGGCAAACAACCATTAATAAACATCCATTTTCCGATCTGGGCTAGGCCCCGTGGTTTTTTCTCTCCTCATTCGGAGGGTTTCCACGTTAAAAAATCCTTGTGTTATTTATTTAAGTCTTACTGTGGCGTTAACTCGCGTATTTTACTGTGGCGTTAACTCGCGTATTTCATTATGGCGATTAAATCGCGTGGTTCATTGTGGCATTAACTCGCGTGTTTCATTGTGGCGTTAACTCGCGTGTTTCACTGTGGCGTTAATTCGCGTGTTTCATTGTGGCGTTAACTCGCGTGTTTCATTGTGGCGATTAACTCGCGTGTTTCACTGTGGCGTTAACTCGCGTGTTTTATTGTGGCGTTAACTCGCGTGTTTCATTGTGGCGTTAACTCGCGTGTTTTACTGTGGCGTTAACTCGCGCGTTTCATTGTGGCGTTAACTCGCGTGTTTTATTGTGGCGTTAACTCGCGTATTTCATTGTGGCGTTAACTCGCGTGTTTTACTGTGGCGTTAACTCGCGTGTTTTATTGTGGCGTTAACTCGCGTGTTTTACTGTGGCGTTAATTCGCGTGTTTTACCGAGGCAAGTTAAACTAGAAATGGAAGCAGAATATTGCGATAAAATCAAAGAGGCTCGCCAAAATCAGGGTAAGTACTAAGTTGAGGAAATCATGGGATAACCATCGATACGAATTTAAAAAATCATTGGTTCAACTCGTATGCAAGAAAAAGTTGCTAAGTCTAAGGAATCACTCTTGAATGCACAAAAATCAAAATATCATAAACTCAAAGTAAGTATGTAAAGCAATACTTAAACAAGCGAGCTCCCGATATATCGATATAAGGGAAGCAGAGAAAAATTGTTCAAACACATACAAAAAAGAAAAAAGGAATACAAGTACATGATACATTAATGGGAAACAGCTAAAAACGGCTAAGTACTTTTCGGTGACTCCACCTCGACTTCGCCTTGATCTCCGACGGAGGGGAGAGGAGAGGAGGTAGGGTCCGATGGTGCCTTGTTGAGATTCGCCATTGCATCGATAGTCTCAACATCCCCAACCAAATCGGTGATGATCACCGAGGAGCTTCCTTGGCGAGAGAAGTCTACAACAAGCTCCCGATGCACCTCCCTCCACCACTCTAGGTCAGGGTCCTCATTCACATCGCCTTCGAAACCCGGGATCACATCATCCGGCAAGTCCTCGGCAAGATCGTTCTCGACCAGCGGGAACTCGATGCCAGCACCATCTAATCGCTTCCGAACAGCCTTCACCGCTTCCGAGAAAAAGAAGCGAGCTAGGCCGGACGCTTGTCGGGTGAATGTTGTTGAACGCCAGAGCCGGTTGAAAAAACGACCGACGAACGCCTCCATGAAGCGCAGACCCTCGGAAGAGCCCGGGAACAGCCGGTGGCCTTCCTTCACTCCCTCGGTGAAGTTAGAAGATGCCTGCTTCCCAGCCGCAAAGAGCTCGTTAGAAAGCCCTTTAGCTTTTTCCTCTAAACTCGCATTGTGGGATACTAAGGAGTCCTTCTCTGCTTGTAGGATCTTCTCCCTCTCTTGTAGCCTCCTCACCTCGGACACCGCCAGACTCTCTTTCAGACCTCGGACCTCTTTTCGGAGCTGGCCGACCTCCTTCTTTTGGTTGTCATATGCCTCACGAGAGACATCGTCCCACCCCAAAGGGCCCGAGAAGGAAATCGCGAATTGCTACACATACATGGAATTTAAGAAAAATCAGCTATGGTTAAGAGACGTAAAAGCTAATTCATGTGTGCGAGGTAAAACAAACCTGCGTTATGTTATGAAGAAGCAACTCGAGCCGGTCACCCTTGCTCATTTGCCCGAAGTGAGCAACGTCTCGGGGAAGCGCCATAGCTCGGCAAGCAGCAATGGCGTTCTCCGCGTTCTGGCAGAGATGGAGTGCAAAGTTGGGAGGCAGAGATGATCCAGTCTGCCCCGAAGCTGACCCGGTCTGCCCAGGAGTTGATCCGACCAACCCAAGGGCTAGATCAGTCCTTCTCTTTTTCGTGGTGGGCTCTTTTTCCACCTGTTCTTCGACCGAGGAAGGTGTCGGGGGAGGGACTGCAACTATGGCCGAAGATCGACGAGGAAGCTCGGGATCCTCAACGCGTGGGCCGCCCCGGGGACGCGGAGCTCCAACACTCTTCTTAGAAGGCCTTTGCCTTAAAGCCCCCTCTTCGGAGGATTGCTTCTCGGATTCAGCGGCCACAGGGCGCTGAAATTCGGACGCCCGGAATTCCGGCTCCGATTCAGATGGGCGAGTCGCCGGCTTATCACCTCGGAACATCCTCTTCATCCTCAAGTCTGTTCGTTGGATTAAAGAAAATATGGTGAGTAAGCGGACAACGTATTGACAAGCATAAAGTACAGTCAAATAAAGAGCAACAGCCCGAAATGAGTGACGAGCTAATACAGAAAAGTCATATCATGTTTAAACCCACCTAAATCCTCTTGAGTTAGGGGATGAGTGTCGTTGTCATGAAAGTAGAAATGGCGAAGTATCGGTGGAAAGCTGGTAAGAGCCTCAGGCATACCATAACTTGGTTGGAAATGAACAATCATTTTCAAAAGCCATTCGTCAATCGCTAAGGGTTTTCCCCTCCGTTTGTCGGGTAAAGTTGCGAACCAAGGACATAGGTAAGGGGTGTCAGCGGGGTTTTTCGCAAAAAAGTAGTGACCCTGCCACCCATCAGTCTTATTGGGCGGCATTAATAATTTGAAACCCGGGCGAGCCGAGATGGAGACGTGGAAGGGGCTGGAATTTTTTAAGACCATCACACTCCGAAATTGAGCTGGAGTAGGGGTCACGCCCGACCAGGCGCAAAGCATGCGGAACCCGGTCATGACGACTATAGCGTGGGGATGAAACTGGTTGAGAGATACGTTACACAATTGCGCAATCTCGGAAAACCAAGACGAAATGGGAAAAGAAAGGCCGAAATAAAACTGTTCCGAGAACCAGGTGCTGAAACCGGGGGGTGGGTTTAAGGGACGCTGATCTCGAGAGGGCAACAGTAGTTCGATGTCAGTAGGAAGACCTATATCACGAACTAGATTGTCTAAGTCTACCTCGCTTAAGGTACTGGGCCCCCACTGGTCGTCTAAATCACGACCCCCAGACAGCGAAGGAGAGCCACTCCTCGCAGAAGACAGAGCGTCGTCTCCCCCCTTTTTCTTAGGTCTTTTCAATAATTTACCCGAAGGAGAAAAGAAAGGCCCCTCCTCCGAAGAAGAAGAGAGGGTAAGGGAGGGGTATTCATCTCCCTCCCGGGAAGGCATTTTCTGACCAAAGGGGTCGGGGGAATTGGAAGACATAGGTTAGGGATATTAAAAAGCAGGGGAAAATGGAGTACCTTGGTCGGAGAAGAAAACAAGCACAGGGTGGAAGGAACTCGATTCTCGGAAAAGCAAGATCGCCGGAGGTAAGCAGAGACAAGGAGAGCACAGAGGTGAAGAGGAGGAAAAAATTCTGAAAATTCGTAGAAGCCAGATACTTATAGGAGAAGGAAATGAAGAAAAATTGATCACAGCCGTCTATTCGAACGGACTAGATTCAAAATAGATCGCCTCGAATCCGGCGCAAGAGGTGTCGATTGGAATCCCTCAGTAATAACCTTGGGAAGAGGGAAAGTCAATCATAACCGTCTATTCGGGCGGGTGAGATCTAATATAAGGCGTCTCGAATCTGACGCATAAAGCACTGATGCGAAAGTTCCTCATGACGGCTTAGGGGACTTGAATCGACCACACAGAATGTCAGAGTCATTAAATGGATGGAAAAGTGAAAAGCTCGCGCATGTCGGACCGATATGAACCAATGATTAAACCTGCACCTCGTACTCCGTACTTATAAAACGAGGTAAGAAAACACCAATTCGTCTTATAAGTAAGGAGTAGGGGGGAGTAGTTGATACGGGCTAGTTTGACAAGTAACAAATAAGCATAAGCCCATTAGGGTAAGCCCAATATGATAGGCCCACAACGAAGAACCCATGACGTCTTAGCTCGCAATTATGAGCGAAGTCGCTGCGTGGTGCAAACCTCGGGAACCATATGAGAATGCCTCAACTCGCTAGCCCAATACCATAACGAGGTAGGGCGAGCCCAGAGCAATACAGGCCCAAGATATGTGACTTGGGGGTAAAGAGAAACCCTAAAAAAGGAAGGCCTTGGAGGCCAAGTTTTCTCCTTCTATAAATAGAAGGATCATCATACTCACACGCACACACATTAATCACTATTCACATTGCATACACGTTTTTTCCTCTATTCCGATCACTGACTTGATCGTCGGAGCTTTCCCGCCGGGAACCCCTCCCGGCGTTGCAGGTATCCTCACCGGAGTACGGACCCAGCTGACTTGAAGAAGAAGGAAGCCCCACGGACAAAAACAGATCTGAATATTTCTGATTTTTGAATAATATATTTTATTCAGAATTTTAAAAGTTTCAATTTTTTAAATTTTCAATTTTGTTTTTGAAACGGAATTGGAATTCCTATTAAATTCAACATTCCGATCCGATTCTAATTTCCTAAATATTTCAAAAAAATTCAATTTTTTTTTTCCAAATATTAGTTGCAAGAAACGGGCACACCCCACCCCGTTAGCCCCCCACACTGATACATGCACGCAGCACAAATACATACGAAAAATCACGTTTTAACAGAACACTATTGACTGTCTGGATGCGATGACTCACGACACGTGCGGTATATGATGCAGTTACAGTACATGTAAACTGTAATTGTGTGTATCTATTCTCTATATATATACACACACCCACACAGGCCTTCCAATTTCATCGTCTTAACAAACCAGCTGGAGCACAGCAATTCAACTCATCTGTGAAGAAAAAGTATACTTAATTTTCCATATTAGTTTCCTCGCGAAAGTGAATGAAGGGTGGTGGTGATCAGCAATTGAATTTTCCGGCGGGTTTCAGATTCCATCCGACGGACGAGGAGCTCGTCGTTCATTACCTCTGCCGGAAGTGCGCCGGTCAGCTGATTTCAATCCCCATTATTGCCGATATCGATCTCTACAAATTCGACCCCTGGCAGCTTCCCGGTAATTGTTTTCACCCTTTTTTCGTTTGATTTTGTTATCAATTTTTTCCTAGAATTTTCAATTTCTGAAATTGAATCATTACCCTCTCTCTCTCTCTCTCTCTCTCTCTCTCTCTCTCTCTCTCTCTCTCTCTCTCTCTCTCTCTCTCTCTCTCTCTCTCTCTCTCTCTCTCTCTATAAATCTCAGATTTTCCTCTGTTTCGAGTACTCTGTCTTCACTCTTAATCATTTAATTACATGATTAGATCCAATTGGAAATTTCTCTCTGTAAAATTTTTTTTTGTGCCTAAAATTTGGGGATTTCAGAAGCATTTTATTATTCCAATTTTACCCCTCTGGATTTTGGATAAAGTCTGTGTGGTTGCTAATGGTGTGTGGTTTGATGACAGAAATGGCACTCTACGGTGAAAAGGAGTGGTATTTCTTTTCTCCAAGAGATCGGAAATACCCCAACGGTTCACGGCCGAACCGGTCTGCCGGAACCGGATACTGGAAAGCCACCGGAGCCGATAAGCCGGTTGGAAAACCGAAAACTCTCGGAATTAAAAAAGCCCTAGTTTTTTACGCCGGAAAAGCACCAAGAGGAGTCAAAACCAATTGGATTATGCACGAATACCGCCTTGCTAATGTGGACCGTTCCGCATCCGCCAAGACAAATAATTCCAGGGTACTTATTAATTAATCCAGATTCTTACACCACTTGTTGATTATATTCAAGAAAGAAAGAAAAAAACGCAAACGGCGAATAGTGTGATTAATTATAATGTTGATATATATTGCAGCTCGATGATTGGGTTTTGTGTCGGTTATACAACAAGAAAGGAACGCTCGAGAAGCACTACAATGTGGATCACAAGGAAGTGCAGTACTTCTCGGATGTCGAAGAACAAAAGCCGAATGTGGATGCATTTCACTATACTACCAGTACCAGCGTGGGGGTAAAATCGCCACCGCAAATATTGCATTTCGACACATCTGAATCGATACCTAAGTTGCATAACAATACAGACTCTAGTAGCTCGGAGCATGTTTTGTCGCCGGAGGTACAGAGCGAGTCGAAATGGAACGATTTCGATAGTTGTCTCGATTATCAGCTCAATTACACTATGGATGCCGCCTTTCAAGACGACGACCTTTTTACCTCACAAATGCAGCAGTATAGTGATGAACAGATCTCAATGTATCAAGACATATTTGCTTACATGCACAAACCCTTCTAATTTTGAGATCAAATTAATTTTAGTACTATGAACATATAGAAAAATCAGCTAGTCAAATTTGGCTGGCTTGGTTTTTTGTGTTCATAGATATAAATTTAGTATGTGCTACATTAATTTATGTTGTATGGATAGAAACTTAGAATGTAAGTTAATGCATGGGAATAGAGAACAAGAGTACTCTATTCGACTATTTCAGTCCATTACAAATCGGGTGGTTTTGCATTATAGATCTATACGTACAAATAAGGGCGTACCCATGGGTATACTTAAGGTGGGCCTCGCCCAAGATTTTTTTTTTCAATATTTTTTTATTAGGTATTTATGTATTAGTTAATGCACTTTCACCTTTCCAATCTTTCAGTTTTATTCAATTTAGTCCATAAAAAAAATATTCTCTAAATTCACCCCATACTCTACCCCCAAGAAAAAACCGCTGGACCCGCCCATGTATATAAATAACTATCAACTAAAACATATATACACATGAGTATGTTTTATTATATATAAATTAATGGTGCAGAATCACTCAGAATTTCTTACCGAGTATAGCATCTATGAAACCCTCTATTTCATTATTATTTTTTCATAAATATAACGTTTTAATCCTTAATTAGCTTGCAAGTCTACAAATATATTGTCTTTATTGAAGAGTGAAAAAAAGTTGATATAAAAAGGACTATTAAATTACTAGTATTTGATAAATTGAACTATTGAAGTGCATCAAGAAAATATGAATATAGTTAGAACTCATATTCCAAAGTTTATATATATATATATATATATATATATATATATATATATATATATATATATATATATATATATATATATATATATATATATATATATATATATATATATATATATATAAAGACAACATTGAAGATATCAAGAACGTATAGTACATATATTTGATTTTATTTTAAGGGAATAAAGATAAATATCACAAAGGCAAACAATATCCCAAATAAATCACTCCTCATATGCGTAAATATTAAATTGAGTTAGCAAATACTCATTTGATCCCTACAGATGATCTTTTCATACCTTCAAAGTCCGACCACAAATACTAACTTAAACAAATTAATTTTAGAAAAACACACATTTTTATTATCATGTTTTAACATTTAATAGTGATTGCCATTTTTTCAGAAGTATTTGATACTTCTTTATCCGGATGCATTATCGCATCCGAATCTATAAGAGTTATCAAAATATAACTTCATTTCGATAGTTTCCTTTGGAGGACAAATATATTTTGAAGGCTTAGTATTCAAAGGGGTTTTTTTTACTGTTAAAAATATTTTTTCTAAGAAGATGTTTTGACGCCCAAAGCGCTATGCTCTTAACTCTCTTCAGAAGTCGGTTGTAAATGAACCAATGATCTCCCTTATTCATAGAATCCGAGAGCTTTTTGTTCTGCACGAAAAAATCATACTACAAGAAATAATATGTTAGTTATAAGTTAGTGAATTAATTAAAAATGTGCTAAAAGCATTTGACCATTAAACTGAAAATAACCGTTCGTTCATTAACTCACGTCATTAAATATTCGATTGTTAATTAAATAAATAAAATTGGTTTAAAATAGATCAATCCAACAACATTGTCTAAAGTTGAAAACTACATAGTAGCATACAAAAGAAAACGTGTTGAGGCCACTTGTTTTTCCTCACTTTAATTTCAAATTTCTAGATGAAACCATAAAAAAAAAAAAAAATCTTGCTGATTACGCCAAGTAATATTTGACAATATTATTATTAATTAGTATGGACTAAGTAATATGATCACATTTAATTTTGACATTAGCCATAATAAGGAATTAAAGAGAGAGATACAAGATTCCGATTCAACAAAATAATTACATACATCATATGGGTATATACGTAGTAGTAGAATAAATATAATAAATAATTATATAATCATTGTTCATATCCAAACAATATATATATATATATTTATTTAATTAATTAAAGTGATGGAGATATTCAAAGATAGAGACAAGTGGAATGAAGGAATGAAGTCACCTAGCAGCTTCCTGAGTTTTGAGAAAGAACAACAACATCCTTATCTAGGTGAACCTACGTCATGGATCACGTCACTCATAGGAATTCATGCAAGACATAATTATTAATTACTTTTTTTTTTTTTAATTATTTATGTTGGATCTTGATTCTTAATGTGAAAGACAAAGATAGAGAAACTTCCACTTCATTGGGAGACCCTGCCCCAGTTCACTCTTTCCGTTTTGCTTTTTAATTTCTTTAATTATTATTATTATTATTATTATTATTATTATTATTATTATTATTATTATTATTATTATTATTATTATTATTATATATAAAAAATAAAATAATAATAAAAATTAGACTCTGGTTAATGGTTATAGTTGAAACTTGTATGTGGTCATCATCATCATTTTGTTCAATGGTCAATATGTGGGTTTTTCTTGTTTGACCATTGATTTGGAAGTTTACCTTCTTTTCTAGAAAAGGAAAAGAAAAGACTATTGGTTTGGATTATTATGATTTAGTTTTCTTAATTCCAAAACATGTTAATATGTAGGAGGATGAATCTAGGGAAATCATTTTATCTGACAATTAGTACTCCAATGTATTCCTTATTATATGTTTTTTGGATAATAAGTTTTTTTTTAGTATTTTTTATCTCAAATTATTTGTCATTTTATAAAGTATTAATTATATTTTTATTAATTTTGCCCATTTATCACTGTTAATTAGTTAATTATAAAATAATTAATGATAACAATATTTTAGTATTTGCTATGTTATATTTGATTCTCCATTCGTTCCTAAATATGTGTTGTTTTTCACCTTGACACAAGTCTTAAGAATCTCAATAAATATGTCTTGATTTTAGGAAAATAGATATAGATAGACTAAAATACCCTTAATAGGGGTACAATTGGAAAATATATAATTAATGCAACATTGAAATTCTAAAGTGACAGATAATTAATCTGGAACAAAAAAAATTCTTAAAAGAGAAAGACATTGCTGAATATGTAGAGTATAATTTATGCATATTTATTGAATATCTTAATATATACGTAACCACCCAAAACGGCATATAATATGGGACGAAGTGAGTAATTGATTATTTCAATAAGGGTATTGTGTGGGGGAAGATCATAGGGTTTGCTAAGCGTTTTTACATGATAGTAACATGATTAATACTTAATACTATAATGTTTTTTAACGAAGAAACTCGCAATCAATCATATAAGTATATTTGATAAACCTATATTCTCGTATAATAGCTTGTAAATCATATTAGAGAAGTAAACCACACTAGGTTAACCATTTATGATAAGTTTGACTTAGCGACCGTTGACGAGGAGATTCGAACCTGGACCGATTGACACACACGGTCACCTGCTCCAACAACTAGGTTATTAATGCACAGTTGACGCCGTCTTTGGTGGTGTGAAGGAAGGAGTTCAACTGTGAGTTCGATAAGTTAGCTCGACAAAAGATCGAGTTCTAGCTCGGATGTTTCGAGATGGAGTTTTCTTACGAGGTCAAGCTCATTTGTATTTGATCTTGAGGAGTACGTAGTCTTGCAAAATTTTTATATATAAATAACTTATTATAATATTAGCATAAACATAAAAATAAATTGACTGAGCTGAGTTTGAGTTCGAAAAATCTTTGAAGCTCGGCTCTTACCCTAGTCTTTAGGATGGATTTACCGGGACTCGGGAATCAATAGTTTAGTATGAACTTTGTTGTTATATTTAGGATCGGCAATTGAGCCGGGCTTAACCGAAGCCCGATGGCTCGACCCGATAATATTTAAGCTGAGCCTACTTTTTAATGAGCGGGGCCGAATTTGAGTCATTTTACTGAGCCCAATTTATTTATGAGCCGAGTTTGGGCCTACTATGGCTCAACACGAATAAGGACCGATCGATTACATTAATAATAAAATATATAGTGTATTTATCGTTTTAATGATATAACTCAACTACAAGTTACGATTATAAGATATTCTATTTTGCAAAAAAAAAGTCAAAATTAAAAGGAATTAAGTGGTGGCGGTGGCAATTGGAATCAAATGCAACATACCCACAGATACCCCTCATGGCTGAAATTTATCACCGAAATTTGAGAGTTTAAAAAACGTTTTCAATAGTGAGAGTCACTAATTTCTTTTTTTTTTTTTTTACTTCTTTCAGTATTTTTTATAAGTTTTTCCAATAGCTTACAAAGATCGTTCAGTTTTTTTTTGGATTGGTTTCAATCGAGGTAAATCTTGTTTATCACTTATTTTTATAAAGAAAATTTTACTCATTAGAGTTATATAGTAATGAGGCCCCGATATACATTAGAAGCCCGAAAATATACATGAGCCGAACTTGATGCTATACTAATGAGGTCCGATGGTGTGTGAACTTGAGTCTATAATAACGAGGTCCGATGGTAGTCTGAGCAGACTCATACTCAACTCACATGACCCGGTTAACAACCCTAGTTTTATTTTGTATTATTAGATTTTGTTGAATTTAATTACTATGATCTTTAGGAAGATGTCATACAACACTGTTAAAAGGAAAAAAAAAATCGATGAAATTAAAATTAAATTGTTTACTTCACACATCAAATCACTAGAAATATAATGAATTTATATTTATGCACAAATGAGATGTAAATTGGAAACTACATTTATGAAAAGAACAATTAATTAATGTGATATTGAGTGGATGATTAATTTCTCTTCTGGAAAGAATTCGGATGAGTCAACGTTTGACTCACCACAAAGGAAAATCATGGCCGACTTTTCACAACTTGGGTGACGCAAGCAGTGACGTCTCACCACACGTGGGGCAAGGTCGTCAAACGTGGCATCTCGTGATTAGACGTCGGTTCCTTCCTCTGTGTTGGCGGCTGTCGTATTAGCGCACCCAAACCTTTCGCCCCAAGCAAACGCCTCCACCAGTTGCAAAATAATAAATTAAATAAAAAAGATAAAATTCGATAAATGATTTTTTATTTTCAATTAATTTGTCTACATACTATATAGCACCCATACAAAAACGACGATACATCCCAAAATGGAGATACGAAAACTTGAGAGAAACGTATAAAGATTAAATGAGTATGGATATATTTATAAATATGCTATATAAAATTTACAAGTTTTTGTTTATATAAAAATTCTTTGTATTGTCATATAAACATATTCAAAATAAATATTATTATCAACCATTAATTTACAATTGATCACTAAATTATGTAAATAATTAGAGAAACAATAAAAATATCCAAAAATTTACCATTCAAATATAGTTTTGAACTTTTCAAAAATTGTAATATATCCCATAAGGTGTCCGACAGATGCCTTGAATATCGGACTCAAACCATTACCAAAACGCATATACATTAAGAAGTTGGCGTTTCCGTGCTACATATAAAATTTTAAATAATAATTCCAATATACCCAACAAGAGGGACTTGTTGCAACGTTTAACCCCATATGCATAATAGTTTTATAGTCGGTCTATGAGATTCTATACCTCGTAAAATTCATCAAATGGCCACTAAACACACATATACACGAGTGCGTGTAATTATGAGTAAATCAATGGAGCAGAATCATGCGATGTATTTCACCGAGTGTAACATCTACAAAACATTTATAATTTCTATAAATTACTAAGTTAGTAACTTTAAAGAAAAAAAAGTGAATTAATAACTTAGGTAATAAAAGTAAAATAGTGGGGGCCACCCCCACAAGCATCGACACTGATAGATACACAAATACATACGAGAAACCACGTTTTAACATAACACTATTGACTGTTTGAGATGCGGTGACTCACGTGCAATATGTATATGATACAGTAGCTGCAAACTGTGACTTGTCTCTGTGTATATATATATACCGCAACAAACCCTTCCATTTTCTTCGTGTCAAATATCTTAGTTTAATCGGAGCATTTATTCAACTCATCTCGAGCGAAGAAAAGTCTACTGAATTCAAGGAGAGGATTAATTGGTGAATGAAGAGCGGCGAACAGCAATTGAATTTGCCGGCGGGTTTCAGATTCCATCCGACGGACGAGGAGCTCGTGGTTCATTATCTCTGCCGGAAGTCCGCCGGTCAGCTGATTTCAGTCCCCATTATTGCCGATATCGATCTCTACAAATTTGATCCCTGGCAGCTTCCTGGTGATTATTTTGATTCTTTTTTTCTCATTCATTCGATTTTTGTGATGGAGAATGAATTTTCTGAGAATTTTCAATTTCTGAAATTGAATTTCTCTCTCTCTCTCTCTCTTTCTCTCTCTCTCTCTCTGTCTCTCTCTCTCTCTATAAAAATGAGATTACGAATTTTGGATTATTTTCTCCATCTTCAAATCTGAAAAATTTCTCTGTTTCGATTACTCTGTCTTTCTCTACCTAGATATTGAATTCTTTCACTTAGATCTTCTTCCTTCTCTGTATAAAAACAAAAATGTTTTAATTTTTTTTTCCATATTTGGGGATTTCAGAAGCATTTTTCTAATTCCATTTTTACCCTCACCGTGTTTCGATAAATTCTGTGTGGTTCCTGATATTGTGTGGTTTGATGACAGAAATGGCACTCTACGGTGAAAAAGAGTGGTATTTCTTTTCTCCAAGAGATCGGAAATACCCCAACGGTTCACGGCCGAACCGGTCTGCCGGAACCGGATACTGGAAGGCCACCGGAGCCGATAAGCCGGTCGGAAAACCGAAGACTCTCGGAATTAAAAAAGCCCTAGTTTTTTACGCCGGAAAAGCACCAAGAGGAGTCAAAACCAACTGGATTATGCACGAATACCGCCTTGCTAATGTGGACCGTTCCGCATCCGCCAAGACTAGTAATTCCAGGGTACTTATTAATTAACCCCGATTCTTGGATCACTTCATTAATTATATTGAGAAGAAAAAAATTACCCGAATGGCGAATCGTATGATTAATTATAATGTTGATATGTATTGCAGCTCGACGATTGGGTCTTGTGTCGGATATACAACAAGAAAGGAACCCTTGAAAAGCACTACAATGTGGATCACGAGGAAGTGCAGTACTTCTCGGATGTCGAAGAACAAAAGCCGAATGTGGATGCGGCGTTCGCATACACTAGTGTGGGGGTAAAATCGTCACCGCAGATATTGCATTTCGACACATCCGAGTCGGTGCCTAAGTTGCATAATAATACAGAGTCGAGTAGCTCGGAGCACGTTTTGTCGCCGGAGGTACAGAGCGAGTCGAAATGGAACGATTTCGATAGTTGTCTCGATTATCAGCTCAATTACACTATGGATGCTGCCTTTCAAGACGACGACCTTTTCAGCTCTCAAATGCAGCAGTATAACGACGAACAACAGCTCTCAACGTATCAAGACATGTTTGCTTACATGCACAAACCCTTCTAATTATCGAATCGGAGTTTGTTTTCGTTTTGTTTTTGTTTTGAATAGTGTAGTATAAGCTGTAGTAGGTAACCATGTACACCCACTGGTTCTATAGTAATTCAAGAATCTCGAGTCATCCACATTTTTTATCTTACGAAAACCTCAGCGGGGAAAAAAAAAGATTCCAACAGGTTCGTTGAAATCCTCGATAACAGGAAAAATCAGCTAGTCAAATTTGACAGGTTTGGTTGTTGTGTTCATGATGTAACTCTAGTATGCGCTAAATCGAATCAAGAATGTAACGGTATTGATCTGTGAGTTGAGTTTTATCAATCGAATTACACCCAGAAAACTGGAGCGTTCACGGTAAATATAACCGACGTATTTTTATATACACGGGGATCAAAGAATTAAAGCTACATGGCATAACTGGATTTGGGGATCTGGTCACAATTGGCAGGGGTCCAACCTATTACTTGCTTCTCATTATCATACACCAACAATTTATCCTGCATTGATATATCTGCACCAGAAAAAAAAAAACAAAACGGGATTTTTCTGTTATACGTAAAAATTTACACAATTAAATGGAATATAAGAAAAAAAAAAAAAACAATATTCATAAATTAGAGGCCTTATACCTCCAATCATGTTGAAATTGCTCAATCCCACATCAGTACCGTTTAAAATCCCCAAGCAAGCATTCCCCTTCGACTGCAAGCAAATTTTCTTGAGCAATCGACGAAGGATATTAACATAATTCCACAAGAATCAGATTAGAGATCTATCTTACCGAGATTATAAGATACCCTTCGGGCGGAATATCGAACTGAGCTTTAGTTCGCCAACCATTCACAAAGCTCAATGATAAAGACTTGAAGTATTTCCTTACATCGCGCGTTGTCTTAAACGGTTTCTTGCCTTTCCAGCAAAACGGGAGCGTGCGGTCGTCGCTTGCTTCTTTAAGTGACTTCCCACTTAATTCTTTCTTTATCTACAATGTTAAAACTCAACTCTTTAGAAAAACACAAAAAAAACATTCTTGAATACTCTTTGCATGACATTAATAATTTTCCGAAAAAACTCACGAGAGAAATAAGAGTGTGGTAAATCTGAGAGTTGAAGTACGTGTAAGAGCTCCCGCTGTCGAATATCACATTGAGGTTCTTAAACCCCGTACTTTTCCCGCCAAAACGAAGCTCCGCCGAACCAGCTGTATAGTGCTTTCTGTTCCCCGAAATCATCAATCAAGATTTTAACACACAAGAGTTTAAATTTCTTTTAATTTTATTTTTTGAATAATTTTAAATCCAAAAATGAAATTAACATACGTGTCGTCACGCGACATAGGGGTCCATGTCATGCGTGAGGAATCGTAAGCATCTTCTCCCAAGAAAAGATACCCTCCTTGCTCACTTAAACAATGGCCAACTATATTTTTCACAATCCCTTGTTCACGAAGTTGTGAGACGATGCTCGATTTTCCTCTTCCAAGCCCAAATACTCCGTCTAGCGGATGATCCGACGGTCCAGGTAATTGATCATATCCACACCTACAAAAATAAATAAAAAATAAAAAATAAATCAAACAAAGACACTTATTTTTATATATCAAGAAAATGCAGATTATTTATTACAAAACAGGGGAAATGAATATTCGAGAGATAAAGAGTACAAACCCGAGAGTCAAACGAGGACTCATACGCACACCTGTGGTGAGATTCAGAGTAAAGAAATCGTTGACTAGAACTCCTAGTGACGACCCTCCATCTGCATACTCGACTTCGTAATCGCATTGCTCTGTGTTTTCACATTTGTAATCGCTCGAGTGAAGAGAAGCGCATAAAGGGTCTTTGCATATAACAAGGTCGTTGCTAGGTCGGTATAACGGGTGAAACCCCTGTAATTGTTCGGAACATTTTATGATTATAAAAATCACTTGAAAAGCAAATTAATATTTACTATCTATAAAGAAAGAAACATCAACGAGATTCTCTTGAATCTCATCGAATGAAATTTTCTTCGTTTCGAACCAGAAAATTATAGAAACATATTGGGATATGATGGGAATAAGGGTATAATCTTGTTCGGAGCAATCGGTTTATTATACGAACCCTTCCGAAAATTTGCCAATGTCATATTTCCTCGGCCTCTCAAAAGATTCCTTTTTTATACAAGAAATTTCATCATAGGTGCTACATGCATCATGTATACTACATTATACTAAATGTTAATATGAAGCAGAAATAAAATTACAACTAATCGAAGTTTTTACCGTGGTACAACGAACACACGGCGCATCACATTGAAGCCAAGTGAGATCACTGCCTGTATCAGGATCAAGAAAGTAGGGTTTTGGAGGGTATCCCAAGTAAACTTGAACAAAATAAAACCTGCCCCAAAAAAAATAAAAATTGTTCAGATTCAAGAAACTTGCAAACTTGATTCTCAGATATAATTTCAAGAAAACATTAAATATCCATTCTTGAAATATTAAAAAAAAAATATTAATAACAGAGAATTTGCAATAATAATACCCATTGGGATAAACATTGCCATAGAGTGGGAAAATAATTGAAGATCCAAATTTAGTGAATTTTGATGGGCTGCAAGAAGGGCCCCACTTCCGCCATTTTAGCTGCTGTTGATCCTTATTACAACCTGCACATGATGCCACCAGAACCACAACAACTATTATTATAAATATCAACTTCTCTTTCTTCATATTTTCTATTTTCTACTTTTTCTCTCTCTACCGTACTATATTGTGGAATTCTATCTATCTACAATGTTATAAGGTGTTTTGTGACAAATCCCACTCTTTTTTTTTTTCTTTTTAATTGTGTGGAATTTGGCTTGTGTTATTTTTGCTGCTTTAAAAGTCAAATGGAAGTATCTTTTATGGGTTTTTTAATTGAGAAAAAAAAAAGGTTATATATAAATAGGAAAAATGATTTGGTTCTTGCCTTTTCTTGGTTGGGTATCTAAAGCATAATTTTGAGGAGAAATATTGTGTGATTTGACTGATTGCTTAATTTGGTTTGATTCGTTGCCTCCACAAAACATGAACCCATTGTTTTTTTTTAATGTATCACAAATTTAATATACCTTGGCAATAATATAGGAGAATTGGAATCCGTGCATACATCCTAGTTCAAGAAATGTGTATGTTTCGTTGTGTGTGGGAATTTGTGTATTCTTGTTTTCCAGGAGAATTAACCTCGTACATTGAAAAGGCTTTTGTATCCAATATGTAAATCGACCTACGTATTTTACTCCCCTGTTATTTGGTCCTTTATAGATTTTTTATCCTAAATTATTTGTTACTTTATATATATATATATATATATATATATATATATATATATATATATTTAGAAACATTAATTGTATTTTTTTCAATTTTACTGCCTTTCTTAATTAGTTAGTTCAAAAACAATTAATGATAAGGTATTTTAGTATTTACTACTCCCTCCTTCCCTTAATATTTGTCACTTTTGCCATTTTTTCATATTTCAAATTATTTGTCATTTTACTATTCCAATGAACAATTAATTGCATTTTTTTCAATTTTGCCCTTTCTCACTCTCAATTAATTGAAATATAATTATTTAAAAATCGATTAATGGCATGGGCATTTTAGTGATTTACTATACATTTTGCTACTATCTATGCATATTTATTAAGTTTCTTAATATGTGTGCAACTAAGAAAAATGACAAATATTGTGGGAAGGAGGGAGTATATTGTTCTGCTGTAATCTTAAATCTATGCATTTTTTCTTAACATGTGCGCAGCCACAAAAAACTACAGATAATATGGGACGGAGGGAGTATAGTTTTAGAATTTCCAACATACAATGAAATTTAGGTTTATAATGCCTGAAATCGTCATCGTCGAATGGATGTTTTGTTTCTTAAAATGTCACTTACTCCATTTCACAATATCCGTCACTTTTGAGAAATTCTTTTGTTCTATATATTATCTGTCACTTTAGATTTTTAATATTGCATTATTATAATATTTTTCAATTTTATCCTTATTAACTCTCTAACATTATCCCCGGATTAATTAATAAACAAGGGTACTTTGGTCTAACAATTTCTATTTTCCTAAATTCAATACCAATTTATTGAGTTTTTTAAGATTTGTGCAAAGATGAAAAACAACACATTTAGAAACAAATAGAGTAATAATTAAAAGCTAAAAATACACAAGCACACCCTAGTCGATACTAATTGATTATTTTGCAGATGGAGTAAAAATTAAAAGCTAAAAACACACAAGCACACCGTAGTCGATACTAATTGATTATTTTGCAGTGTTTTGAAATTTAAACCAGACCGGCCGGTTGAACCGGTTAAACCGCGAACCATTGTTTTGTTCGGTCCGGTTTGACCGGTTGAACCTTAATATCAGAACCCAAGTGAAATTGGAATTTTTTTATATGTGTGTTGATATGTGGTGTATGTAAAAGAAAAATAAATTTGATTTATATTTTAATTGGAAATGAATAATGAGTTCACGTGTGTGTATGAAAATATGTTGTATTTACTATAAAATTATATATTTATAAATAACTATAAAAATAAAAAATGAAAAAATCGGTTAGACCTCGGTTGAACCGGTACAACCGTGACCCACTAGCTTATTCGGTCCGATTTTCAAAACATTATTAGTTTGAGAAGCCTTTTGCAAAAATAATATCTTTTCCTTTATTTTTATATTCTAATGTATTTGGTCGGATTTAATTTTTATAAATATTTGAGTTCATAGGATTTGTAGACATACATGGAAGAATGATTTGAGATAAAGAGGATAGTAAAATTTATGAAAAGATCTGCGCGCGACTAGTCAAGTAAATTTTATTGACAGTGAAAAAAAAATCGAAGAATAATCGAATAGTTATGATGAATGTATCCGAATTAGAAATCGATGATATGTTTTTTTAGTTTATATAGATGAAGGATATACTAGTATGCTCATGACCTCATTTGATTGAAAGATTAGTCATAATTAATTAAATAATTGGACTTTGTTTGATATTTAGTACATCCAATAATTTTTCAAGTCGAGCTGGAAGTATTATGTTATCAATGTTTATCTTGTCTTTTATGGAGTTTCTTTATTGGATTTCTCATTTCATTAAATTATTTAGGATCCGTTAGGTTACTACTATTAAGTCTCACTGACTATATAGTCGTACTAATAACATGTTCGGTTAATAAGATTCGTACTTGATGCGGCTGGGTTTCTTCACTTCAAGGAATTCCGAACCTCCAAGTCCATTCCGTATTGGGCCTGTTCATCGTGGACCTGCAAAAGGACCGGGAGAGGTGCTCCCGGCGTTAGCACTCCGACGCGCAAGTCAGAACACCTCAAAGGCTCTCATTCTAAAATATATTCAGTAAAAAAAAGTTAAAGTGTTTGTGTGAGATTGCTTATATATCTTGATGGCCCATGCAATTCTCATATCGCCATTTGGTAGTTACTCTAAGCTAGCAACTTGTCTGAGTTATTCTGCTCGTCGGAGAGATCCTTCTCGTCGAAGGTATTCTGCTCATCGGAGAGATACTTCTCGTCGGAGGTATTCTACTCGTTGGAGAGATCCTGCTCGTCGGATATCCCTGCTCGTCGGAGAGATCCTTCTCGTCGAAGGTATTCTGCTCGTCGGAGAGATCCTTCTCGTCGGAGGTATTTTGCTTGTTGGAGAGATCCTGCTCGCTGGATATCTCCTTCTTGTCTGAGTTATTCTGCTCGTCGGCGAGATCCTTCTCGTCGGAGGTATTCTGTTCGTCGGAGAGCTCATGCTCGTCGGAGAGATCCTGCTCGTCGGACATCTCCAGTTCGTCGGAGAGATCCTGCTCGTCGGCGAGATCCTGCTCGTCGGATATCTCTAGCTCGTCTGAGTTATTCTGCTCGTCGGAGGTATTATGCTCGTCAGAGAGATCCTGCTCGTCGGATATCTCCTGCTCGTCGAAGGTATGCTGCTCGTCGGAGAGATCCTGCTCGTCGGATATCTCTTGCTCGTCGGCGAGATCCTGCTCGTCGAAGGTATGCTCCTCATCGGAGAGATCCTGCTCCTCGGTGAGATCCTGCTCGTCGGATATTTCCAGCTCGTCAGAGTTATTCTGCTCGTCGGAGAGATCATGCTCGTCGGATATCTCTTGCTCGTCGGCGAGATCCTGCTCGTCGAGAGTATGCTGCTCGTCGGTGAGATCCTGCTCGTCGGATATCTCTTGCTCGTCGGCGAGATCCTGCTCGTCGGATATCTCCACCTCGTCAGATAAATCCTGCTCGTCGGATATCTCCAGCTCATCTGAGTTATTCTGCTCGTCGGTGAGATCCTGCTCGTCGGATATCTCTTCATCGAATTTTATTCAGTTCAAACTAATTTTAAATCTTATCTTGACAACCAAATAAGGTTAGTAGTGCGAAGATCAAAATACCATCTTCTAAATAGCCTCCTTTAATAAGTAAAAAAAATTAGGGACTATTAGTGCGAACCCCCTCTAGTGTTTTTTTAATAAGAGTGGATCCACCCACCTTTTTAATATTAGGAGCAGATCCACTATTTTCTTTATACCCCAAATATCCCTATGAAAACACGTTTTAATTAAGGAAAACTGCTCCCCTCAAATCCCAAAATTCTCGCTCCAACTTTCTTCTTTCCGATTCAACGTTATCAAAAATCCCAAATCTCCTAAAAACAACTGCAACGCTTAATTTTCTAGGTCTGGAAACCTCCACTAAAACTTTCAATCAACGGCAACAATCGTCGGAAAAGAGAAGTGTTCGAAATCTAGCAATTTTTTCCATGGTGATTTTTGTTATATTTTCCATCTTCGGCGAACAAAAGAAAAAAACAACAATCTTTTTGCTGTTTTCGACTTCAATAGTTTATGAAGAAGATATCGTCAAGAAGTATGTTCGCCCCACGAAAAAAATTAGGTTTAAAAATTCAGGTTCATAGTCTTGTATTTCTAATACGAAAACTGCTGTATTAATTTCTGCTGTTCGATTTCCCAAAACAACTACAAATATTATGGAGCCAGCAGAAAAATATGAAAATCTCCTCTGGTGCATTCTCCCATAGAGCTCTACAACAAGCTTTTGGAGATCTTCAAATTAAAGTATACTCAAATACCTAACAAGACATATTAAACATAAAAACTAAATTATTTGCCAACATAGAAATCGACTGTATAAACATAAATGCATACATCGACTATAAAGCCTTCGTATAATCAACACAGAACAATCGTTCGCACATATGAATCCAATTACAAAAACACTTCATGTAATTAGTACGGAATGCAATTAAAGATGAATTTCAATTTATAAAATAAAAGCAACAGTCAAAAAAATCGTTCACACATACATGTGAACAACATAACAAAACTCGCCTTCTTCAATTACAAAATCGCCGATGAACTCAATGAGATCCTCTGAACCAAATCACAAATGAATCGACATGGACATCTTCGAAACAGTGCCAAAATCGCGTATGCCCAGAGAGAGAGATGAGAGAGTTATGGAATTTGCTGATTTACCGTGATCTCAAAGTTTTTGCTTAATCACGTGTTTTAACAAAATTAATTATGTAGGGGGTATATTAGTCATGTGAAATACAATATTAATTAAAAATAATTTTATTTAATAAAAGAAGGGGGTTTCACTAATAATGAAAAGGAGGTTATATCCAACTTAATATATCATATATATATATATATATATATATATATATATATATATATATATATATATATATAAATGAGTTGGGGGTTTCACTAATTATCCCAAAAAATTAAGAAAAATAATTTAAAAAAAAAAAAAAACTAAAAAAGAAGAAATAGAAAAAATGAGGAAAGTGGAGCACACGCGCAGCTGTGAACGGTGGAGAGAGATGCAACGTGGAACTACGCGCAATTGGGTACAGCTTTCAACTCCCATTCCAAACGATCGATACGGCCGATGATTTTCACATGTTCCGACAGAATTCAATGCAACACCCCTATTTCCTCGACCCCCAATATTGAAAAACCAGCAAGCGCCCATGGCGGCTCTCCGCTGCCTTCACCGTCCCCACATTTCTGTGAGTCTCTCTCTCTCTCTCTCTCTCTCTCTCTCGACACGTGGCAGCTCTTCCTTTCCCCCCTTTTCTGTTAAATTTTCATTCAATACATTTCGTTGCGATCCACCATCTGTAAAGTTGAGGTCTTTCCGCGATTAAATTCGAATATTTTCTCTGATTTTGATATTAGATAGTGCTCTTTGCTTCAGCAACTAATAATAATATATATATATATATATATATATATATATATATATATATATATATATATATATATATATATATATATATATATATATATATATATATATATATATATATATAAGCACACACATTGTATTGTATCCGAGGATGTCAGCAAGTCAATCTTAAAGAGGGTCAATTGTTTGTGTATCAAGCTAATGGAGATTGAGACATGTTGATATTGATAGAGTATGTAATGAGTGTAATTTATACTCAGTGGAGTTTGTATTGTTTGTCATTTAACTGTTTAGACACACTCCTTTTCCTCCCATTTAGAACTGAAAATGAAACCAACATTATCGATACTCGATTTCAGATCGATCCTTAAAAGCTCGTTCGAGCTTGGTTTGTTAGCATAACTAACCAAGACACATATTGTCATTCGATAAGTTATGGAACTCGAGCTCGATTAGACAAAAAAAAAAAAGTATGTATTAGAAAAAAAAAATCAATCTACTCGAGCTCGACACATTTTGGGCTCGATGAAAACTCGTTCCAGCTCGATTGCTTATTTAAACCAAACTCGAACGCAACTTTTAAATCTGAGTAAATATTCAAACAAGAATGAAAACTGAAGTTAGTCGCAATTTGTAATAGTTTAGAGTACCATTTTTAATAAAGATCGACTTTGTATTTGATGGAAGCTTTCACAAAAATGTATATATATCTACGTATTAGCTTTCATGGTTGAAAATGTCGTATGATATTTTTTCGGATATATTGTACGAAAAGTGTAGATTTTTTGTTTTTTGTTTTTATTTATTTGAAATAACTCATCGTTATCTGAACATGCTGAAGTTGAAACTTGCTCGAGGCTTTTTGGGAACAATATTGCCTGGCAAGTCTCCTCTACTAAATATGTGTAAGTAGTTCGATCTTATCCGGCAATGTTGTATTCATGTTCTCTATCTTATTACTTATCATTCGCTAATATGTTGTCTTTGTCACAGACAATTTTCGGTCAATTAGTAAAACCGGAGAAACTTTGTGGAAGCCAAGATTCATATCTACTAAGGGATCCTTCAAACTTGTGCAAACAACTTACCGAATCTTACCTACGGGGGCAAAAATGGAAAATAAAGAAATACCTTCTGATTTTTTAAGAGACAAAATGATGGTTCCTAATTCGGATCCTCCCGAAGTTGGAGATATTGATCGTTTGCATCAATTCTTTGATAGAAGGTATAAATTGTGTACTGTAAGGCTCAGAGAAATTAAACAAAAATTCTTCAAATAATATTAGTAAAATTTAAAAAAGAAAAGAAAATGAGTTTAGGGTGTTTCTTTCTCAATCATGGCTGATCTTGATAAAATTAAGGTTGTTTCAAGTTCGCTGTCTGAAGACAAGTGGTATTGGTTTTTCTTTTTTTTTTTTTTTTTTGGAAGCTCGAAGCTCGTTGTCTTGACAGGAGCTGGGATAAGCACAGAGAGCGGAATTCCTGATTACAGAAGGTTGCATTTCTGCCTCGTGTATAAGTGTTTTCTGAAATACGTGAATTTTTTTTTTTTGTACGGCCTTGTGATAATACGAAGCATGAAAACTTATATTTAATTTCCTCATCTGGTAGGGGTGTAAGCCCGTGTGACGACGATTAATGCCATCGAAATGCTCTCTTATTCTACATTCCCGATCCATGGCTCGAATCGGTTATTCTTTTATTTTGTGATGACGAGAACAAATATTTCTTGAAATTTTATAGAGTATTAAATTTTGAATTCGTACGAAACAATAAAATGCGGCAAGATATTGAATTCGGATTGTAACAAATCAATGTAATTTGGGATGTATCTAATTGCCGTCTCTCCGTTTCTTACATCCTTTGCAGCCCAAACGGAGCTTACAGTACCGGTTTCCGGCCGATTACTCATCAGGTGATCTGAAGGCATGTGTTGCTATTTCCTTTTTTCGTAATTAAATTATATATCATTTGACCAACTCTCTTTAGAAGAGTCGGTACCTAGCCTTTACTAATAGAGTAAAGGTATATATAGTCTTTTTATTTTGGTACGTGCAATGCGCTTGTACGTAATAATTTTTGGTGGACGATGGAATAATTATTTATATTGCATTATTTCAACGAACAGGAATTTATTCGTTACAGCAGGGCCAGAAGACGGTATTGGGCTAGGAGCTATGCCGGATGGAGAAGATTCAATGCAGCACAACCGGGTCCCGCCCATATCGCGTTAGCTTCTCTCGAGAAAGCTGGCCGTATAGATTTTATGATGACTCAAAATGTAGACAGGTAATTTTTTTTCACCTCCGCTTATTACATTTTTTTTGTTTCTTTTACTGTGTACACGCATACCTATACGTTTTTTCACAGGCTACACCATCGTGCTGGCAGTAATCCTCTTGAGTTGCATGGAACTGTCTACGTAGTTGCTTGTACAGAATGTGGTTTTTCTCTTCCTCGAAGTTCGTTTCAGGATCAAGTGAAGTCTCTTAATCCGAAGGTTGGTTATTTTTAATATATGTACATATAGATGGTAATTTACCCTATATATGGTAAATTACGGCCACCCTCTGAGGCAAGGTGAAATTACGAAAAAACCCTTCTTGATGGGTAATTAAAACTACCCCTCAACTATGAATCTTCTTACACGTCCACGTCCATCTTCATGATGTCAAATTCAACATAATCTTCTAGATTGCGTGGAATGTTCTCTAGTTTGTACTCGTTTTGTACAAAAATGCAGTTTGTGATGCACCACAATCTGATATTTACAAGCCAAAAGATACGTCTTATGATCATCTTGTTTTAAAATTTGGAGCTCGAATGGGGTGAAAGGGGTTCAAACTGGAGAATATTACACATAATCTAGAAGATTCCACTAAATTTGACACGACAATTGTGGACGTGTAAGAAGATTCATAGTTGAGGGTTGTAATTACCCAAACAAGAGGGGATTTTCGTAATTTGACCTTACCTTAGGAGGATGGCCGTAATTCACCCTATATATGAATCTGGTGGAACATGTTAGAACAGTATAATCTCTAGTCTTGGATTTTCGTTTCTATCCTTGTACTCAAATACACTCACTTTTGTGTGTGTGTGTGTGTGTGCGTGTGTGATGTCAACTGCAAACTGAAGCACATAACTGTTGAGTTCTTTATGGAATATGCCCTTCTTGATGATTTTTCATTGTAAACAAGCTTGCTCGTTCGCCACTGTGGTTTATCATCGAGAATTCATGGTAGAACTTTTAACGTTGTTTGTTGCAGTGGGCGGAAGCAATCGAGAGCCTAGATTACGATAGCCGTTCAGACAAGAGCTTCGGAATGAAGCAAAGGCCAGATGGCGATATCGAGATTGATGAAAAATTCTGGGAAGAGGAATTCCATATTCCCACTTGCGACAAGTGTAATGGAGTACTCAAACCTGATGTAAACAATTAATTATCCTCTTCATATGATTTCTTTGTCTGATTATTCATGTATTTCAGTGAGTAAATTAAATTCGATGCGTTTTTTTTTTCAGGTAGTATTTTTTGGAGACAATGTGCCAAAGGGTAGGGCTGACAGGGCGATGAAAGCAGCAAAAGAATGCGATGCTTTCCTTGTACTAGGTTCCGCATTGATGACCATGTCTGCTTTTCGACTCATCAAGTACAATTTTATCGATTCTTTTTTTCCTGCAGATGCTTCTTCTTGATATATTTATTTAATTATTTAATTATATATTCGATGGATTTGTACTAGGGCCGCTCACGAGGGTGGTGCTGCTACTGCAATTGTAAATATTGGTGCCACCAGAGCTGATGATTTTGTTCCTTTAAAAATTCAAGCTAGACTGGGCGAGGTACGTTTTCTTAGGGACTCTTCGGCTTTAACTAACTTGTACGGTAGTTAATTTACTGATATTAGATGACCTGGCGATGCAGATATTACCGAGATTGCTTTCGGTTGGATCCCTTTCTCTCCCCGTTGTCTAGTGATCTTGAAAGGATGTATACGATGATCTTTTGTACGATTTCAAGGTAAAAATATGTATCTTGTTTTCCAATGCAAAATTGTAAAAACATATTAATTAATTGATTAATTAATTAAGTGAATGTTTTAATTGGAGTTGCTTTATGAGTAATCAGCATCATGCATGAATAGACTACTTAGTCGGCCAAAGGCCAATTCATTACATTAACGTTAGAAAAGGTACGCTAGTAGTGTACGTGTCGGTACGTTTTTGTACAGCCATTGTTGGAATTTTATGCCTAAGCTTTGATTTGTTTGTTATTGCATGGTTTGGTTTGGCGTTACAAAAACGTTGTGTAACAAAATGTACCTACATTCGTTATCCAACGTTGATGTTTTTTTTTTTTTTTTTTTTTTAATTGAAATCAGACACAAGATATGGACAAATTTGTATAAATCAATTTTCTGGACTTAATGAAGATCTTAAACACTGGCTGAGTTACTTTCTCCGTTCTTAATTAATTGTTGATTTTCAGCTTTGTATAAATATTAAGAATATCAATAAATGTGTCCATCAAAAGACATAAAAAAAAAAAAATTCTCCATTTTTTTTTTTTTTACTTTTTTTTTTTTTTTTTTTACTTTTTTTTTGGTCTTGAACAAATGAAAAATGGAGTTTGTTTGTATTTTGTGTTATTTATTGATAAGGGTATATTCGTCCTGTTTGGTCTTGATGTAATAAAATTAAATTAATTTACGGGCTTGAACTAATAAACTCGTTTATGTGGGTTTAAACTAATAAAAAAATGGGTTTGCATATATCTGCCGCCTACTATAAATTTAATTAATAAGGTTAAAACGCGAAGAAAAATATTTATATTTAATATGCAGTATTGGGAATCTAACGAGACATATCATGAAATAGATGGAGTAATGCAGTAGAATCTCGATAAATTAATAACCTCATTCAAATAATAGTTTGTTCTTCCCTAAAAAAAAAAATAATAGTTTCTTCAGCCCCGACTTTGTAAAAACCTACTAAGTTATTAGTTCGCCAATTTAATATTTCGCTAAATTAATAAAAGTTTGCTAGTCCTGACTGTATTAAATAGAGGTTTACATGTATAATATTTTCAACTTATGTTATTATACAAGGGTAAATTGTGAAAATCCCTGTAGACTTAGATTAAATTACAAAAACCACCTCCACCTATTCGTAATTACCAAAAATCCCTTGATGTTTGTGTCCACTAACCCCTTACTGTGTGACTTTTCACATATTTATTTTAGGGGATAAACTTTACACAATTTCAGATATTTTCTTTTATTTCTCACCTATTTAACAGAAGGTATAATAGACTGTACATATTTTCTTTAAAAAACTCGATCAAGAATTAATTAGAGGGGGATTTTGGTTATTACAGATAAATGGGGGCATTTTTCGTTACATAGCCTAAGTTTAGGAAAGTTTCGTAATTTACCCTTAAATTTAATACTAATTACGTATGAGAAAATTAATGACACCAGCAGCAGAATATAATATATATGTATATAGATGCATGCTCCAACCATTGCCACGTACACTACAAATTTATAAATTAGTATTTTAATATTTTTATAAGCAGCTAGCACACATAAATACATACGTACGTACACCACAAGCGAAGATGAAATGTGAACAGATTAACTAATTAAAAAGATCCCTTTCAAGTAAGTATTTTTCCCTGCATACAAATTTTATTCTCATAAACAAACATTATATTTAAGAAATATATCCAGATGAAATAGACCCTCAAAATAAGACATATATAATCACTTCCAAACATGTGAACTGTGGTGACATCATCTTGACAAGCATGGTTTTTAATATAAAATTAGTTTAGATAAGATTAAATAATCTGGTGATTATTGAAAATTTAATTGTATTATTGGATCATATATAGGAAACTCAATAAATTATATTTTTTTTTCTAAAAGACAAGATAAATAATGATAAAATAATATTTTCGGGTCAATCTGACGAATTATCAGGTTCGCCGTGTTACTTTATGTTTTAATATATTAGTGGTCCATTAACCTTTTACAATTTAATTAAGGCTGCGGCTATATGCAATACTCATTCCACTTGTGCAAGACCAAATTAAAGAAAGATTCCAAAAGATTCTATTTTATTAAGATGGAATGACAAGTATGCCCATAAATTAAATTGGTTTTTTTTTCTCATGTAAGACCAAATACAAATAATGAGAAAAAAACAAAAATCGACACCAAGGTGTCGAAAAACTATGCTACAAATCGACACTTAAGCGTCGAATTTCATAGGTAAAAATCGACATTGACATGTCGAATTTGTAGCACAAATTCAAATGTCGAATTTTATACCTCAAAATCGACATCTAAATGTCGATTTTTACCTGTAAAATTCGACCCGTACATGTCGAATTCGTTTGCGCGGGATTTTTTTTTTGGAAAATCGATATTCTAGCTAAAAAAACCCATAAATGCATACATTCTTGGGTTCTTCCATCGTAGAATCTTCTATTTTGATGTCTTCTGACTCCATACTTGTCATCTTTGTAAGATTTGTTGAGTTTTGATGATTTTGAATTTCTAGGTTTTGTGGGTTAATGGAGGAGGAAGGAGATAGGTCTTGTGAGTTTTGGAAGATGGAGAAGATGATAGTTGGTCTTGTGGTTTTGTGGTCTTGTGATAGAATTTTTGTGTTTTTGAATTTTTGGTCTTGCATATTTGGAATTTTTTATTTTTTTAATAAATAAGGGTATTATAGTATTTATACATTGAAAGTTTTAATTTGGTCTTGCACAAGTGGAATTAGTCTTGCATATAGCCGCAGCCTTTACTTAATTAATTGTGCATTATTCATATTATGGAATTAAGGCTCGTTTATGGTACATATGATAATTTCATTACTTACAGAATACTATAGTCCCAATTAATATGATTATGTTCTTAACATGATATTGGGTTTTCAAGATTCTGTTCATATGGTTTTTCTGCATAAATTAAATAAAAGTTTTTCACACTAAACATCAAATATAGTCCAATATTTATTTAGTTAATTAATCATATAACTAATCTCTCTAACCAAACGGGAGCTTATATTATATATGCGAGTAAACTAATCCGAATTTCAACTTGATTATAATGTAATAATAATGTATATACGTCTGACCGTTTCGTCACCACAACATGCACAAAACATCCAAAACCATGCCATAAACAAATGCCAAGTGCCAAGAATAATTCCCTATACATACATATCAAGTAGTTGTTATCATGATAGAAAGAGACGACATTTAAATTCCGTTAATTAATCCGCGTCCTAATTGCACCAATCGTTACATATTCATAGTATATATATAGTATATTATCGTAAGTGTGTATACGTATAGGCCGTAAATTGAAATGGGACTGAAAGGGAGTAAAATGAGCAGAGTAGTGAGTTTTCGAAGGTTGAAAGGCGCTTCTTCATCGGTGATAACAACAACGACGACACGTACTACGCGAAGAGGGTATATTCCGGTTGCGGTGGGTGTGGACGAAGAAACGAGGCGTTTTATGGTACAGACGAAGGCGTTGTCGAATGAAGAGTTTGTGCAGTTATTTCTGTGCAGATCTGCTGAGGAATATGGCTTTTGCAATGAGGGAGTTCTCAGGATTCCTTATGATGCTAAAGCCTTTGAGGATTGGATGAATAACACACGTGCCAAGCACAAGATTTTCAGGATTCAGCCCACAAACACGTACTAATATTTGTCGGCTACTCGGTTCTTGATTTTTACCGAGTCGGAACCAAAAGACCTTTTTTTTTTTTTTTTTTTTTTTTTTTCAGTTTGCTAGAATTGGTGTAAGGTTTTGGTTTATGGGCATGTTGTATGTGTTTAGGATACATGAATAGCTTTGTACAAGTGATCAATGGGATATATTATATTGGTATATAGAAAAGGGTAAAAATTACTAATTATCATATATGTCTAAATTATTAAAATTCCCACTTATTTATGTAAATGATTGTTTTTATCTTTCTCAAACTAACCATCTGTGAAAGAAATTATTTAAATTGGGACATGTATTAATTTGTGTTTTCTGTTCAAAATAAATTGGGACATATCTTGGATTCGTCTAAGAGTCCGTTTGGCTAAGCTTATTTTAAACATTTTATAAGCTCCTACATCTGATAAGATATTTTAGGAGTTGATAAGCTTATTTAAAAAAAATAAAAAATTTAAGGTGTTTGGATTTTGGATATGTAGCTTATAAGTTAGTTTTAGTTTTTATAAGTTGTTTAGGTGTTTGGAAATAAAAGGTCTATTTATTGCTATAATGACAAAAAAATACATAACGCCATTATAACTGTTAAACTTATTTGACTCAAATACTTTTGTTCCTAAAATATTATTATAATAGGGGTAAATCACGGTCACCCCTGATGTAAGGTTAAATTACGAAAAAATCCCTCTTGTTTGGGCCATTATAATCATCCATCACTATGAATCTTCTTACACGTCTACCCTTGCGGTGTCAAATTTAGTAGAATCATTTAGATTATGTGGAACATTCTCCATTTTCTACCCATTTTACCACATTCTAGCTCTACACTTTGAAACAAGGTAACCATAAGATGTGTATCTCGATTTGTAAATATTATATTGTGGTGCATCAGAAACTGTATTTTTGCACAAAACGAGTAATCTAAAAGATTCTGTTGAATTTGACACCATAAGGGTGAACGTGTAAAAAGATTCCTAATGAAGGAGGTAACTATAATTACCCAAACAAGATAATTTTTTATGTAATTTAGAGGGAATTTGGCTAAGCTTATAAGATGTTAAAAGGAGTTTATAAGATGTTTTAGAGCTTATAAGCTCTTCCAAAGTGTTTGGTAATTTTTTAGAAAAAGATCTTAATTTTTTTTAAATAAGTTGTTGGAGGGCAAATAAGATCTTTTTAAATAAATACATCTACCCCACCTTTTTATTTAAGATCTTTTAATGAGTAAAAATAGGAAATAAGCCCATTATCCAAACACTCTAAAAATTAATCATAAAAATAAGATGTAACAGCTTATGAGCTCTTAAAACATCTTATCAGACGTAAGAGTTTATCAGCTGTTTAAAATAAGCTTAGCCAAACACCCTCGGTTTAGAGTGGAATTTACCTTATGTTTCACTTACTGGAATATTTTCCCCCAAATATTAGCCTAAATTTCTTCTAGGCTTTTTCTCTTTCTCAAGTTTAACCAAAGTCGCTCTTCCGAAACGCGATTTGTTTCTCCCAAAATAAAAAATAAAAAAAAAAAGAAGAAAGAAAAGAAAAATGTTAGATGTAAAAAACAAAATCGACAAAAACAACCACCAGCATTTATCATCAACTCCCAGTCACCAGAATCTCACCTTTGCTTCTTGTCTCTATGTGTGTGTGTGTGTGTGTGAAAATTAAAGGAATAGAATATGTTCCCACTTAAGTTGGTCCGCTCTCTGGTTTCCGGCGATGACGTCACCACCACCACCACCACCACCACTAACCCTCTTCTCCGCCGCATCCACAATCTGGACGACGGTAATCCCACCTGCTGCAGCAGTTCAAGAAACAGGATCCCGTTGATGCTCTTCCTCCCCACCCAAGAATTGGTCAAAGATACATACAGACTCGCCTCCATCGCCAGATTCATCGGCATGGATCTCCACCCCAACCCCTCTCTCTCCCACATCATCTTCTCCTGGCCGCCCCCATCATCCACGTCATCATCATCATCCACATCATCATCATCATCAACATCCACGTCATCATCATCATCATCATCATCATGGTCGTTGCGAAACGACAGCGTTCCAATCCCATTCCCCTCATTCGCCACCTCCTCCCTCTCCCACCTCCGCCTCTTCGCCGCCCTCTCCAACGGCTACTTCAAGCTGGCCTTCCTCAAAAACAACAACAATTCAATCCCATTTCAAAAAATCGAGTCTTTGAGCAATAACAACTGGCACCCCACATCGCTCTCCCTCTTCTCCACCCGCACGTGCCACCGAATCGAGTCGATGGATCGGTTTACCAAGGCCTTGCTCGGAACCGGGTGGACCCTTTTCAAGACTCATAACAACAATGCTGACAAAGATTCTCTTACATCACAGGTTTATTTGTACCGGAAATCCGATGCTAGAAGAAGAATTTGTCATAGTAATACGAAACAGCCGACGACAAATCGAAATCGGGACGATGAAGAATGTAGAGTTAGGGAGTTGAGGCTGCCTACATTGGATTTCAGAAACCCCCCTTTGCGGATTCTGCAGTATATTCATCTAATGACCGATGACGCCTTCTACCTTGCGTAAACTAATCAAGTGAGCGATTTCTTTTTTATTCGGCTTCTGTTTTTATTATTTTTTTCTTCAATTGTTCGATTTTATACGAACCGGTCAAAATGTCACTATAGGAACCATCATCCTATCGATGGTTATCGAGACTAATTGTTTTTGTTAATTTAGCTTTCGTATAGAAGGGATATGGAATCTTGATTCGTATTCGTATTTGGTCTGTAGCAATTATGTTTACGAGGCAATAAATATAGTTAATTCAGTAAACCGACAATAGTTATATAATGGGATCGATGTTAAAACAGAGTTATGTTCACTGCTACTTTTTTTCATAAGTTCGTTTAAGCCATCTTCACATATTACGAGGTGCCTAAAAGAAACTAAAGATGTAATCGAAAAATAATTGCGGTACTAGGTTCCAAGTATTCTCAGTCCTTAATTCAAGAAGTGGCAAGGTGATATGAATTTGAGCAACACCGATCAATACCCGGCCAACTGTATAGATGCATAGTTTGGTATATATTACGTAAATTCGTTATCGTTGTAATGCCAAACTCATTAACGTTGTTTGTCGTTGTGAAGTGACCTGTCGGGATTTCAAGATCATCGGAAGATTGGCATGCTCTTTCAGCCTGAGTTGGTTATTAATTTTTTTTTTTTTTGTAATTACTGCTTGAGTGACATCATCAACTGCAAATATAGGCATTAACCATAGTTTGAGTCGAGAACAAACACCGGAAACTTGTAACCGAAATGCAATTTTAGTTATTAGTTATTACTAATGCACATATGTTTTTGTACAGTAATTAGTCATATTGCTTTACCAGTGATGTCGAAACTGGTAAAAAACCGGGTGTTTATCGATCTTCAGACTGAAGCAGAAACATTCATGCGAAAGCAGAAATATCGTATTCGAAAGCAAAATAATCCATATTATACATTCACTAATTTAATAAATGGAGGTTCGAAATTGTAGGATCCCTCAATCGATGAATAAATCAACAAAAACAGCTAAACATATTCACTAGTAAGGAGAGAAAAGGATTATGTTGCATGAGCTCCGTGTGTTCGTGACGCCCATATCCCAAAAACGAGAAACCAGAATACAAACAAGATTGCCCAGTATCGAGCAGGCCCGTACTTTATTCTTGTAAGAACAAACTGCAAAAGGCGTCGAGAAGACAAAATTTATCAGCTTAAAGCAAAACACTTGTTAGATTCATTTATATATTTATTTATTCAATTGATGAAAGGTGGGTGAAACTCTAATAAAAAGTAAGGAACAAGATTTTAAGAACCGGTTTTTGCAAATACTAGCTTGGGCCACAATGTCGAACATACATTCGGTATAACCAAATCCTAATTTTTCGTAATTTCTTTATCACGCAAGCGCGGTTATTTCCTATATGGCAAAGACCAACGAACATAACTGATTCGTAGCAACTCCATTAAGAAATTTAACAAGTAAGATGAACTTACAAATCGGAAGAAAACTACAACAGTCAATGCGCAGACCCCTCCAAGAAGAATATGCAGGCCATTTTTGGCAGTTCTCTGCAAAAGAAATCCCACTTTACAATTCATGAAGGAAAACAAAACAGACAAATGCAAAAGATAAAGAAATCGTAAAGTGCAAACCAACTAATATTATCCAACAAGAAGTTGAATAATTGACATGAAACAATAACTTGCTCCCCCCCACCCCCACCCCCACCCCCTAAACTTTTTCACATGTTGAAGTCGAGAAAAGTTCGATTTCTGTTTTAGAAATGGTAACCAAGTTTGTCAGCAAGAACTATCTCTTAGTCCTTTGTACATGCTTCCAATGCACTGATACTATTTCATCTATGAACAATGCATGGTATGCCTATTACACTTCTTATACTCGTAGGCCTCGTTTGGTTGCCAAGATAGGATTAGCTGATAAGATTAAATAATCTAATAAAAAACCCTATTGTTTTATTGGACCCTGGAAAGTCCAACAAGAAAACTCACTAAAAGGCATGATGACAATATTTCCGGGTCGACCCGGGAAGTTATTGGGTTTATCAAACATCAAACAAAGTTCAATTATTTAGTTAATCATGGCTAATCTCCCCAACCAAACGAGGCCTTAAGATATTCATATGTCAACTCCGTGGATCATGCACAAACATGGGATTTATCAGAGATTACTTCAACCTACCTTACATCGTTACCACAAATATAACAAGTAATTGTATTAGGGTGAATTAAAAGGAAAAAAAAAGAAACATGTGACATAGCAACTACAAGTACCTTCCCGACATGTGGAGCGAGAAGCCATGCAAGAGTAACCGTAAGCAGGCCCGTAGCAAGCAGTATTCCAGTACCCTCAACAGCCCATTTAGTAGCACTATTTTCGACCGGAGCAACTTCTTCCGTAACCGTATTCGAATTCGAAGACTGTTCAGTGACCACATGGGACACAGTGACTTGGCTGTTGTTATGTGGATTAAACCACAACGATATTTCACTTAACCTTTGCCTCCGAATCGCAGCAATAGCATCAGGATCTACACCAAAGTTTGTTCGGGTCGATGCAGGATTAGGTTCCCCGTTAACAATTCTTTCTCGCAGCGCATCGTACTCTTTTACGGAACTTAATACCTTTTTAAAGTCCGCAGATCTTATGTTTTTCGCCACGGACCCACAAATTTCGCAGACAGTTGATCCGTGATTGATGAACCATTTCAGTGCACAAGAATAATGCGCTAAAGCAAGGTCGTTCTTGCAAGAACAACCAAGCTCGACTAACCTGTCTTGGTAGTCGTCCACGCCCAATTCTACATCAGCGGTACAAACAAAAACTTCCCCGTTCGGACTAATAAACTCAACCAACTCAGATCCTTTTAAATCACTTTTGTGTTGGCAATCATTCTCGGTATTTCCCAACGAAACTTTCGAGTTAGACTTCACCTCCTCGTTCCCATTAATGAGGTTACAGGGCGGTGGGTAAATACCCAAGAACCCTAGTGCCACATTTCCTCTTCTATCGGATTCAACACAATGACAAACTCGACAAGTTGCCAAGCCAGCTTCCTTGTCTAGACTGTCACATGAGCTGTCATCCCTCGGTTCTTCATTCTCGGGAGTTGAGCTACGGTTCTCAATGGGTATAACAGTTTGATGGGGTCGTTCTTTATCCATCACTTCTTACAAAATCTGTACCTATACGAGACGTACTATACTGCTTACATTGGTCGTACTATTTTTCAACCATATACATCCATTGGACTAATTCTTCCATCAGATATATTTGTGAAACGGCAAGTAAAGCAATCCAGTCCAAACAAAGATCGCGGGCAATCTCCCAGAAATGTAATGAAGCATATCACAATTTCCTGGATAGGTAAACTCTTCTAGCTTAATTTTGAAGACCGATAACTACTTAAACGTAATTAAAATCATAAACAGTTCCTAAAGAACGATATTAGTTGCGATCGGCACGGAGGATAGGACACCTGATACAACATATATGTAAAAGGGGTTATGGGAAAATATTGAGAAATCGTAGGGGGCTGGAAGTAAAAAAATCAGTTCTTAGCTAATCGAACAAATCTATACTTAATAACATCTAAATCAATTAAAACTGAGCAAGCAAATATCCAATATTGTCAGAGTTGAGAGGCATTGGTGATGTACCAAAATATGAATGTGATGTGGCATCGAGCATTCGACAGAGTAAACTCCCATTTAAAAACAAAAATTTTTTTTTAAAAAAATCCCACTATCTGCACATGTACACTATCACAACTCATTTCAGTTTCTAAACTCCAAATGCAATCAGATTCAGAATCTCTAGTTAATACTTTTCACCTTGCAAAATAGCATCTGAGCCCAAATATGAAGACAGAATTTTCTTATCTTAATACAGATAAAAAGTAAACAGACCAGCAGAATTCACAATATGCCCAAAAGCGAGAAAATCGCAACAAAAAATCAATCTAAAACAATCAAATTGAAGTGATAAACAGAAATTCAAAAGCAGTAAAGCGTAGAAAAGGAACCTACTATCAGAATTGAAGTAATTGTATGATAATTCGAGGAATTGAAAGGTTGATTCTAATGAAAATTGAAAGGGAAACACGAAGAAGAAACTTACCTCGGATAATTAGTAAAGCGAATCGTGTGGGAAGCGTTTGGTGGGTGGCCAATCGATCTCTCTCTCTCTCTCTCTCTCTCTCTACTCTCTCTCTCTCTTCTCTCTCATAGTTTCTAGTATGTACTGTGTAATGTGTATATATGATGGGACAGTTGCGTGTGTTTTTACAGTCGTCTCACTTTAACTGCGATACTTGCATCCACGTCCTTCAACTTTTGGTGCATTATCATTTAGACCCCAATATATGGGTTTTGGCACTTTTACCTCACTAGTGCTAAGCAATTTCAAAAACTTGGCTCATGTTATTGAATAAAACTAAAATATACACTCACACAACACAACCCTTGCGCCTTGCATGATTTTGTGGTTCTTATGGACTGCAAGGAATGATTGCAATGATAGGAATATCGAGGTTCGTACATTCACTGTCAGTCACAGGGTTATTCGGCACATCATGATCTTACATCACACTAAGTTACATTCGACGAGGGCTGGACTAGTGTTTCTCATGTCGTCGAGTCCCTTGGCCTATTTTATCGTGCCTGCCCACCAGCTCCTCCAACTCGCTAAGTTGTTTGGGATCCTTGGATTCAGGTTGGGTGAAGTTGAACACAGATGGAACCCGCAGAGCATCCACTTAGATTGCAGCCATTGGTAGGATTATCAAAAGCCTCCACGCGCAGGTCACCCTAGCATTTCACGAGCTGATTTTATCCCCTAGCAAATTCGCAACTGAGGTTGTTGAGCTTGGTGCACTTGCTTCGGGTCTGTGATTTATAGTTCAACGGCAACTTATGATAGTTTGGATTGAGATTAATGCGGAGGTAGCAGTCCAGCTTGTTCTACATCCGGACAGCGATCATTGAAGTTTTCAGAGTTCGCTTACAGCTATCTGAAACCCCCTTTCCTCTTTGGAGTATCGGATCACATATATCTATCTGGAGGGCAATTCAGTTGCTGAGGCATTAGTCAACTTGGGTTGGCTCATACTTTCACCGCATCGGAGCTTCCCTAACTATTCAATAAATAATTCAGTTGGAGCAGCTTGGATATCCATCATTTCGAACCTATTCTCTTACACATGTGCCATATTTTTCTCACGCTTCTACATTTTCGGCAATGTCTATTTTTAGTAATTTTTCATATTAAGGACGTTCTCGTTTATTTTATGTTGGCGAAGGATGGGGTGGTAATTATTTGTTTGGCTCTATATTGAGTTGTTTGTTTGCCGCGTGATGCCACATATTGTGCAGTCGTTAACTCGTTATACTTGTTCTAACCATTTTTTGGTGCACCTGTAAGTGGTCTAGACTGTTGTGGCGAGGTGAACGAACTATCTCGGTTTTCCCAATCTTTCAATGATCATTCTCATCCCTCTCTCTTATCTTTTGTTTGGGTTGAATGTTGTTCCAGTGTTTTTCTACCTTTTGGCAGTTATTATTTTTTGCCATTTTTCGAACTGTATCATAGTGTATGAAATTCATTATGTAATCGTAAATTTTTATTATCTATAGACAGACAGGGGTTCAGCCCAATCCCCCACCCTCACGGAAACAGAAAATAGTATGTATTTTTCATAAATTCAATTTGGTCCCTTAATTTTAAAAATTACTTGTTTAAGGATTGAGACTTTTTTTCTGCAAAAACCTCACTGGGGCATTTTTGTCTTTTCACAACCGATTAATAGCAAAAGGTAAATACATCGGGTGTGCGAAAATAAGTAGATGAGGTATTTGCTAGTTTTTTTTCTTTTCATAATGGGGAAAATGTGCAGTACGACTTTCACATGGGTACTAAATGTAAATAAGATCTAAAAGTATTGGTACATTACAAGATAATACTATGTTGAGGACAATTATTTAATATCATAAACTATTACAGAAAAAACATCTTAATTTGATTCTTTATATACTGTTTATGCAATAAATAGCAAAGAATCCTTAATTAATTATGACAAATTGCCATTAGGAGAGTGCATTAATCGGATAATTAAGACCACTGACCATAAATTGATGAAGTAAAGAATCACATTCTCCATTTGAATTGCACCAAATATATAGGAGATATTCTATTCAAATATTAAGGTCAAACCATTTAAATTGAGTAGCACCATATATTATTTAACCATTTGACTTAAATATTAAATAATCCAAATATAAGATGGTCAAATAAAAATCAAGGCCGTTCATTGTAGATCTTGTCAAAAATGGTATTCCAAGAAATTGACCAAGGAAAAAAAACTTTTTAAAACCCTAATCCACCTTTACTTATTACATTATTTTGATTTAAATCCCTAAAATCTCTCTCCTATTACGTCTACGTCCCTTCAGCCAATCCCCGCCTGCCATGTCACTCGTTCTGCCGACGTGGCGGTCGCTACCACCAACTCTATATAAACCAACACCTCATGCATCTCAGTCTCCGTCTCAGTCTTCTCCCCCTCTCACATGCAAAAAAGTCCTCTTCTGAGAAATTGGGGAAATTAATTTCAGGCGTTTTTTAGTGAGAGAAAACTGAAGGTGTGTGTTAGCGATGGAGGCTAGGGTTTGGAGTTGTTTAGTGGTGGTTTCTCTGGCGCTGCTGGTTGCGTCTCCGGCGGCGGCGGCCGAGGAGGTGGAAAAGGTTTTGACTTTGGACCATTCGAATTTCTCCGACACCGTGTCCAAGCACAGCTTCATCGTCGTTGAATTCTACGCTCCTTGGTATATATACATATATGTTTATATCTATTTATATATCTGTTGTCGCATGAATTGGCTGTTTAAATTGAATTGATTTGATTTGATTTACAATTTTCTTGTGGTGTGGGTTCTAGATCGGGTTTTTAAGTATGTGTAATCACAGAGATTGGAAAAATAGCATTTTGTTTGTGCATTTTTCGTTTGTTCCTTATGCATTAAATGTTATACATAGCCCATCCATTGTTGTACCTTCCTTGTTTGGCGTTTTTCTCTGCTGGCACTATTCTCTCAATTTGAAACTGCAATTTTTTTATACATGAATATATATAAACAAAAATTAATTAATTTTTTTTAATGTTTTTTATGTCTTATCTTTTGAGAAATATAAAAGTTTTTTTTGGGTGCCTTAGAGAACAAAAACTATATTGATATCATCAATCAAAATGTTGTTTCATCTCTTTCTTCTTGTATTTCCCCCAATTCCCCGCGTAGCGAATCGACTCTCTTGATGTGTGTTTGCCCTAACATATGTGTGGATTTTGTGTGATGATGATCGTTGTTTACAATGTGAAGGCTTATGTTTACATTTCAAGTAAATTTTATGTTTTTTCTTCCCCATTGACTTTTACGCCTGTACGAAGAATACCAATTTTTCTTATGTATGAAATTGTGCTGAAAATTGCCCTAAATGCATTTGTTGTTAGTGCTGTTACTACTAAAGGCATTCAGATCAGCAATGAATTCTTTATATTTGGCATCATTTTCTATTTATTTCAGAAATCTCTGTTCTTATGTGAAGAAATCATTTTTATTTTTTCATTCTTGTAACAGGTGTGGACACTGTAAGGCTCTAGCTCCGGAGGTAATCAATTATGCTCTTGCAAATTTCTAAAAGATTTGTTTTCATTCTTTTAAATAATGTCTCGGACTTACTTTTAGATTTGAGCTAACTATTTAATCCATTTTCACTTTTGTTTAAACTTTTCAGTACGAAAAAGCGGCAGCTGCACTGAGCAGCCACGAACCTGCCATTGTACTCGCAAAGGTGGACGCAAATGAGGAAGTAAATAGAGATCTAGCCACTCAATTTGAGATCCAGGGTTTTCCTACCATTAAGATCTTGAGAAATGGTGGAAAAATCATCCAAGATTACAAAGGCCCTCGTGAGGCTGATGGTATCGTTGAATACTTGAAGAAACAAGTCGGTCCTCCCTCTGCTGAAATTAAATCAGCTGAAGACGCTGCCAGCCTTATTGATGACAAAAAGATTTTCATTGTAAGTTTTTCTTTTTGAAAAAGAAAATCTTATTTTCTCTGTTATCCATATTCGTCGTTGAATTGTTATTTGTCGTTGTCGTTGAATTGTTATTTGTCGTTGAATTGTTATTCATCGTTGAATTGTTATTCGTTGCTGAATTGTTATTTGTCGTTGAATTGTTATTCGTCTATTAGGTTGGAATCTTTCCGAAATTCTCTGGGGAAGAATATGAGAATTTTACAGCTTTAGCTGATAAGTTGAGGTCAGACTACGAATTCGGTCATACCCTTGATGCCAAACTCATTTCTCGAGGAGAGTCGGTTAGCAAGCCGACTGTGCGCTTGCTTAAGCCTTTTGATGAACTCGTTGTGGACTCAGAGGTATTATCTTTTTTGTAGTTATATCCTTTCTTTTCCATTCGATTGAGTTGTCACAGCGGTTATGTATTCTAAACGTGTCTCGTAAATTGTGCTATTCCAGGAATTTAATGTAGAAGCACTGGAGAAATTTATTGAAGTATCTACAGTTCCTGTTTTGACTGTCTGGAATAGTGATCCCGCTAATCACCCGTATGTGAACAAGTTCTTCGAGGGTCCCGGCGATAAGGTACTTCTCGTCTCTATATGGTATTTTAAACATCAGTTTTCCATTACCTTGCTATGGCAGTCCGTTCCACTTTGTGGTTATTTTACGCAAGGAATTTCATAATATTGTTCAATATAATTACTTGAATGAACTGACAAGAAAAACACGACCCTTTGTGAAAAATCATTTACATTTTTTTTCTTACTTTTCGAGTCTGTTATTGTGTGGTCTATATTTTACGCAATATTGTATTGCGGTGATTTAGTTTAAAGTTAATATACGTTTGTGTATTCAACTAAATGTTTTTGCAAGGATGTGTTGTCTTATTTATTGATTCATTACGTACAGGCCATGCTATTTGTGAACTTCAGCAAAGAGCAAGAAGCTTACCAGCCAACATATAAAAGTGTTGCAGCCCTTTACAAAGGAAAGGGCATAAGCTTTATGTTGGGTGATGTTGATTCCACTCAAAATGCTTTCCAGGTTGCCGCTTTCTCCACGCACCTTTTTCTTGATTTTATTTTTCCTATTATTTTTTTTTATATAATTGGAGACGATATTTGACATGGAAAATATTTCCATATTTATGAATGGCAGTACTTTGGACTTAAAACGGAACAGGCACCTGTGATTATTGTACAGACAGCTGAGGGAAAGAAATATCTCCAAACAAACATAGCAGCTAATCAGATTGCTTCGTGGGTGAAAGACTTCTCGGTATTTACCTCACCTTTTCTGGATATGTGTAGTGTGTTACCTGGCTAAAATATATAAAATTCTCTGCAATCTTAGCAATATTGATTAAATCTCATATTCTGTTGTATCTTCAAATGGTGATAGAATGGTCTAGTGAAGGAGTTCGTAAAATCAGAGCCCATCCCAGAAGTCAACGACGAACCCGTGAAAGTGGTTGTTCGTGACAGTCTTCAAGACGTGGTTTTCAACTCTGGAAAGAATGGTTTGTAACACGAATTGACCTTATATTTCTCTCCCTCGGGATCTTGTACAGTTTGTGTAAACTCTCTTTCTTATCCTGATGTTTTATTTATTATAAAAAAATGATGTTTTACAGTTCTTCTGGAATTCTACGCACCATGGTGCGGACACTGCAAGCAGCTGGCTCCAATCCTTGATGAAGTCGCCATCTCCTTCGAGAGCGACCCCAATGTTGTCATTGCAAAATTCGTAAGATTCTTCCTCTCAATATCTTTGATTTATCGAAACACTTGCCATTTGACTAAGGTTTTATAGATCCATCACAACAGTTGTAATAATGTTTAAATGAAATCTTACCAGGACGCAACTGCGAATGATGTCCCAAAGGGCGACTTTGAAGTCCAAGGATTCCCAACTATCTACTTCAGATCTTCGACTGGTAGCTTGTCGCAGTACGAAGGTGACAGGACAAAGGAGGACATCATCAAGTTTATCGAAACTAACCGTGACAAGACAGCCGAGGCTACCTCAACAAAAGCAGAGTCAACAACTGAATCAGTAGATGCAGATTCTGTCAAAGACGAGCTATAAAGAGGTACATTCATTTCGAGTTATCTTACAATCAGTAGTTTTGATTTTGGTTTCATCTGACAACGGATGTTAACTTTTATTTATGCAAGGTTGTGTGCTTGATGAGGATCTTCTACAGTGCAGCGGGTTTTGGTTTATTTTAGCAGGAGTTCTTATTCATGTTTCTTTTCCGTTTTTTTTAGGTGAAATAATATCGAGTATCGAGTACTTGTAGTAGGATTAGAATTGTGGGTTTTCTGGGAGTTAAAATATGAGATCCAAAGCATGTAGTGGAGACCGTAAACTTATCAGTTATATCTGAAACAATCAATTAATGGAAAAGTTTTGAGTACTATACATTTGTCTTTCGAACTCTCTTTTGAAATGCTCTAGAAATGGAACGAATACAGGTACCAGGATTGTGGCAAGACAACCGATTTCTGTGTTCCCGTTTTTATTTCTCTTAACAAATTTATTTTCTAGCCCATATTCTGCTATGCAGTTTGGTGGCTCGTTTTAATAGCAAAGTTATGTTTTTCCGGTTTCTGGTTTATTAATTCATCAAGTATGGGTGTGAATGAGCCGACCTCAGCTGTTTCGGTGAGCTCGATCGAGCTCGAGTCCATTTTGTCAAGCTTGAGCTAACGTGCTGAAAATTCGGGATTTCGTTTCAGGTTTTTCCGAAACAACCAATTTATAGAAAAGAAATCTGGGTAATATTAGTAGTTTACCTTGAATCATACAATATATGACGCAATAATTTTGGAATAATAGTTTATATTAAGAGAATAAATTAAAAACGGACTCTCCGTTTAAGTGAGATAAACGGATGCCTTTAATTGACAAACACGTGGACAAAAGTTGCACTATTAGTGCTAAATTATAATATTAATCTTTTATTTATTTATTTATTTATTTTATTTTTTATTTTATTTTTTACTTTTATTGATTACATAATTTTTATTACGGGTTTTGTATTTCGGGTTTTCGGGTTTCTCAGGTTTTTGAGTTTTGGGTTTTCGGGTTTTCGGTTTCGGGTTTTCGGGTTTCGGGTTTTCGAGTTTTGGGTTTTGGGTTTTCAAGTTTTGGTTGGGTTTAGGATTTCTCAGGTTTTTGAGTTTCGGGTTTTCGGGTTTTCGATTTTGGGTTTTAGGGTTTTCGGGTTTCGGGTTTTGGATTTCGGGTTTTCGGGTTTCGGGTTTTGGGTTTTTGGGTTTCGGGTTTTCGGGTTCAAGTTTGGGTTCGGGTTTTGGGTTTCGGGTTTTGGGTTATTTACAAACAAATTCTTAATTATAATATTTCAAATAAATTCATATTTCGACACACAATTATTAATTAGAGTAATTAGGTATATTATAATACGCTATTGTGGTTGCAGTGTGATAATGTGTGGTGGGTCTTAAATTCTTGTGAAATAGGTAACACGTGGCATTCAATCATTGGAGTCTGTTTTTCCTTTATTAATAGGGCATCCGTTGCAAATGCTCTCCCTTATATTAATAATAGAGAGGAAACAAAAAATTAATTATAGAATAAGTTGGCAAAACAAACACTAGAGTCTAATAATATTAATAGCTACAGACAAAACTAACCTGTCTGAAATTGAACAATTATTAGCGGCACACCAAATTAAAAATTAATTAAACTGATATATATTTTTATTAATCATTGTCGGTGGTGGCCATTGCTGCCGTTGACTCCGCCGCCGCTGTCAGCCTGGTGGTGCCTGGCGTCCCGTTTCTTCCCCCAGTCATGAACCCTAAGGTGGAGCTCCGCCGCAGCAATCAAGAAGTGAACCCCCTGAGTCGGACTCAGTATATATATCGATCACCCCTTTCAGCGTCTTCATCCTCAACTCATCCGCCTTCTCCAGCACCCCCACAAGCCCCTCCTCCTTGGGTGCCAGCGCCGCCTCCACCCGCCCCTCCTGCTCCGCCACCCGATCCCCGGCCTCCTCCTGGATCAACTCACTCACCGCGTGACTCAGCTCCACCATCGACGAGTCGGCCACCGTCTCCTGCAGCTTCGCCAGCTTCTCCGTGATCTCCTTCTCCTCCCTCAGGGTCACCTTCTGCAACGCGTCGACCCGGCCGAGTTGACCCGTGGACAGGTCGCTGAGGTCGCCGTTGGTGAGTCCGAGTATGAGGTCGTCTATGGCGCGGGCCTCGAGCTGGAGGCCGGACTTGGAGTAGAGGAGGTGGAAGGCCATGCTCGGCCGCCACCCTCCGATCCAGAGGAAGGCGTCCTCCAGGCTGCTCCGCCACGAAGGGTTGAACATGGAGAGTACGTCGTTCTTCGCCCACCTCGATTTGGCGCGGTAGTAGTGCTCGTAGTGCTGGACCACGCGCTCGAGTAGCGGCCGGAGCACCCTCCCGTTCAGCTCGGCCGTTGCGCCGCCGTGGTGTTGGTGGCGGTCCTCGATGTCCTTGGAGGCGGAGACGAGTTCGTGGAGGTGGTGGTCCTGCTCGACGATCCAGCACTCGAAGAACTTGTGGAAGGACTCGCGTTCTTGATTCCCGTTTCTTGTGGCCTGAGTCATGTAGCTCACGCTGCTCGGCAAATCCGACATCGGTGGGTACGGTGGTGGTGTTTTAGTTATTAATTAGGGTTTGTTTGTTATTACAAGCCGAGACAACAGACAACATGTACTGGGGGGAGTTGTGTGGGTTTGGTATTTATAGTGAGAGAGAAGGGTTTCATATAATATGTTTTTCGAGTTTGGTTCAGTGAATCTCTCTCTCTCTCTCTCTCTCTCTCTCTCTATCTCTCTCTCTCAAGTTGTTAGAGAGAGAGAGAGAGAGCGCGCGGAATACTGAGGGGGGGCTGAGTTTTGGAATTGATGAAAAGGGTGCATGTTCTGCTGGTGCCCAATTTGCACCACCTGCTTTTCTCTTTTTCTTTTTTTTTTTTTTTTCCTTTTTTTTCTTTTTTTTTTTTGCAGGTCTGTGAAGTCAGGAATGATATTACCGACTTCGGCCTATTTCGATCCTAAATTTTCCGACTTTCGACATTATTTCAATCAATAATCCGATTTTCTGTTTTTTTTTTTTTTTTTTTTAATTGGAATTGAAATTGGAATCGTGCATATGTTTTTTGGAAATTTCAATTTCCAGCCAAATTTTAGTATCGGAAATAATTCCGACAATTTCAGATTTTCTGAAATATTGAAATAATTCCGACATTATTTCAATATCCAATATTCCGACACTTCTGTTTTTTCTGAAATATTTTATTCATATTATATTACTATGTATTAAATAATGAGTTATTTGATATACACCCCTTGTAAAATTCTTTTTTTGAGATACCCTTGGAGAGTCAAAAATACTACTGTGCCTTTATTTGTAATTTTCGCTCAACTGCATTCAGCACAATAGCTAACCGCATTTAGTATTTTTGGACCTGCATTTATCATCTTTCAAATATTTTTAATAAAATATTATAAATTTTTATTGTATTATTATTTTTTATTTTTTTAAAATTAAATTTAATTATTATATTAATTACTTTTTTAATAAGTTTTCTGTACATAAATTGACTACAAATGACTATAGAATATTACATTACAGTCACATATAATTATATATAATCATGTACCTTATTTTTCCTCCCAAGTTATATATATTGTCATGTACCTTCTCTTCACCCCAGAGTTATATATAGTCATGTATAGTTATATATAGTCGACCGATTATGTAAACCGCTGATTATATACAAAAAAGAACCAACAACAAAAATCACATTTTAAAATCTTGATATTATAAATCAACTTGTACAAATATAGATCAAAATACACAATCACATGCATATGTTCTTCAACAAAGAATAAATCATCATCATCAATTAGTACCAGTGGCCGATCTTTGAAGGCCGCCCCCCCCCCCCCCCCCCCCCCCCCCCAAGAAATTTATTTTTTAGCTATTTTGTAGTTACATTTTTTTGAATATTAATCTTGCCCCTCAATTGTTTTGTAAATATGTTGCTTAACCTTCAATATTTTGTTTTGTCACCATAATTTTATATAAATTGTATACACACATACATATATATTATATTTAATTAATATAATGATATAACATAAAATGGTGAAAACTAGTACTATTTTTAATAAAAAAAATTATAATTATGTATTTATTTTTTATTCTTTTATTAATACCTTTAAAAAATAAAATGAAGCGGTGTTTTGAACTACTTAAATAATTAAATGCAATACATTATTAGAATGATTTGGATTAATTAGTTTTTTTTTATGCTTGAAATATGACAATATTATAATATGTACTATTTGAATTAAAATGTAACAATATAAACTTCTTTTTGCAGTGTTTTGTGAACCTAAAAAATTTCCCCGAAAATTTAAACACCCCCCCCCCCCCCCCCCCCCCCCCCCCCTCCCCCTAACTTTTTATCCTGGATCCACCCCTGATTAGTACTGAACAAAAAATTGGATATACACAATCGTCAACATTACTATACATCAGAAAAAACTCATAGTTTATATATAACTATATATTACTACATGTTACGACACGTCACTATATATGACTATATGTATATGACCACATGTGACTATATATGACTACATGTATATGACCACATGGGACTATATGTGACTACATATATATGATACCACATGAGTATAGTCATATATAGTGTAGTTTGTGGTATATAGCTTCAGATCCCACTTTTCAATACGACAATAACTCCGATTTATTAGTTGCAAAAAAAATAATTTAATTTGACGAACACCATGTCCTCTCCATAAAAACTTAGTACATAGAAGTTGTTCAAACACCGAAACCTGTGACAAAAAATCAACAATTATCATTAACTGCAATAACACAATCAAATTCGAATACATAAATTATTGTTAATATACTTTCAAACGTACAAATAAAAAATCACTTCCCTTTACAAGTCCATGTTCACATAATAATCCTCTACAGTAACACTCTGCGCTACATTCCTCAAATTTTCTGTAGTTTTTTCATAACTACATTTTTCACTGCCCATATATATATATTTATATATATTAAAAAAAATGCAAACTTCCACCGATTATCGATATAACATCATCAAGCTTATCTCTCTCTTTTAAAAAAAATAAAATTAAAACCTCAATATTCATCGAGAAACAAAAAGAGTGGCACATGGGATAAACAAGGTAGTGAACAATAAAACTTTTGGTAATTCCATTGACCTATGTATCCGAATTTGTTTTGACCAAACATAAAAAATTTGTTAAGCAAACGATAAGGATTTAATAAAAATTTGGAAACATAAAATTGGAATAGGCGGAAATCGGATATTTTGTTACAATTTTCACCCCTAATTGTAAATAACCACTCCAAGTTATATATATATATATATTTTTTTTTTTTTTGAGCCATTTTCACTATATATTTTACCATTTCCAGTCAATTTTACGTGGGAAATTTTGGTATTTATATTTTTTTCGCCAAAACATCTAATTGCTTAGATTTTTTTTAATTTTCTTAATAAAACATTTTATTTTTGTCATTTTGAGTTTCTTCATTTTTTATTCTTAAATGTCTTCCGGTAGTTCAACCATCTTAAGATTACAAACATCTTTACAATCCTATTACTGTTGAGAATTTGAACTACCGGAAGACATTTAAGAAAAAAAAATGAAGAAATTCAAAATGACAAAAATAAAAAGTTTTATTCATAAAATTAAATAAAGTAAATCTAAGTAATTAAATGTTTTGAAGAAGAAAAGAAAAATATTAAAATTTCCCAAGTAAAATTGATCGAATATGTTAAAAAATATAGTGGAAAATGGCTCAAACAAACCCTTATAGTAATAAGCTTAGAAAGAGTATTTTCATCAGATTTTGGAAAAAATATAACAACAGGGGGGTTTTGTATTTATTTGTAGTACATGAGGTATATGATAGGTGTTTTTGTATTTACCCCTAATTTATTTGTTCATTTTTTTAAATATCAAAACTTCCAAATAAATTCTGAAATTTTTAACTAAATATTTGAAATTTGTTCATGCAGTAAAGTTTTTTTGGAATTTCAAAAAGTTTGGAATTGGAACCGCAAGTGTTGATTCATTTTTTAACAAAATAAATAGATTTTTTTATCTAAATGGTCCGATCTATTTCATCCGACTTTCTGGAGGAGAATGGTAAAATCATAAAGTTCACTTTTGACCCCGAATTCATTAGCCATACAACAAACAACCCCTTAAACTTCAAATCGTACACTTTTGCCCAGATTGACAAAAGGATACCCACTTTCATGAAATCATAAAACTATGTATTCAAAAAAAAGAAAAAAAAAAATTATAAAACTATAACTGCTCATATGATAAATTCTAATATTTAAAAAATAGCAATAACGATTCCATTTGCACTATCCACCTATTTTCAAATAGGGGTAATATGTCTCACACCCCTCAAACCAAACATAATTAAATATGAGTGACAATCTCAAATAGAATATTTTAACTATATCTCTATTTTAAAATAAAAATTGACACACATTCTTTATTTTTTATTTAACCCAAAAATACCCTTACAATAATAAAAACCCTCTCTCTCTCCCCCACTCTACGCCGCTCAGCACCCCCTCTCCTCTCACTTTTCCGTTTTCTCCCCTCCCCCTCTCTCTCTCTCTCTCATATGTGCGTCCCCAAGCCCCATCCATTTTTATTCTTTTTTCTTTTGACAGATTTATATTTAATAAATAATTAAATCCAACTCTCTCTCTCTCTCTCTCTCTCTCTCTCTCTCATATGTCGTTCCCAACACCCTACTTTTTTTTTCTTTTAACAGATTTGTATTTAATAAATGATTAAATCCAATTGTAGTGGCGGTGTTTATGGTAGGTGGCGATGGCTATGGTGGCGGTGGTTATAGTAGGTGGCGACGGCTATGGTGGCGACGACATGGAGTTGTGCTGTGTGGGGCTATGGTTATGGTTGGGATGTTATTGAAAGCATATTTTGAATAATTAATTGCATTTGATTTTCTTATTTTTTAAGAGAATTTGCTTAGTTTGGGTTTAAATAGCAGATTTAGGTTTTCTCAATGTTGGTAGGTGACAACAGTCGCGGCGGCTGTGAGCGTTGGTTGCTAGGGTTTGCATTGACTGCTAGGGTTCGCGACTGCTGGGAGTTGTTGACGGCTAGGGTTTGGTAGTAAAACATAGTACATTGTACACATTATAGTACATTATAGTACATTGTAGTACATTATAGTAAACTCTCGAAATAATGAAAGTTAAAATTATTGAAGAAACCGTCTCACTTTTTTTACATAAGAAATAACACATGAAATACTTTGGCTCTCCAATATGGACATACGGTAAAAGTATGTAAATATGTATATCTAATCTATTTATTATTATTATTATTATTATTATTATTATTATTATTATTATTATTATTATTATTATTATTATTATCCCTTAAATAAATATTGTATTCATATATTACTTTATTTTGAACAAAGAGTAATAAAGTGTATATTCTTTTATGTCCTAGAAGAATGTATATGTTAAAAGTAAAATAAAGTATTATGATACTAAAGTAGACAATGCGTACTCCCTTTTCTTTATTAAAAAAATTAAAAATCATATATTAGAAAATAACATAGAAATAAAAGCAAAAGATACATTAACAAACTTTAAGCAAGGGCACTATTCTACGTACGAGTTATTGATGGTTTAAGAATTAATGTGACATACTTGGAAAATTATAATGAAAAAGGTTATTCCAAAATTGAAATTTTTCAGATCGAAACCGCCGAAAATAAAAAAAATTCATTTCAACTTTTACCCCTACCATGTATTTATTGCCATCGAAATTAGAATACATGAGTTTTAGAATTCACTCGTATAATATATAATGTTGTCAACAAGAGTGGGGAATGAATATGTGGCCAAATTTGTCCTTTAAAGTGAACACTTGGCCATGTTAAGTTAGAGTATGGTTTTGCATATCTAATACTTCCTCTGTACTGTTTCATACTATCTGTCTCTTTTGAGAATTTTTTTTTTCCCATATTATCTGTCATTTTACAATTCCAATGCTGCATTAATTGCTTATTTTTCAATTTTACCATTATTAACACTATAGCACTCTTCCTGCATTAATTAATAAACAAGGGTATTTTGGTCCATCAATATTTATTTTCCTAAAATGAAGACATATTTATTGAGATTCTTAAGATTTGTGTCAAGGTGAAAAACGACACATATTAGGAACGGATGGAGTATTTCTCTATAAATATGCAAAATAATGACGCTGAATAACCCATTAAATAAGACCGACTCCACTTGAACGAACGACGGTTCAATGAAACTACATAACAACTTTTTTCAGCTGACGACTATTTTTTTCCATGAAAAGGGAAAAACATTTTTCCAATGACTAACTTTAGAGATGTATATGATTAACCAACAGTACAATCCATACAGTGGCGTCAGGGAGCATACTCTTCCGACATTTCTCAAATCCCTATTATTTTATATAATTATATGTAATAGCATTATTAACCCTCTTGTTATTTTTTTTCTAATATATTTGGTTCGTCGAACTCAAAATCCTGGCTCCGCTGCTAATTGCATAAACAATGTTTTGCTCAATTTTCATTTCACTTTTGTTTTTGTTAAGGTTCTTGAAAAAAATCCGAAACAACTTTAAACACAATTTGACCGCGCTACAGCGTAACCTGTCTCATCTCAACTTATAAACAAATACTACTTTCATTCTCAAATTACTCCCTCAAAATATATCTTCCGAAAATAAAATTTGATTGAAAATAACTCCCAAATTCCAACCGTAATAATCATCTTGATGAAAATAACTCTTGAAAGTCGCGACATGTAGGAATATTCTCTAGAATCAAAATAGATCCGGTTTTTTTTCAAGGACTCGGTTCTCCATCCAAGTTTGAGCCAATGTATGTATCACTAGAAACAACCAAATGTTGAAACTTAGGCTGACCACGCTCACAACTCATAAATCCTGTGTTTGTGTATGTAAAATAATAGCTACTATATTTGGCAACTTTTTGTCGCCACGTGCAACAATTAACAAATTCGAACGAAATTAATAAGTGATTATTTTGTAGACCCCTCATTTCCAAATTATATAGAACTAACTACCAAGTATATTACATTCTAGGAGAAATCCCCTTTATTTCGAAAATATTTTGACATACCCCCTGGGCTACCCTGAAATTCCTAAAATACCCTTCTAAAATCAGTTTTAAACCCTAGCCACTCACGGTCTCTCTCTTCTTCTCCCAGATTCAAAATTCCGCCTCCACAAACCTCCCACCGGCGAAATTGCTTCCCGGAGCCATAACTCTCTCTCCGGTGGTCGGAATTCGATGGTTTAACTACCGTTGGATTCCTCTCGTCGAGCTCCTTCTTTTGGTGGTGATTTCATTCAGTTTTGAGCGCTGATCTGTTTCTGCAATTTTTTTTCATTCGAGGACGGTGATCTTGCCGGAGCTTTATTTTGTGTTCCACCCGTCGAAATTTGACGGGTCACCCACCGTTGGATTCCTCTCGTCGGGATCTATATTTTGATGGTAATTTCGTTTATTTTTATATTTTCAGATTTATTTCTATATTTTTTTGCATTTGTGGGCGCGCGGAACCGTGGGTGGTTATTAGCGGCGTCTAGGGTTTTGGTAGGAGGCGAGGGGGTGAGGAGTCACTGTCTGTTTGATTTAAAATCTGTAGCATTTCCTAGCAATAACCTCTCTCTCTATCTCTCGATCTCTTAGTGTTTGTTGATTTTTGAGTGTTTTGATGTTTTTCTTCAAATTTTGTTGATTTGCACTAAAGTTATTTCTTTTTGTTTTGATTTTGCAATTGCAGCTTAATAAAGGCTATTGATCCTTTCCTTGAAGGTGTCAAATTTTTTTTTTTAAGTTACATCTGATTTGTTCAACATATTGTATACATTACTGTACATTACTATACACTACTATAGTAACATGTATTTATATATGCGTATATTTGTCTATTTTCGATTTGTATTTTATTGGTTCTGATGTGATTTATAATAAAAATATTGAAATTTGTAAATTTTTGTTGGGGTTTTATGAATTTATTTTGTATAAGTCAGTATTCGTGTGTGTATACAATTGCTCGACTAAAACATCGGGAAAAAAAACGAACATAACTATGAATTACTATAGGTACTATAGTTATATGTAGTTATTTTCAGTACTGTAAGCATATTGTTTTGAAAATTAAAAAAGAAAAATTAAAAAAAAAATTGAAAAAAATTAAAAAGAAAAAAATTAGCGAAACAATATGCTTACAGTACTGAAAAATTAAAAAGAAATAAATATATATATATTTAACAAACCGGTTTAAAAAAATAAAAAAATAATAATAATAATAATAATAAATAAATCAGCGAAAATGATAAATGCAGGACCATATATGCTGATGCAGTTTGGCCGAAAATTGCATATAAGGGTAATAGAGTACTTTCGCTTCTCCGGGAGGGTATGTCAAAGGATGATTTGGGCTTGGGTTTATCCCTAGTTTATATGGTGGCTAGTGGTATGTAAAATAACCCCAATTAATAATCAATATATTAATTATTAATATACTAAAAGAAATTGTTTTGAGTTCCAATCTCTCTCTCGATATGTTTAGGTTACACTTTGAAGATAGATTTTCATTTCATTTCAAGAGGGTGATATTTAAGAAAAATATTTCGAGAACGAAAAAAAAAATCTTTATCGGGTACTATTTTTTTTATTTTTTTTTTCTCTAACCGGTCAAATCATGTATAAGAGGGTGTGAATATGTTGCGGAGTTCGGAGGCAACGGCCCAGAAAATATTTTTGGGTTATTTCGAAAAATAATAAATTTATAAAAAAATATTATTAATTAGAATATAATGTGTGCAAAATATGACCATTAGATCTAGCTCCTTCATTATTAGGGTAATTTGTTAAAACTTTCAAAGATAAAATATTATTGGGAGTATCGTTTGGTATTCATTGGATCAATTTCACTAAATTATAATATATTCAACGACACAACTAATTAGATGTAGAAATCTACCCGATATATTTCACCATCAGTTAAAATGTTTTAGAACTAACCGGTCTAACTTTCGACAATTATAATAATTTGTTTTACAAGAACCTAGTTAATTATATAATTGGACAAAACAAATACAATATCGAAGAATATGTGGCTAAACAAATGAAAAAAGATCGACTTCCATCGACGGTTTTGTAAATGCTACACCCGGTGAAATGCACCGAATCATCCTGCACCATTAATCTACACATAATAACACACACATCCATGTATATGTGTGGTTGTTATTTGACTAGATCTACGGTGCAAAACAACCCAATGTTTTTCTCCAGGTGTAGTCCGTCGACATAACCAAATAAGATTATGCAATTTTACGAGAACCTAATTATATAAATGGACTGCATCGATTCCGATAAACAGTTTTCCAATAAACAAACGTAGTATACTTCTCTTTCCTTCAAAAATTTATCATGAGCCGAATGCAAAAGGTTAATATTTTAACTAGGTATCGAATAGAACTCGTTTTTATGATTAATCTTGCCAGCCAAACAAGGCCTCATAAGTCATAATGTAACTATACAACAAGAGAGCAATTTCGACATCATTTTGCACCAGCAGATCAAGGAGAATTGGAAACTTCAGTTATGAATAATATATCGTATTCTAATACGAAGAATATGATCGGATTATTCCAGCTTCTGTAGAGCTGATAAGATAACACGTTTCTTTCAGAAACCTAACTTTCAAATTAAATCTTTGTCTTCCTAAATTATCCCGCCATTTGTCTTCCGCATAACCTGGAAATCTGGCTGAATCCTGCATTATAGAATGTACAACAAACAAGTGAATTGTGAAACTAAAATGCGTCTTTTTCGGTGACACTGATTTTCCGAAACATAATTTCAAATGCATATATTTATAGTTAGATTACAATTTTACGATGATTGTACGAAAGAGAAATTCCTTCCGCCTAGAAAATATCATGACATAATTTCATATGCATGTTGCAATAAAAATATAATAAAAAAAAAAAAAAAAAAAAAAACCTCGTAAATGGCCATCGAATATACTAACGCCTCTTAATGGTACAGAAAAAAAAATTGAAAAATTGATTCTTCACCTCAAATTACGTCCCGTGCAGAATCTATCGTATATGGGATTTAAATTTAGTTCCAGTATCTTACATAAGAAACTGATATTACTACCTCAGAAGCGCCTCGATCTCTGTTGTGGTGGATAACCAGTCATCCCCATTCCAGGGTCTTTTCTTCTCCCCTGTAATAAAATGGAAAATATTGCATATTTTTACGAAAGAAAAAATAAATAAAATAAATAAAAAATCAGCAGGAAAAATATCATCTGAACAGACAGAAAACCTGCTGCTGTTGTTGAGGCTGAGGAGCAACACCTCGCTGCATCGGCACGCCGCCTGGATTTACTCCACCGCCCATTGCCGCCTGAGAAGCAAGATTATAAGCCGGAATGCCAGGTGGCGGTTGAGTCCTTTGCATGCCAACCATAGCCATCGGCCGAGGCATCGACCTATTTTGCATTACATGTTGGCCCGCCATTCCCCCCGGCATATTATTTCCAGATGATATCTAATTACAGCAAACCAAAAATACAATTACGGGTAATTAAAACAAAATGTCGTAAAGACATAGAATTATGCCACGTGTCTGAACATTTTTCTTTAAATATTTTTTTGTGATGCTCGTGTGTTCAGTACGTATCTGGACTTTAAAGTTGAACATTTTATATTCAAGTATAGGAAATAATCGGTCTGTTATTGACCAATGAAAGCGTCCAGAAGTAGTAACTTCTTAAGCTGAAATTAATAAATTTCTAGGATGGTGAAAATGTCGAGAATGGATGACTGATTCTCACCATTTAAAACACACAAAAGAAAAACTTACGCAGAAAATCACGTTAAATGTCTAAAAGCTCGTAGCCACATTAAATATAAAAGACGTTGCATATACAGCAAAACAATGATAAGTCTGTTTGCGGTATATAAATTAAATTATTTAGTAACGAAATAAAGGTTGAAACAAAGTGTGACCACGGATTTAACGAAACATTATAGATTATTATCTTAATTTTACGAAACTTGAAAAGCATGAAGCTGTTTATTTGGGCAAAACCATCAATCATCCTAACATTCTTAGATATATCGTAACGTCATATTTTGTAGCTTGTATAATTTGGAGAAAAAAGAATCCCGATAAACAAAAGTACATAACATGCATTGGTTTATACTTGTTTATGATATTTTAATTTTTCATTTTTCGATAAGTATCGCCCAGTACTGTATGTGTGATTCTGACTCATCACATACGTCTCGCAAAGACTGCTAAACCCAACACGAACTTTCTCCAAGTCTCATATCTCCAGTCCATAAATTGCTACCGCCAGGCACTACGAAATAGAGGTCTTTCTATCGCCTACCGTATATCTATGCATACTTTTCACAATACCATTTTAGAATAGGAAAAACAGGGTTAGATTAGAAATAATATTATTATATAAGGCTCCGTTTGGTTGGCAAGATAAGATTAGCCAAGATAAGATTAAATAATCTAATGAAACCCAATTATTATATTGGATCTTGAAATGTTCAACAAAAAAAAACTCATTAGAAGGCAAGATAAGGCAAGATAAGCCATGATTATATAATTTTGGCGGGTCGACCCGACAATTTATTGAGGATACCAAACATCAAATTAAGTCCAACTATTTAGTTACTGGTTTATCTTGGCAACCAAATGGGGCCTAAGTGCATTATCTTATATAGATTAGATAGAAATTACCTACCGACATAGATTCCTTACGTAAATAAAATCCTAAATATATTCTAACAACCATAATAATTTTAGTAGCACATATAGTATGCACCATCAACAAGCAAAATCTGTCCGTAAGGAAATAAGGGTGCGAGAGAAAATGATTTGAACGAGGCTTTAGAGATAGTCTTTTGGTCAAACGTCATGACCAAGGTGATATATAACCAATTAGAGAAAAAAGAAGACCGCCTTTCCCCGAATAAAGCTGGGTAAAATGACACATAAAAGGGAAGCAATCTTTACGGAGATGTTAAATCGATTATTTTAGAAAGTAAAGACTTGGCTTTATTGATTTGATACTAGAAAGGAATATGGGCACTAAAATTAATTCCAAATCTATTAGACGAATAATTCAAAGACATTGATGACACCTTGTAAAGAAAAACGGAAGATACGATAAACGGATGCAAAACCCATGCCTAATGAAGTAATCGTTAATCATGCAATAAGTAAAAAATCTATGTTTGCACGTTGTATAGGTTTCGGAAAGACTTATTGAACATCTCAAATATTTTCCACATAATGTCGAAAAAGTTTACGATCCCATGCAGGTTTTGAACATTTCCTCTCTATGCACGACTGCATCGAAAACTCATTTTGGCATTAAGGTGTGTCCCAACTCAGGTTTGGGGTTGGATCTAAGTATTGTTCAAATAAACTGGCCTCTATTACCTGGAAATATGATATTCCACGAGTTTTATGTTATTCGCTTGTCCCCTCAAGATTGTTAATATTTATTTTAAAGGCTACGAGTCTAAGTTGACAATACGATAAGGGGGGTAAGAAGGTAATTCTAAACACACGAGGTTCCGTTCAAATATTGCACAAACAGAGAGTCATCACCAAAGGGATTAGCCAATATTATTTTTTAAATAGACCGGGCCAACAAATCAAACAAAAAATAATAATAATAAAAAAAAAAAATAGAAAATCGTACCGGTTGAGAGGGTTGGAGACTAATTGTTCCTTCAATATCAGTGGCTGTGTCCACTGGCCGAGTTGGGTAGTTCACAACTTTATCTCCTGGTTGTGGCGGTACAAGTGAACTGACATAATTCATCGGTTATTAATTATACCAAAAATTACTGAATGGGCATTCATTATTAAATATGAAGCGCTTAACGAAAGTAAATTATGAGATCAAATAAAAAATGCTACAACAAACGAATGTAACTCCATACTTGCAACCCGCCAAAGGTTCGTGGCGAAAATACCTGCAAATTAGAGAGGAGAATGGAAAATTAAAAGATTGCAATTCGATGAGTTACGACAGTACAAAACCCTTTATGCTTAACTCATTACATTAACGGTCATACTAAACTAACACAAAGCCAGTATCAAAATTTAACAGCATAGCGATATTTTATTGAATTACGTGAACCTATAATCAAGAGTCTCACTGAACTTTCCAGAAAGTAGAAACCAATATTTTTTGGGCATACTTAATTAGTAGTTTTTCAAGTGAACAAAGATCATATTTATTCATAAGTGAATGTAAAGATCATCCAAGTGGGAATGCATATCAGATACAATGACGATTGACAAGCTTATAGAGGAGGAAAAGGTCAACTATACATACTCATGGTCAAGAGCTTCGGCGGCTGTTAATCTTTTTTTCGGATCATACCTGCAAATAGAATGAGCCATCGATTGCACATCCATATATTCATCTCAAAACAACCATGTGCAGAAGAAAAATGTATCTACTTGCGCAGCTTTCTTATATAACAAAACATAAGGATATTTTAGATTGTATAGGTACCAAATAAATTGAAATATTTACTACAATAAATAAATCGAGACACAGTAATGTCATGACTAATTACTTTTGAGATATTAGATGCAGTAACATACTAGTGGATGGATGTTAGAAAACCCATTGTTCAACAGATGCATAGTAATAAAACAGATGTCAAGATCGATGCTTTCAAGAAATGCAGAATAAAGACATACTCGAGCATCTTCGAGAGGAGGTCATAAGCTGCATTTTTGGGAGAGAGGTGAATTACATTGTAAAGTCCAGCATTATTGCTGCATCAATAGAAGAAAAAAAATAATTAATAAAATGACATACATACTAGCACCGGAACATTAATAGCAGTTAACAGACAACCTACTGATATTAAAAAAAAAAAAAAAATAAGAAAAGAATATAACTAACTATGTGTGCCCTTGAATATGTTGCAAATCAGTCTGCCAATGTGGAAGATGCACGAGCATTGGCCACTTTTCCGGTGTGGGATGACCTGATAGGAACTAACATTTATCATCATTTGTTCGCATAAAAACTACAAAGAAGGGATTCATCAAAAGAACATTCTTACCTAGAACCTTAAATATTTTGTCCAGTTGATCAAGCTGCGTCGATAAAATAATTTTCAGAAAACAGCCAGCCAAAAAACCTAGTATATATGCTGACATAAGAAACGTAAACAACCAACCTGAAACGGGTTAGGTGTCCCTTTTACTTCTTGCCCTTGAAATAGTGGCTTTAGAGTGAGAAGCTCAGCAAATATGCAACCCACAGCCCACATGTCTTCCCGTAAACAAAAAAGTTACAAAGAATTAGCGACGGCTTAAATATCTAATTGCAACTGCAAGTAGTATGATTTTAAAGGTTTGTGATATTTAGCAACATATGGTCCGATGAGATCTTACCTACGGCACTCGTATAATGTTTTGCCCCAAGGAGTAACTCAGGCGCACGGTACCAAATAGTTACCACAACCTGTAGTTTACAAATTAAAAAAACGAAACTTTACAGGAAGAAGAAAAGATGGTATTGACCAAATTTACGATAATTTATATATTTCTATGTTTTCCTCTTTTATTTGTCAATTAACATGTTTTGCCCAAAATATTTCTTACCCCGTTTTCATGCAGTGGTTTTAAGGGAGCTTGGTAAATTCTAGCGAGGCCAAAATCAGCAATTTTTACCACTCCGTGTTCTTCCCCATCACCCATTACCTGGTAATCAGAAGTTCCAAATAAATGAAAGACAGAGCTCGAGTTCAAAGTAAATAACAGACAAATTGCACTAAAATAACAGCACAAGCACATCAGGGTTAAAGATTATCATCACAAATATAATCGAGAGGTATAATGGCAACAGAAGAAAGAGAAGAAAAAAAATGAAAGAATGTTACCAAGATATTTGACGGCTTTAGATCTCGGTGGACGATCCAATTACTGCATAAAATTCCAATAGTGGAAGAGTTAACCAAACTCTTTTGGAATACATTCTAGACGTAAATAAGCAATTTATGCTGGAACAAAAAGAAAATCTACTTTCTCTTTTAAATTACTACAGAAAGTTCAAGAAAATGCTCCGCACAAATAAAGCTAGATAGAGATTTTGCTTTCAAAATTCCGGCGTTCCTCGTCACCATGGACACCATTTTTATGCAAGGAATACAGCCACAAAATTCAGATTTAACAATTAAACGGAGCATTTCAAATTCATAGAAAATCCTATCATATATACACAAAGAATTCCACCCAAAAACAAGACCATGTTATCTGAATATAAAAACAAAACGGAAAAAACTGGAAGCCATTTCTTCTAGAAATCCCAAGATCCATTACATCCAAATCTACCAAGTCACCGCCATTTACACACCTATCTCTACATCCTACGCAATCATCAGAAAATAGATAGACATATGATTAACAACATTATATCCAGACTTTGGATAATCTTACTACATACTGAGAGCAAATTCTCCAGAGTTTGTTTCCAGTCAGGGTTGCAAAATATAGCTTTGATAGTAAGAAATGCAACTGTTCACGATAAGCCATTTAAGATTTTTGGACTGTGGAAATATATAACGCAATGTCCCTTCTCGGGATTCACAACCAGTTAATCTTATTTGGATCCAGTTAATGGTCCCATAAATGTGAGAGTAAAATTATATGTAGTCACACTAATTAAGCAAAAGACTCTTGAAAATAAACACAACCTGTGAAGATAATTAAGACCATTGAGAAGCTGCCACAATATCGACTTAACGGTGTACGGGTTGATCGCTTGGTTGACCTTGTCCCTGTGATGTCTGATGATTTCCTGGCACGATCCACAAGATCTCAATCATTTTATGCTACAGAGAGATTGATCGACATATAAACATGGAAGAGTAGAACTGCAAAAAGGGCTTAAAATAGTTGATGCTAAAAGGTTTACTCACATAAAGATCGTGCTCGGCATAGTCAAAAGCTAAATAAAGCGACATGTCTGCGTGATTGATGTGCACGTTCACAAGCTTTACCACATTCTCATGGGAAATCTCCCGAAGCAACTGCAAAATCGAAAGCTTATTACTACGAAATTAAATATGAAGGAGAGGAAGGAACGGGAATAGTTAAAGAAGAAATTTCACGAAGAAACACTTGAAAAAAAACAGAAAATTAAGAGGATCAATTCAAATTGGACACACAAAAAAACACGGATTAACCTACACCAGAGACGATGAGCCCATCAAATTCTTCCGACCAATTACACACAAAAAAACACGGTAATAACAAGAATCATCATTCTTACCACACTTAAAACACACACACACACACACACACACACACACTCCAGACCCAACTACAAGAAAAATGATATTTTTTTTCTTATTCTAGCCGTTCTAATAAACAGAGAATCCCCGTAAAATGAGCACGAACAGAGATACGTGTCCTATACAATAATACATACATTGCTGTAGAAAATCATGTAAAACGCAGAAACACCCAAAAAAATTAAAAAAATGGGGGTTTTGCAAATAACCATAATTTCACGAATCGCGGTGGGGGAAACGCCGTCGCCATCTTTGGACTGCTTGAATTTCTTGATGGCTATTGATTTAGAGCGGTTCGCCTTAATCTTCGCCAAGAAAACCAAACCGTATGTTCCCTCTCCGATTTTCCCAATCACATCGTATTGCTCGAGCCACTCCGGCTTACTGCTCGAATTGCCCGCCCTCCCATCCCCCATATATGCTCCACACCTGCTCTGAATCAATTTCTTCAATAAATTAATTAAAAAAAAAAAAAGAAATCTCTCTGCTTTTTCTCTCAATTACAGTGTGTCGCAGTGGTTTATGCTTTATTATGCTTCAGCGGTGAGGCTGCAGATAAGGAAATTACTGCGATTGCAGAATAAATTCCCTGAATTGAACAGCAAAATAAAAGTCGATTTTGCTTGAAGTTGAAGATGAAGTCGATAAATATTTAGCTGATTTCTATTGCTTTGTTTGGCTGCTCTGACTAATATTCAAAAACAATTTATTTTTTATTTTTATTTTTTGGGTTAATATGCTATGAGCCCCTCAAATGAAACCGAATTTGAACTAAATGACAAGTTCAAATTCATTTTTTTAATTAAATCCTTAATTTCAAATAATCTATGGGCTACATCCCTAATTTTTTTTTTATCCCTATATTGCCCTTATAGCCTAAATTATATAACCTACATATATTCACGTTTCTCCAATTCAGATTTATTTCGTTTTTTTATTTCTCTCACGTTCTCTCTCTTCCTCCATCTCTCACACGATCTCTGTATCTTTTTTCAATTCCGGTTTTTTTTTCTCGCTCTCTCTCTCACCTCTCCATCCCCACACACCTCTCTTGCTAATTAATTCAGTAGTAGCCGAACCAGGGGTTGTGATGGAAAGGGCGGCAGCGGGGCTGTGGTAGAGGAGGAGGCGGCTGCGGCGGGCTGTGGTCGAAGCGGCGGGCTGTGGTGGTTGAGATGGCGGCGAGGGGTTGTGGTAGTCGAGGCGGCGGTGGGGGCTATGGTGGTTGAGTCGGCATCGGCGATTGTGGTGGTCTAGGCGGCGGGCTGTGGTGGTCGGGATGGCGGCGGGGCTGTGGAGGAAGAGGCGGCGGCGGCGGGCTGTGGTGGTCAAGCCGGCGGGTTGTGGTGGTCGAGATGGCGGCGAGGGGTTGCTGTGGTTGTGGCGGCGGGATGTGGTTAATTATGGTGGAGATTTCATCTCGATCTTCAAGATATTTTGTTTGATTTGAGTTCAAAATCGTAAATCTGGATTTCCCAAAGTTCGTAGGTGACTATGGTTGCGATGGATGCAGACGTTGGCGGCTAGGGTTTGACGGCTAGGGTTGGCGAGGATTGTGTGTTTGTTGGTTGCTAGGGTTTGGTAGTACACCATAGTAGATCATAGTGGACCGTAGTATACCACAGTCTACTATAATATTACATCAAATAAAATATTAAAAAATAAATAAATATATATATATATATATATATATATATATTGAATTAACAAAAACGAAAAACGAGTTTTGTTTTGTAATTTTCAATAATATTGTAGATTTTTTTTAATAATAGTGTAAAAACGATAGGTTACCATAGTACAACATAGTACACCATAGTATACCATAGTATTTTTAAAATTTGCTGAATTATTTAACAAAAAAAGAAGAAAAATAAAACGTAAGTTTCAAAAAAATGTTATAAATAAGGAAAAAAAATTGTCTATATATAATAACGTAAAAAATGTAGAGTGAAAATTGAAAAAATAAAGATGAGTAAAAGGGCATTTTTGGAATGAATTTAATAAAGGATGTGAAGCAAATGTTTAGTTGAGGTTGTCATTTAGTTCTAATTAGTTTTGTCACTAGGGACCTATATCTTAAGACCCCTTATTTTTTAGAAGTTTTGTTAAGATTGTTTTGTATTAGTAGATGGGAAAAATACTTTTTCCATCCCTTAAGTTTGCACTAATTTCATATTTTGTCTCTCTTGCTTATAAATAACACATTTCGTCCTTCATGTTTCAAAAGTGTAACACTTTTAGTTGTTACCGTCAATTTTTCGTTAAAACTAACGGAATTAAGTATGTGCCCGTCACTGCTTTAACTGACGGACTAACGTTAAATTGACGGAAATGTCCAAAAATGTTAAATTATTGAAACATGAGGGATCAAATGTGTTTTTTATGAACATATGTCACGAAATATGAAATTAGTGCAAACTTGAGGGATAAAAACTGTAGTTTTTCTAATAGTAGAAATACATTATTTGAATAATTCATAATTTAAGTTTAGATTGTTTTATTTTTTCAATTTCAATAATATAGTTGTAATATTTGTACAATATTTCGGTCATCATTGTAATCTATGACTGGCAATCCATTAAAATGTACAATGAAAATTATTGTTGTATCCGATTCAAATTAAATGTCGTCTAAGATTTTTGTGCCCTTATTAAGAAAACTAATAAATATGCATAGATTTTATAAAAATATATATGACTTAAATATTATTTCTCACTAATTCACTACTATTAATTGTTTAATTTTTTCTAGGATTAACGTGTGAAATAATTTATAAGTTCTTATCGTAAATTTGGAAAGAAAAGTAATTAATGAATCATTGAAAATATAAATTTACATATAAGTTGAAACAATATTTTCAATGCAAAAGGACTATTAATTTGAACCAGGTGAAATATTGTAGTGATTGGATTTCGTCTTGAAAATATAATGGGTTTTTATTAAGGACCAATATGAGATTATGATTTCCAAAATTTTAAAATAAGTGTGACTATTATTCTATTATTTGAGCAGAGTTAACATGGTGAACTGGATAAGCCTACGGGCTGAACTAGATACTAGGCGTGGAAGATTTCTCTAAAATAACATGGTGAATCTTTTTGTTACGAATCGTCTTTAAATTGTTTCTTCTCGCGCTTGGATTGTTACTATTCGACCTCCCACAATCATGTTAACATATCAGATCTCTATGTGGTAGTTGATTGTTGGGTTCCACTTGATTCACATTTTGGCTCGTTTTAAAATTCGTTTCTCTTCTATTACGTATTCGGGTATGAAAACCTGACGGGCCAACCTTTTTTCAGCTCGTCTAATAAATTCTAGCAGTTATCTGTACTGATATTCCTTATGGAATTAACAATAAGGGCGGTTGTTGTTAGGTAATCAAGAAAGTACATAATTCCCTAAGGGTCATCTTACATCGGTATGATTTCTAATGTGTTCTAATATCAATGAAGGGGAAGTTGTCAATTGAGAGAATTAGCGTGCTTCTCCTCGAGCTGCCAATACAAAAGACGACACCTCTATTCTCCTCCGGGCTGAGCTACGAACAACGTACCGTTATTGTACTTCACTGACTTAATTTAGATGAACGTTTATGATGAATCGAAGAACTATAGAGAAAGGGAGTGAACAAACGTAGATGAGGTGGTTGTGGAGGAGCGGCGACGAGGGCGGCAACTAAGAGGAGGTGTGAAAATAAAAACAAGAATTGGAGCGAGAGAGAAATAATAGAAAAAATAGAAAACGAAGAATAGAGATAAATTAGGCATACCATGAAGAACTTTGCGAAATATTAAATTTAATTGATAAGTAGGGGGTATCACTAATAATCCAAAAAGAATATATACCTCAATGTAGGGTTGGGCATGGATTTGGCCAGACAATTATCGGTCGATTATCTACCTGGTCCGATCCTTTGATTTTGCTGAAAATTGAAAATTATTACCAGCCCGGTCATTATGGGTCGGCTAATGATTAGCAAGCGACTTTGTCGGATAAATAATAGGTCGTTGATTGGTATTGTCGGCCAACTATTTTTTTTAAAACAATAATAAGATGTTTTTAAAAAAAATCAAAAAATGTTCATTTTTTTCTTTTTTGAAAATTTATGTTGTAAAAATCTTAAATTTAAAATCAAGATATTTTTTTTATATATATTATTTCAACATTACAAAATATACAATTAAATATTTATAATTAAAAAAAAATATTAAAAAAGTCGGATGAACGATGTTACCCGACCATCCAACTTTTGAGTAAATTGAAAACCACCGACCGGCCCATTTATATATAGGTCGGTTAGATTACCGGCTCGACTTGGACCAAAAGAAGCGGGTCGAAAGTGATCGGTTGGCCTATAAAACCGACCGATGGCCACCTCTCACTTCACACTTATAACCCCTTGAAAGAAAATGACGGTTTTACCCTTGGCGGTCTGTCTACTTCCTCCCGACTAGTTCGTCTGTAGATATCTACACACACATTCTCTCCTCAAGGTACCAACACTCGTCGAAACACTCCACACACATCTTATTTTTTTTTATATGTTCATATATATATATATATGTATGTATGTATTTTAGTGGATTCTGTTTCCGATTCATAGGATTAGATCTTGATGTTTTATTTGCTTCGCAGGTTCCAATTTCCGACATATTTTTTTTACTGCGTTAATCTGGATACAAATGCCTTCAGCTCAAGACCCTTTTTACATTGTCAAAGAGGAGATTCAAGATTCTGTAAGCTTTTATTCATTCATTTATTTTTTGGCTTCTGATTTATTTTTCTTAACTATGAAGATGAGTTGATTAGGGTTTTGAATTGATCCCAATTTGCCCCCAACCAAAGTCTTTGATTACAATTCAACTCTTTTAGGGTTTCGATTTGGTACTCTACAGCAGTCCATTGCCTTTTTGTCTTTTAGGCCTCGTTTGGTTGCCAAGATAAGATTAAATAATCTAATAAAACCCAATTATATTATTGGATCCTATAGAAAACATGCCTAGAAAGCAAGATAGAGCACGATGACATAATATTTGCGGGTCGACCCGACAAGTAGTCCAAGTATTTAGTTAATCATGCCTAATCTCCCCAACCAAACGAGGCCTAAATATAGAATGTGATAGGTAATTTTATGGACGTTACCACATAGCTATGCTTATCGATCCATTAGGTTGTCCAAAAACTATACAGTGTTCTGCAGACGAAAATGAAACCGATTACGTTTTTTTGGTCAGAATTTTTGAACTGTGTCGAGATAGTGTGATGAATTGTTTTCCAATAGTTCATTAAGGTAGAGTGCTCAATTAACCAAACCAGATGAAATAGTCGAAGTTGTTCGACTAAAAAGTTAATAGTATAGCGTTTTTTTGTGGTTAGTTGCATTGACGCTGTGATTGAAGCGACAAATATTCTAAAAATCTTGAGCTTGTCGATTATTGCTTTCTAGATTACTTAAATATTTAATGGGTTGCATGTAAGTGAAATATTTTGCTTGCTACATTGATATAAAGGGTCGTATGTTTCGATTTGAGCCTCCACCTTAGAATTGTTTCAAATGTGTCGAGCAGTACATAGCATGTAAATATGATCTATTCAAACAAATTCGTATGTATGTATACACGCACACACACACGCGCGCACACACACACACACACGCACACACACACACACCACATGCTAATACTATGATATTGCCGTCAAAAGTATCTGAACTGCACACATTATCAAACTCCAAAGAAATTCTTGGCTGGCATCTTATTACGTTATTCTCGATTCTTGAATTTGAATCTGACCGACCAATTCTTGATTGAATTAGATCGATAAGTTGCTCTCAACCTTTCACAAATGGGAACGAATGCCTTCAGATAGTGGAGAGCAACTACGCCTCACTAAGGAGCTTCATGTTGGATGTGACAGCATTCAATGGCAGGTACGACTTTATATTTAAAACTTTCACGTGGTATGGTCAATAAATTCTCATTTAATATTAGATGGTTTAATATTTAAGGTAGTATAATGGTTAAAACAGTGACTATATTTGTTGTAATAACAACAGCTGGCATAAATGTCTCGATTACTTTCAGAATTTTTTTGACAAGTAATATGTTTCTCTTATATCATCGCTGAAAAATTGATTTCCTGATAGGAAGGTAGATGAATTGGACAAGGCGATTGCCGTTGCATCTAAGGATCCCGCTTTGTACGGAATTAATGAAGTCGAGCTTGATAAACGAAGAAGATGGACTAGCAATGCTCGTGAACAGGTATCCGCTTTTATACAGTGATGATATATTGGTCTCTAATTGCTCCTATTTGATTATTTTCGCGTTCTTATAATTATTAAGTATAGATTGGTTTTTGTTCTTTAGTTGAACGATGTTCGAATAAACTCGGGTGTCTGTTTTCATCGATAGGTTAAAAACGTGAAGAAATTAGTAGTAAATGGGAAGGAGTTGAATGGCACAAGCACTTCTAATTTCAACGAAAGGAATCGCGAACTTTCGAGACTGCCAAATTCTCATCAACCAGATAAATCGAATTATTACGGTGGTCGGGATAATGATGATTTTGTATCCTCTGAATCTGACAGGCAGATGCTTTTGATGAGGTGATTTTTTTATTTTTTTATTATTTTAAATTTTTTTGTACTCTCTATATATAAAATTTCCGATGGTTTTTTTTTGGGACGCTTAATTCTTTAATCAGTCCAACTCAATAAAATCAACCCAATATATGTAATTCAAAACCAAGTTGAATATAAGTAATTGAAATCTAACTAAATTATATTATGTATCGATAATTCTTTTTTCACGGCAATCTCTATAAAAAGATATACGAAGGGCCACATTTTTTTTTCCTTATAAGAATTCTCCGATGCAGGCAACAGGACGAAGAACTGGACGAACTCACTGCCAGTGTGCAAGTAATCGGAGGTGTTGGGCGCACAATACACGAGGAACTTCTTGCTCAGGTAAATATTTCCGAACACAATTGATTAGTAATAAATTTGTGAACATTTCTTAACCTTCGTTTTCTACGGAGGGAATTATGCAATCTGAATTGTTATATACCAGGAGAAAATTATGGACGAACTAGGCATGGAGATGGACAGCACATCAAATCGTCTTGATTTTGTTCAGGTAATTTTTTATTTTATTTATTTATTTTCTTTTAGTTTCATGAGTGTGTTGGTTCCGTCTAATGCTTAAAAAGTCGATTCCGTAATTTAGAAATTTAAGTTAATCGTCTTTGATGGTATTTGATTTTTATTCTGCAGAAAAAGGTTGGTATGATTATGAAGAAGGCTGGTGCCAAGGGCCAATTGATGATGATCTTGTTCTTACTACTTTTGTTTATTATTCTATTTGTGCTCGTCTTCCTCACTTAGGAGAGAGGGTAAAACCGTAAAAAGGGTTAGAAAACGGCAAATCGAACCTACGCGTACCGGAGTTTTCGCAATGCGAATGAAAAGAAAAAATGGAACTCATTTATCTTTCGTGGTAAATATATTGCTTGTGGAATTAAGAGTTCTTGCATTGTGATTGGATCTTTGATTTTACCTCAAATAAGCATTATGTTCAATGTCTTAACACTCATTTTGTCTGCTGCTTTTGTTAGCCTGCATATTTCACTCGGACAGAAATATTCCGTACTAGGGGTGAAAGTTGGAACGGAAATCCTAATTTCTGCCGGTTCCAATCCAAAAGGTTCCAATTTGGAACAGCTTTTTTCATTCGGAATTCCGAACGTCTCTGATTTTTTTTGATTTTCAATTTTCGATCCGATTTAATTTCCAAAATTAGTTCCGAAGAATTCTGATGTTTTTCGAAAAATATACCTATAAATAATATATATTATATAATAATTGTTTTAATTTTGTTGTTTGTATTCTAAAACAACAATTTATGATTTAAGTTTTATTTTAGGATTTTGACATTTTGAATTGTTGTTAGAAGTTTTATTGAATATTATGATGTGGTTTATTTTATTTTTTTATTGTTTTTACTTGAAATTTAGTTGTTAGTAGTTTTGCTTTTATCGACTTGGATGTTCTTATTTTTGGAAGTTTATGAAATTTTTAGAAAATTTACGTTAAGTTTTGAAATTTTAAAACTTGTGTGATTTCCAAAAAAATTATGGAATTCCGAAATTTCGAGCCTTTTAAAATTGGAATGAATTTTTAAATCCCAAAAATATTGGAATTATAATTGATTTTAGGGTAAATTACACCCACACCCTTGAGGTATGCTTAAATAATTGTAAGGTCCCTGTGGTATCGATAATTATACTTAGCCCCCTGAAACGTAGTCAGAAACTCTAATGGGATAATGAATTGGATACGTTATTCCGATAGGGTTCTAACGGACTATTGGTTTCAGAAAGTGGTGGAGACAACAAAAAGCTATGGGGTGACATGGCTCCCCAAACAATCCCCGAACATTTCTTAAATCACCCATAGCTCTATGTGGATTTCACCACCTAGCCAAACGAAGGAAAGTAATCCAGTATTCAAACCTAGTATTTTATCTTCACCTGGACAACAAATTATTTTATCATATATTTTTTTATATATGACCAAAAACAATTGAATTGTAAATGGTTTTTTGCTGGTAAAAATAGTACGATAAATTAACAAAAAAACAAATGCAATAAACCCTACAAACCAAATATAATTAAAGAGAGTGGTGACCACACAGCACAGCAGTAGGTACAACGCTTCATTTCTTTGATATATATATATATATATATATATATATATATATATATATATATATATATATATATATATATATACATATATATATATATATATATATATATATATATATATATATATATATATAAACAAATTACATTCCCACTTCACATAATTTGTCTGTTATTTTTCCTTTTCTGGAACTGATTCATTTATTAGGAAATAAATGAATCACTAAACCATGCAGGAACTCATTGATTTAGTGTGTGTGTGTGTGTGTTTTTGTGATTAATGGTTAGGCATAAATGTAAGAATCAAAGAAATAAACATTTTTAATGCTGTCTAATTTGAGAAATTGGTCTGCCACATTTTGAGCTGGTATGCAACAATTTTATTCTTGGCCAGCTGTTGATGATTATGGCTTTAATTAAGGCGGGACATATATCAATAATTCATTTAAGGGTAGTTTAATTATGGAATCCTCATTACAAAAATATATACAACTAACTATGAATATTTAATTCGTTGAGCGTTTTGTTTGGTTTTCAAGATATTATTTGTCATGATATTATAGTATTCGTTGAGAAAAATCTGAGCTCTCGTTTTATTGCTTCAATTTAGAGAAACATGCCTTTTAATCGAGGTAATTTTTTTCGATTAAAATATTTCTACTCTTTTTTTTTTTTTTTCCCTCCGGAAGGGAAACTCATCCAGTAAGATTAAAGTGTGTTCTTCTAAGTAAAAAGAAGATCACGGGAGTGGGGCTTACAAGATCTCGGGAGGAGGTCACTCCGTCGATGGAAGAGATTCAGCGTTGAAGGGTATTGTTCAGTTGTGCAGAATGGTGGACATATTGCAAATTGAAGATCACAATTTCGAGTATTTACAAGAATTGCGTCAACAAACGTGGAGTCTACAATTTTAACACGTAAAACTGAAAATTGGTAAACTCTTGTTTGTAGCCGTCACCCATAGATTATGATACGTTTGTATCTGAACCATGTTAAAATCTGTGTCCCATAGTTTTTATAAATTGTTGAAACACTTAATTGACCAAGTAACCAAAAAATGAATCTCATAAATATATAATATTTGCAGAAAATAAAAATAACATGGAGTACTACTATATTTGATAAAATTTTAGCAATACTGAATTCATATCTAGAAAAACGTAATATTTTTTTTATATTTCTTATAGTATGAAAAATCGAATAAAATTAATGCAAAATCTGATCTACCGAATTTTGTTGCATTCGAAAAAAAAAAATGATATGTGTAGCTACCGCCTAACGCTACTAATGCTCTGGTCCCTCGCAACCTCCCAAACCACACGTTCACGAATTTATTACTTATTACAACCATTTTAAATTAGAGAAATACCTTTTTTTCACCCCTCAAGTTTACTTCTATTCCGTATTTGGTCCCATTTATTCATAAAAAAATAGATTTAGTCCCCCATGTTTCAACAGTTTAGCAATGTTAGTCATTTCTGTCAACTTACCGTTGTTCTGTTAGTATCTATGTAGCACGAACACGGAAACGACGATACGAGAAACAGACACGGGGAGACGGCATGTCCCAAAAATGAGGAATCGAAAATTTGGGGGAAACGTGTAAATATTAAAAGTATAGATGTACATTTATAAATATGTTAACATATATAAGTTTTTTTTTTTGGGAAAATTACAGTTTATGTCCCTAAACTTTACCACTAAAACGATTTTTGTCCTCAAACATTTCAATCCACGAAATATGTCCTCCAACTTGCCACTTTTGATCACTTTATGTTCTGCCGTTAACGTCGGCAGCTAACTTCGACGGAAATAGCACGCGTGGCTCACGTGACGTCTATATGGCTGTTAAATGTGACGTGGAATAATATATTGAATATTAAATGTTGATGTGGCACAAGAATATACTAATTTCCTTTAACTCACTCTCCCAAATCCCAAATCCCACGTTTCATTCCCATTCCCAAATTTTCAATCCAATCTGCATTCTTGTTCGAACCCATACTAAAATCGAAGTGATAAACCCATAAAAAATCCAAACATTCTCACATTTGAAGAGTTTTTTCCTTCTCAAAGAACAGCAGATTCACGTGCAAACACATGCCTGCAATCGAGAGGAAGAAGGTAAACGCGACTCCTCTTCTGGTTATGAAAAATATTTTAGAGGAAGCTTTAATTCTTATCCCAACTCCGTCTCTAGAATGTTGGGTTCGTGTGATTCTTCGCCTGCTGATGCTTTCGCCCCTTGTGGTCTCGATGAAGCGAGCACAAGGATGGTGAAAATGGCACAAATTCTACCCAACTCAGCAGTTCCAGATGCTGCCCAGAAGGTGTTCGATAAAATGTCTGAACCAATTACGGAAAAAAAAAAACATGCAGCACCTGTCAAAACTGCAGATAATTCTTTTTTTCGCCAAGAATAGAGTGCCCAAGAACGGAGTCCAGCTCCCCGACTTCCCCAATGAAGTGGAAGAAGACATGATATTTCAGCCCGAAGTTGAAAGTGAAATCGAGGAAACATTCGGCATTGTTTATTGGGCTATTTGCTGGTAAAACACCACGAAAAATGGCCATGGGTTCACAGACGATTCTGCTATTTTCAAATTTCACCTCAATTGAAGGATTCGAAATGGGGTTTTAGGGATTGGATTTACGGATTCATTGGGGATATGGAGAATTAGGGATTTTAGAGTAGAAATAGGGGAGGAGAATGACGTGTCGCTCCACATCACGTTTCGTCGACCAAGTAGGCACTAGGTGTTGTACAACTCGACATTTAACGGCCACATAGACGTCACGTGAGCCACGCGTGCTATTTCCATCGAAGTTAGCTGCCGACGTTAACGGCATAACATAAAGTGATCAAACGTGGCAAGTTTGAGGACATATTTCGTGGATTGAAATGTTTGAGGACATAAATTGTTTTAGTGGTAAAGTTTAGGGACATAAACTGTAATTTTCCCAGTTTTTTTTATTTATATGTAATTACTTTCTTTTATATATTTCGAAACAGATTTATTTGAAATAAATAATATTATCAACTATCAATTTGCGATTGATCATTAAATTATAAGGAAGCACCAAAAATATTTGGAAATTTGATCAGAAATTACAAAATGGCCCATAACATGTCCCGGCTGGTGTCCTCGAGTGTCGGACATGTGAAACATTAAAAAATTGAAGTTTTCGTGTTACAGAGGTTAGCAATGAATGAAACATTAACGAAAATGACTAAAAGTGTTCAATTTTTTTTAAATACGAGGGACTAATCTGTTTTTTGTTATCAAGAAAGACCAAAAAAGAAACCGAGTTAAACTTAAGGGACTAAAAATATTTTTCCCATTTTAAATATTTATATTATATTAGAAAAATATGCGGTGGATATGTTTGCATATTGTGCTTTTCAAAAATCCGTTTATTTCTGGTTTTGACAAAAAAAAAAAAAAAAAAAAAAAAAAAAAAACAGCCGGCCTGTATATATAATATCTGATCATCGCTTTCTACCTTCTTTAATTTATTTATTTCCTTTTTCTCGGTAGTGTTGTTTTCTCTCGTCACCCATATTTAATTTATTTATATGCATGTGACGCACTTCACCTACATATTTCTTCATTGCCATCTCCGTCACCCCCCATCCCACCCCCACCCCCACCCCCACCCCCACCCCTACCCCCATACTCCGATATGATCTCTATATCTCTATATCTATATCTATACCCCCCACTATTTTATTTCAATGGCCTTTATTATTATAAGAGTTGTTTGATGCATTTTGTTTCTCCATTACTGCTATAATTTTACGATCAAACACTACTCTTTTTCTTCACCGATCATACATACATATATATACATACATACATACATACATACATACATACATACATATATATACACAAAAACACACACATATATATATAGGGATGGGAGTTTTGAAGGCAGAAGGAGTGGTTTACAGGCCCGTTGATGAAGTTGATCTCGGGCCCGAAAGTGACGAGTTCTATCTCCACCCCGAAGTCAAAGGTTTTGACTTTCTTATTTTCATTTTCCGTTTTCACCTTTTTTTTTTTTTTTTTTTAATTAATTTCTTTTCTTCACCCTGGAAAGTGGAAAGAACAAAATATCCATTAAATTATAAATTTCAGAAATTACAGATTCGCCCAAAAATAATTCTGCGCGAACAAATTCAGTGCCTTCTCTCTCCATTTCTTCTTCTTTTTTTTGGTTCCTTTGTGGGATTTTGTTTTCAATTTGTTTCATTTGGTTGAGTATTTTATTTTATTTTATTTTATTTTATGTGAGGGTAATTTTGTCATTTCATTTAAGTCAACCGCGAAAAACAGAATAAGGGGCAGTGTGCTTCGTAAAACATAACATAGGGGTTTTCTTGCTAATTCTTTTAACATGAGGACTTTTTCAGCAATTCAAAATTATACATCGGTGTTTTTTGTAGTTAACTCATTTGTTTGGCTATAATAATAATATATGTATATGTAGCGTTGACATGCAATGCCATACACTGTGTGTGTGTAATAATATTATTTCATTTAATTTCTGTTTTTTTAATTTGATTAATTAATTAATTAATTATATTTATATTATAGCTCCTCGTATGGCTGGACTTGTGGTGAAAATATTTGCTTGGTGTTTGGAGTTGCCCATTCTTGGAGGCATATTGCTCTACTTCTTGAAGAGGAACAATTTAATCCACATGGTATTTTTTATTTAATTTCTTATTAATTAATTAGTACCTATATATATAATAATTGCATTTTTTTCAAAAAAAAAAAAAACCCTTTAATTACAATTTAGTTATAAATTAATTTTTTTTATTCATCTGAGTCCTTCTCATTTGGTTATGAGAATAGGTGAATTTGTTGCCTTAAAAGAGTAAAAAAAAAACATTAAATTTTGCAGTTGAAGATTCTCTATCAGATGGTTGAATTATTTGTCTAATATGGACCACATGACATTTAAATGAGGATGGATATTAATTATTTTATAAATTAATTAAATATACTCTTCCATATTTATATATATACAGTTGTACATATATATATATTAAACGGACGTAACGAAAATGTAGTTTGCCGTTGGACGTCCCACGTTGTTGCTAGGCCGTCGTAGTCTCCTTCAATTTCTTACAGTTGGCTGTTATATATTCATATTGCTGCTATATATAAGCTATTGATCCTCGAAAATAAGCAACGTCGAAAAGTTTTCTTAATTAAATTGCTATAATTAGGTACGAAAGTAGGTTTGGTTGAAATTTTTAATCAATTAGTTATGTTGTATTCGACGCTGGCTACTGCGAATTAAGCTACAACTTTATTACAATGATCTACTTTAATTAATTTCAAAAAAAAAAGAATTAGAGAAAAATCGGATTGAAGTTTTATCAGAGAATTAAACGGCTTAATTTTGCAGCTCGTCTCATTTGCCGATATACAAGAACCACCTCTTTTTGTTCCGTCTCACCCCTACGAAGGTAGTGTATCGTTTTTTTTTTTTTTTTTTTTTTTTTTATCAACAAATTAAATAAAAAGAAATTCAAGCATAATTAATTATTTTTTGTAACAGGAATTGTCGAAAAAGAAGTAAAATGTATCGACTCTGATTTATCCCCACCGCAAAAAGTGCAACATGCTTTCGATTGTATTGAATCGTCACTAGAAAATGTACCGAAGAATATTCCGCCACTTAACTTTCGTAGATGGACTATTTTGGACTACGCAAAAGCTTATACTTATCGAGAAACAACTCCTACGATGGTACTTTAGTCGAATTCTTCGTTCATTTTATTTATTTTAAATGTATATATACAATTTTAATGAAAAAAATCACGTTTCTTGAATATATAGGTGGCGCGTCGATTTATAGCTTGTGTTCAAGATTCATCAAGTCCGAAGATGAAAATGTCGTTTTTTATCAACTACAATGTGGAAGATATTCTAACTCAGGCTGCAGAATCGACTCTTCGTTATGAACGAGGTGCGTAGTTGAATTTTTCTAATTTATTTATTTATTTATTTATTACGTTGTCCTGTTTTTAAATTACGAGTGCATGTTTATTTCGATAGGAGAACCGATATCAGTCTTGGATGGAGTGCCGGTAGCTGTTAAAGATGAGATTGATTGTATGCCGTATCCAACTACAGGTTTTACGCCGTTTTTTAAAAGTTATAATTCAGTTTAAATTTCTTGCATGCAAAATTAACCGGCTCGTAATCGACTAATCGTGTATTAATTCGACTTATTTATCTAGGAGGTACAAAGTGGATGCACAAAGTGAGACAATGTAATAAAGACGCGTGTTGCGTTAATCGCCTCCGTTCATGCGGTGCCATAATAGTCGGAAAAACAAACATGCACGAGCTCGGAGCAGGAATTAGTGGCATAAATCCTCATTATGGGTAATTAATCATATTGTTTTATTTATTTATTTTTCTAGAATTTTATTTTTTCATAACTTTAATTATTTTAATTATAAATAGTGCCGCTAGAAATCCATACGATAAAAACAAGATTACCGGAGGATCTTCGAGTGGATCTGCTGCTGTGGTAGCTGCCGGATTATGCCCTGTTGCACTCGGTGTTGATGGAGGAGGTACAATTTTTTATTGCATTTTTCAATTTTAATTTTTTATTTATTTATAGAAATGGTTCGATTTTCAATAATATTTCATCGAAATAACTTTCATTGTTTTTTTTTTCTGGTTGATTTCATGTATTGGTTAGGATCTGTTAGACTTCCAGCAGCTCTTTGTGGGGTCGTCGGCTTCAAACCAACTTTTGCACGTGTGCCTCTCGACGGGTGTGCATCGATTTTTCTGCATCTATTTAAATTAAATACAACATTAAAAGAATAGTATTTTTTGAACTATATTGATTTTGATCCGACGTATTTTTTTTCTTCGTTTTATTTGTAGAGTTCTTCCCATAAACTATACAGTTGGGATGATTGGAATTCTTGCAGCAACGGTCGAGGATTCGCTCATTGCGTAAGTTTTCTTGATTGGCTTATTAATTTAATTTTTTTTAGTTAATTACAACTCTTGTACATATACATACATATATTCTTGAAATTTATTTAACTAACCATAGTTGGAATTTTTAACCAGTTATGCAGCTATGGCTGGAAACCTTGTTCCATCTGATCACTCTAGCATTACAGTGGTATCAATTAATTAAACCACCATATGTATATATTCTATAGTCTTCATTCGAAATCGACGAAACTTATTATCTAATTATAATATAATTTTGTTGCAAAAAATTAAATTAAAAAAAGCCGAAAATCGATCTGCCCATGCTGAAATCTGCAAACTATACGTCTTCCGACATGAAAATAGCGAAATATGGAAAGGTTCGTGGTCCATTCTCGTCGTGCATTTTCTTTCTCTCCATTTATTTTTAATATAAAAAAATCGTGATTATTTTTTGCGTCTCTCTGTTTTGCTGGATCAGTGGTTCGATGACTGTAGCGATGACATCAGAAACTGCTGTTCCAACGCTGTCGCCGAACTATCTAACAAATACGGTTGGAAGGTAATTACAAAATTCAAAAGATTTCGATTTTTGAATATTTTCGCTATGTATCTAAATTTTCGATTGCACTTTTTTTTTTTTTTTTTTGTAAAGACTGTAGATGTGACGATACCGGAAATCGAAGTCATGCGCTTATCGCATTATCTAACAATCGGATCGGAATGCAGCCAATCAATTGCCACCTACCTAGACAAGTATCATCCCATAATTTATTTTCTTCTTTTTTTTTTGTCCATATAACTAAACGAAGATTTAATTAATTTAGACGTCGATCGATATATCATCGTAATTAAAATAATATTTATAAAATACTGGAACAGGAATAAGGAAGAGCTCGGATGGGACGTCCGAGTAGGTCTTTCCGTATACGGTTCTTTCCACAGCCACGAGTATCTCAATGCACAGAAAATCAGGTTAATTAACATGCATATGTATATATATATATATATAAAATAAGAAAAAATATTTATACATAAGTTTTTTCGTTTGCAGGAACCGTCAACTTCGATTCCACCAGAAGATATTTTCTATTGCAGATGTCATTGTTACTCCAACCGTCGGGTACGAACAATATTCTCTTCAAATAATTTAATTAATTAAAGGGCTCTTTATTATATATATATGCATAGCAAACAAAGTTTCAACTAAATTTTTCGATATTAACTAATTACCTTAAAAAAAATTGTTTTGAACAGTGTCACTGCATACACGATAGGGGACGATTCACTAAAAACCGGTGAACTAGACTACGTAAACGGAGGTAAACTATACTTATATTATATGTAACAAAATCCAATTACGCAGTTGATTATACGATGCGTTTTTTTTAGTGAAGGAATTAACTAATTGTTTTTGTACGATATTTTCAGCTGCGTTAGTACGATTTCAGATAGCTGGAAATTTTCTGGGATTGCCTGCAGTAACTATTCCTGTATGATGGTCACAATTAAGTTTTAATTATTTTTATTTATAGTTTTCGACTTGTAAGATTATCGACCGTTAAATATATATATATTTTTGGCAGATCGGATACAATAAGTCCGGCTTGCCTATCGGCCTCCAGTTCATCGGGAAGCCATGGTCTGAATCAATGCTGATTTACATTGCATCAGCCATGCAAGTAAGTTTTCATTACATTATATATATATATATATATATATATATATATATATATATATATATATATATATATATATTTTTTTTTTAATTTATTGATTTTATTTTCAGGCACTATGTATAACAGAGTGCAAGAAGCCAGAGGTGTTCTATGACTTGCTTGCTAAGGAGTAAAATTAATGTTGATAATTAGTCCTTCAACTGTGAATAAGAATTCTAATTCTGCTGCATTTTGGCATTTTAGTTTTTTAAGTGAATTGATTAATAATAATTTTGAACTCGATTTCTTGCATCAAATCCTTCAGCAGATGTTCAATAATACATATTTATAGAATTGAAAAGGAAAGATGCCTTTAAAAAAAAAAAAAAAAAAAAAAAATCAGTATTTGTATATTTTTAACACCTATAATTTACTATATTTCTAGGGGTTGTCTAGGGTCGTACTTCTCGGACCGTAATCACCCAATAAGAATGAGTCACGTAGGGTTAGTACGTACCCAGTAAAAAATATACGATACCTGCCCTATAATTAAAATTACATAAAAACCCCTAATACTAAAACTTAATTATAAACTAATAATTAATAACTAAAAATAATTACATGCAATGATGATCGTAAAATAATAACATAAATATTGTCGATTAACTTCTTCGTCAATGTTTCTGCGTTTATCCCTGTAAACCTTTCTTCCAACAAAATGATTGATGATCAATATGATGATAAACACATGATTTTTATAATTTATTTAAATTTCTATTAATGACTTTTTATAGTATTACATTGAGGGCAACAACTAGACGATTTTGTCAATCCTAATGTCCTTTTTTTTTTTTAATATCACTCACCATATTTCTCGATAAATTTCTTGGTTGTCTTTGCTATTAAAAAAAATCGAGAGGGGCAACGAAAACACGAAGAAACCCTAGATTCATTTTAATCTGATGACAGATTCTATAACAAGGTTAAAGAAGGTTAGCTAAGGAGAAAAAAATATCTAGATTTGCAGAAAGTTTGATTTTGATTTTGGAGAAAGACATTTGGGAACTTTTGATTTTATTCAACGTGTAATTTTGTTGATTATGATTATTATAATATTATTTTAATAGAGATTTTAATTAATTTGTTTTAACCATATTTTTTAATTTAGTGATTTGAGAATATACATGATTAATTAAGTAATTTATATGAAGTGATAGGTCGTACTAGGATCGTACACAAAATCAATGGATAAGATTAAAATTTAATTATTTTAAACGCACCAGATTAAATATTTTATGGTCCGAGAAGTACACCCTCTCGGACCCTAGACAACCCCATATTTCTAATATAACAAATATATAAAGTTAATAAGTTATATTAAGATTGTCAATAAATATACATAGTTTATACCAAAAATAATATATTAAATACTAAAATACCATTATCATTAATTAATTTTTAATTAATTTAATTAAGAGCGATGTTTATAAGAGCAAAATTATCTTATTGAAACATTAAAATAACAAATAATTTGGTAAAAAAGCCAGCCCAGAGTGAGTACACACATTATAAAATTATTAATTCAGTCATCAGGTGTAAAAACTAAAAACAAAATTAACAACATTATGAAAAAACAAAGGTCCTACCGGGAGTCGAACCCAGGTCGCTGGATTCAAAGTCCAGAGTGCTAACCACTACACCATAGAACCTCTTTGGTTACACTTTGGTCGTGTTAAATATTGTCTAATGCCAATATTTGTAAACATACAGTTCTGAACAGAAATACGAAAAACTGCTTCATTTTTTTTTTTGGCATTTAGTAGTAATTTACAAAAACCATTCAAGTTTAATTTGCTAAAAGTTACTCGAGCATTTTCATTTTAGACTGAAAATATGTAATCCTCCGTGCTCAAAAAAACGTTTGCTCCCGAAAATGGCTTATTGAAACCACGCTTACTTTCCATGGAACTGTGCATCCATTGGCAATTGATTCTCCCTTGCTTAATTTGCGTCTATTATATCGAATTGATTTCACCTTGCTTAATTTTACGTCCAAACTATGTATGCTTCTGAAAAAAAATAATTGGCCAGTGTGAGGCAGCGTGAGCGATATGAGTCGTTGGATTCGAGGGAGAAGATTCATCGGGCTCGCCTATCGCGGCTCTTGTTGTACTTTTGCCCTTCTTTGATATGAATTTTTTTTTTTCAAATCCCGCCATAGTTAGAACCTTCAACAAACACTAGCCAAATATTTTCGTTTGTTTGGTTTTGGGACCTGTTTGCTTGTTCTTCGTCTGCTATTTGAAGAAACCGTTTGCTATTCTTGAGCCCTTTGTGTTTGCGGTTCAACTTCTACGGATTGCAATTTCTATTTCACCCAATGTTTCAAATTACACATTTGAGTCTCGCTAAGCAACGTTCCTATAAATAAAATTTTCCACCCTGAACTACATATGATTTTTTCGATTTATTTTTATTCTCATCAAAACCAATTTATTTCTCTGGCAGTGTTTGTAAATAGATGATGCTGATTTTTTGTTTTTCCTGTTTGTTGTTTGCATTTGATGAAGTCATAAGTAGTTTGTTGTTTGCAATTCAGTAATACAAATTATAATTTTGAATTTGCTATTAGCATTTCATGAAGTTATAGGCGGTGACGCGGCAACAATGGTTTTTTTATAGTTTGAATTTGTACAATAAATAGTATATTTTTCTTTTCTGAAATGTTAAATGTCGTTTCAATTTTACTAATGTCGTTTTGACTTCGAACCTGATTTTGACATATTTCTATTTTGATTTTGGCAAAATTCGAAACACGATAACTGTATTCCTTTGGGTTAGCTTTCTAATACAACTTAAATCCGCTAGCTAGATTGGATGCCGTGTGACAAAGTTATGCATGAATGAGTTACATTTTGAATTTTAGATAACTCAGTACATCAAAGTTGTGGACAGTATCCATTGATTCATGTATATCTTTCCCGTCCGACATCCAATTTCGGTGATTCAAGTTGGATTAGAAAACTAACTCAGAATACTACAAATTCTATTTTTCGGGTTTTGCAAAATTTGGAATTAAAAATGATCAAAATCAAGTTTGAAGTCGTAACGGTATTATTAAGTTAAAATTAATTTTATTTTCAAGTTAAAATTTAGAAGAGAGAAGTTTGAAGAAATTTAATTTAGTAGAGATTTTGAGGATTCAATCTGACTTAATTATGGTATTTTACTACAATAATTATAATTAATTTATTGGAATATAAAATTTTCGAGTTGAATCTATTCACATAAATTAAAATTAATAATGTAGATGTGTATAGCATGTTCCACTCATAAAAGTCAGATTTATTACAAAACATGTTATTTCAATTCCCCAGGTAACAAACTAATTTTCTAATGTAGTGTCTATACTAGTTTTTATTCTATTGAATTCATCAAACATTTATGGAGTATTATTTTATTATTATTTATTATTATAAAACAAAGGGCAAATTACGGCCACCCCTGATGTATGATTAAATTATGAAAAAACCCCTTTTGTTTAGGTAATTACAACCACTCCCCTCCTTTTAAATATTTTTACGTAAAATTTATGTAATTCAGTTATTTACCGGACCAAATAATATATTTTGTTCGATAAACGGTATGAAATGTTGGCGTACCGAAATTTTGGTCCGTTTTTACCGAATTAACAACCCTAAATTTACCTCAGGAGGGGTCTTTTCATAAGATAAATACATAGTTGAGGGGGATGGCTGTAATTACCCAAACATGAGGGGGGTTTTCGTAATTTGACCATAGCTCAGGGGTGGCCGTAATTTGCCCTAAAACAAATACTCTATCGAATTATCTGAAATTGCTTCTGTGGGTACGTTTTAATTTCAAAAGAACTCTTCAATTCTCATTTTCAGTTTGAACAAAAAGTCAAGAAGAGGAGATTAAAGGGTTAGGGCATCCCCAAATATTCGAGCCCTAACCCCTCTCTCTATTGATTCAATAAAAAAATTTCTCCAATTCTCGAAAATGGTGAAATCCAGGTTCCCTCCAGCATAAAATTACGCATTAATTTTATGCGAATTGCAATAAATTAAAAGAAAATAAAAATGAATGGTTCTGTAGTCCCGCCGGCTCCGAGACGCAACAGTATGGCCCAAAAGCGCAATCCCTCCGCCGTGAAGAAGTCACCGGCGCCGCTTTCTGAGAACGGCTCCGCTGCTAATGGCACCAACGCCAAGCCATCCTCGCCTTCTAACTCGTAAGCTCCCCCCCCACCCCCAAGCCCCAAGAAATTTCTCTGTGCCTATTTGTGCATGTGTTGTTTTTTCATATGTATTTGTGTATATGTGCGCGTGTGTGTGGTACTGGTACACGTATTTATATGTATTTAGTTTCTAATTTGGGAAATAAAAGTTGCTGCTTGAAGGTTAAAGTTGAAATCTTTGGAAAGGATACGGTTTGAATGGTTGATATGTATTAGTAGGAATGAATTGGTCTAGGCCCGTATATTTGTGTCAGCTGACGTCAACTCTTTGGGTGTTTGCTGCATGCAGCACACAACGTTGTTGTTAGGGGTGCCGAGAATTTGACTCGGCTAAGATCATCGAACTCTCATTTCAGACTGAGAGCAAATAGTTAATTGGAAAAAAAAACTAGACATCAGCTAAAGAAAGGTAGCGCTTTTGAAGTTAATCCATCTAGTTAGGCATTTTTGAGGATAAATTCAGCTAATGAGCCCTTTAAGCTAGGCCCATCACAAGCCCCCACTCTCGAGAGTAGTTGATCGGTATTTGTAGATTCATCGTGGAGATGACCAAATTACTCTGTACTGAATGTGGATCACGCACGCTATTTTATATTGGTGCAAATTGCATGAAATTGTTGGGGGGATAGGAATATTTTTCTTTAAATAGTATTCAATGCTTTCATGCTCGTAAGTCTTCGTGTGAGTGTTCGAGGTGTTTTGATTACGTTGTCTCTGCATGTCTCTAGTATATGGCATTATGGACTTCACGAACATTTGATTGAGCTTTTATGTGATTTATTTGACATCATCTATGCTGATCGCAATATCTATGTTGTCCAAAGATTACTTGATGTGTTCATGCATATCTGCTTTTATATGTGTTACCTCTATCTCTTAATTATATTTCATTTGCCTATTTAGTCATCTAGTATATCAAAGTACAAAGATTACGGTACAATTATTCAGTTGTTGCCTATTTTACCTCTATGCTCCGACGAACTCAAACATAATTGGTTGTAAAATTGATGATATTTTATGGTTTGAGATCAATTATTTAATTTTGTATATCCACAGGGTTGATTACAAGTACCATCCCTGAGGGTTGGCCTATTTACCAATAAAATATCTTCACAATAAAGTTTAAAAAACGACCATTTAGATTTCTAGGTGGTAAAAATGCAAAATTTCCGATGTGGTACTTTATACAACCTAATGGATTTTAATACTTATGGTTTTTGAAATCTTTGTAGTTAAGTGGGATTTTGTGTAATTAGGTCCAACCTAAGGGATGGTATTTGTCACTAAGGTATTTTTTTTTTTCGATTTTTATTAATTTGTTATATTTTATCTATTCTTTTTCCTGAAAATTCTCACTTTTAATATATTATAGTTTTGTTATCTAATTATATATAAAATTTACTATTTGACTTTATATTTTAACAATGGTAAAAAATAATCGATATATATCTACTTTAAAGAAAATATATGTTATATTCGAATTTAGATGTATATCTGCTATGTTATATCTTAAATTAAGAAAAGTATAAACATTAATTAATAAAATGGTAATTATACTGATACATTATACCTAGCCTATATAGCGAATATAAAATCAGACAACAACCAGACCCCTGAGTTTTATGAAATGTTATAAATAATTTCAATAGCATTCTTGTAATTCGGCCAAACCTAAGGGATTATATTTGTAATTAACACATATCTACATGTAGAAATCTCGCTGGAGGGAGGACTGTGAAGAAACTCCGTTTATCTAAGGCACTTACGATTCCTGAGGGCACCACTGTGTCGGATGCGTGTAGGAGGATGGCATCCAGACGTGTGGATGCCGTTCTGCTAACTGATGCCAATGCCTTGCTTTCGGGAATTGTCACTGACAAGGTACGTATTGACGAGTGTCGTGTATGTAGTATTATTTTGTTGGCTTTGTTTTTTTTTTTTTTTTGCCTTTTGTTTTTCGTGTGTTTTCTTAAGTGGAAACAAGAAGGAAACAAAAATTTGAAGGTAGTTTTGCCTCAAAATCTAATCAGATTTACTTATACTGTCATGAAATCGACTTGCTTCCCTTTAAGTTAGCGAGGTCTATGTGCAGAATTTTATTTTTGAAGTTTTTTATGCTTGAAGCTACTGATTTTTTTTGTCTACAGGACATAGCAACGAGGGTTATAGCAGAGGAGTTGAGGCCAGAGCAGACAATGGTTTCAAAAGTGATGACACGAAATCCAATTTTTGTGAACGCAGATTCTTTGGCTATTGACGCTCTGCAGAAGATGGTCCAAGGTTCTTTTTTCTATTCCTTTAATGCAGACATCATTTGCATGAAAATTTGTATGATTTGGTAGTGAACTAAACTTATAGTTTCAGTTTGTGCGCGTAGCACATTTGAGAATTGATTTCAAGGTGTAAAAATATGAAGATTGGCCAACTTTAGCTGGTTTTAATTACACTGACGTACGCTGTCTTAGTACCGAGTGGAAACTTTCCTCTTTCAAAGTTACGAACACCTCTCATGAGGTTCTGCTTCATATAAAACAGAATATATTAGATAATTACTATATCACCCTTCATATTTGTTTAAATATCAGTGCTCAATTTATCTATTTTAATAGGGAAATTTCGTCACCTTCCTGTTGTTGAGAATGGTGAAGTTATAGCACTGCTAGATATCACTAAATGCCTTTATGATGCCATATCGAGAATGGAGAAGGCTGCAGAGCAGGGAAGTGCTATTGCAGCGGCGGTTGAAGGTGTTGAACGTCAATTTGGAAGCAATTTCTCTGGTTAGTGACTTCGTTTCCATTTTAATGGTTATTTTCTGTAAATATTGTTTATTTTGTTAGGAAGATCAGTTATATGTGTGTCAAAAATAAAGTATTTTCTGAGTGTTCGAAAATTAATTTTCACTTACATATGACACTTTCTCGCAAATCCTATGTTCATACGAAGGTATTGATTTTTTACCGTCAATAAGGAACATTGGCTTTCAATGTGTATAAATGAATCCCCTAGGCAATTGTAAAGTTATGTCGGACCGATACTTTTAATTCCTGGCATAGGCATGCTATCAACTTGAGTATAAAATTTTGTTAGGGTGAATATGCAAACTTGCCTTTACTGATAATTGTTTAGTAATTTTTTTTTTGTTGACTTGTTTATTAATTTAGTTATCTTTCTAATCTTGATAACGATTTCTTTGTATTTTTTGATTTTATTCTGTATTTCAGCCCCATCAGCATTTATAGAAACACTTAGGGAACGCATATTCAAACCTTCTCTATCCACAATCATTTCTGAAAGTTCTAGGTACGTCAAACTTGATTAGTGTTTTTCTTTCTACGAGCAGATGTCTTTCTTGGCCTTGTTTGTATCACTAAGTTTGTAATAATTTCACGCCTTCAGGGTCGCATTTGTATCACCCTCAGATCCTGTTCATGTTGCTGCTAAAAGAATGCGTGAATTACGAGTCAATTCTGTTCTTATTATGACAGGAAACGACATCCAGGGGATACTCACGTACAGTCTTTTGATACAAAACTAAGCTTCTTTTAATATGTGTTCGAAATTGACTTAACTCATGATTATTTTTTTGGACTTATATTTCAGTTCAAAAGATATACTTATGCGAGTTGTGGCGCAAAACTTCTCTCCTGAGCTGACTCTTGTGGAAAAGGTTCCACAGCTTCGTTTTTAATTGTTCCATTTTTCAGATTATGCTCTATTCTCCTCTTATTGCATCAATTACTTGAGTAACTTAATATACTCTTGAACCCTCATGATGTATATAAACACTTATCGTAGGGCTACTTTTGCACCTTACTACAAGTCAAGTCAATTGACTTAAATAACTGTCGGATACACGATTATTAGAAGCTGTCATTGACTTTGGGATCAAAATTACTGCAGTTCTTTTTTGATTTGAAAATCGCAAATCTACTGAAATGTGTTTCCATAAGTTTCATCTGATAATCACTGTTTGGTTCAAGATGTTTCTGTTCACTTATCATGCTTCCATACAATGTCTTTTTTTTTTTTTTTTTTATCAAGGTAATGACGCCTAACCCTGAATGTGCAACGATAGATACAACTATTCTCGAAGCATTGCATCTAATGCATGATGGGAAATTTTTGCATCTTCCAGTTGTCGACAAAGGTGAATACTAGTTCTATAAATCTTCTTTTTTTTTTTTTTTTTTTTTTTTTTTTTTTTTTTTTGTAATTCTCAAAAATTGAAATACTGGTTTCTTGGCAGAGGGATGTGTAGCTGCCTGTGTAGATGTCTTGCAGATAACTCATGCAGCATTTTCTATGGTAAAATCTCTTTTACTTGGTTAAGATAGATCAAGTACAGCTGCATGTGCACACTATGTTCGTTTTTTTTCTTAATACTTTCTGCTTTATTGATGATGCAATATGATGTACTGTGTGGAAATTGGCTAGTAATTGATGAAAACTTTGCCTGAGAATGTGTTTGCTATACTAAATACTCGTCTCGTTTTCTTACCTGTAACATGAGGAATTGAGCTCTGATAAAATAAGAGGAGTCTTTGAGAAGTGGAACTGAATAACAATCTTGTCAGAAGTGTCCTTTTAAGAGTCAAGGGATACTCGATGCTGCCCTTGTTTTTAAAATGTGGCGATGAACATCTCTATGAAATGGAATTTATGCTTTTTTCTTCACCAGTCTATGTATAACAAATACAGCTAATTTATGCTTCGTTTCTTAGATCATGCCATCTCATTTGAAACTTTCTTCATTTTTCTCATTTCATTTAGTTATTTAAAAAAAAAAAAGGAAGAAAAATCAGAAAACAACTCTTTTCTTCCCCTTCTCCGAAGGACTATTCTACACCTCATTTTCAGAAAATAAGACATTTTTGTCTGGTCAGAGGTTCTTCAGATCTGCAACTTGCATTGTCAATCGTTGATTATTTGCTGATGGAAACAATGTAGAATTACTGAATATGGCAGCGTATTATTTTTCAATGGAAGGAAAAGTAAGTTCATTTAATCTTTCTCTCTAGGTCGAAAGTGGCCCTGGCACTGCTAACGATATGGCAACTACAGTGATGCAAAATTTCTGGGATTCGGCACTTAATTTGGAGGCCCCTGACGATTTTGACACTCGCAGGTTCTTGCTTTGGCTTTTCTTTTAAATTATTCTGTCGATAATTGATAGATGTGTGTCTCGACTAATCTTGCTTGATCCTCTATTCAGTGAGATATCTATGTCCCAATATGTGGCATCAGAAGGGACGGAACATGCAAAGTCTGCATATCCATCTCTTGGTCTCGGGAATACGTTTTCTTTCAAATTCAAGGACAATAATGGACGCGTGCACCGATTTAACTATGGTGAGTGTGTAAAGATTTGAAGGCTTTCTATCTTTTATTTGTCTGCCATTGAATATGTGCCGTAAAACCATTTAGTTTTACAGAGCCCTGATTATGTCCTTTAATAAGTAAGCATGACGCCCAAATGTGAAATATGAAATGGAACTTGAAAATTAAAATTAATTAAAATTATTTTTTATTAAGTTTAATGACGAGAAAATCTTCTGTTTGTTCTAATAATGCTTTATGCTTCTTATTTTCGTCTTCCAAACCAGGCTCAGAAAATTTATCCGAACTTGTTTCTGCTGTTACACAACGGGTTGGTGCATCCAATGATCAAAATTGCCCGCAACTTTTGGTGGGTATATAGACATACATATATAGCGATTTCCTTTGTGTTTTTCTTAGTTATAAGGTTGATAATGTTCTTTCGGTACTATCTCAGTATGAAGATGACGAAGGTGACAAAGTTCTGCTCACAACAGATGAAGATCTTGTGAGTGCTGTAAACCATGCAAGATCGGTGGGATTAAAGGTCAGAATGATAGAAATGAACATGCAGATTCATTTACTTGAAAAAAAAATAATAATCATACCTTCCCGGAGCCATAAAATGTCCTTTCGCTGTTGTATGTCAAAATCGTTCATTCAAATGAATCTTTTGTGGAAATAAATCACGTTGTCATTTCCCAATAACTTGCGCAAACTCATTTTCATTCCATTACCCCTAAAATTTCCTGATTTCACTCACAAAACTAATTGTTTTATTATTTCTCCTCAAACGCCCGAATAGCACCAAACAGACAGTTAATAGTTATAACTTCTGTTATATGTTGAGTCGGCATTCCACAACCACCTCCACTACTAGTTGCACTGATGCAGAGATGATTAAGCTAGATATGTGGTGAATGCCATTATCGTAACTTTGGCTAATGTTATTTCCTTATTGTTATAGTGAATTTCTAAATTATCAGCTATTACATTTTTTCCTATAAATAAGTACACTTCCTCAAAATGCTTATCTCTCAATATCATCTTTCAATCGGAGAAGCTTTCATTACATATTTCCTAGTCTGTCATATCTAGGGGTATAAATTGGAACGTAATTTCCCAATTCCTCCGATTCCGATCCGAAATTTTTCAAATTTGGAACAATATTTTTCATTCCGAATTCCGAAAGTTCAAATTCCCAATGTTTCGAATTTTTTTGTAACGGGATTGGATACCATATTCGTTTCCGA